>NC_143401.1:26835853-27146762 GCF_052110815.1 Crocodylus siamensis | reverse complement strand
AGATTCAGGATGAAACTGCATACTGGCTGGAGGCTTATTTGGTTCACAATTGTCTAAACAGAGATAGGTTGATTGAAGACTTCATTATACCGGATTAGAATATGATCCAAAGAGAAACTAAAATGGCACCTTAAGCACTACACACATTTCTTACTTGTACCCATCATCTCTGTTAGTCATATCTAATAGTTTAATTCCTAAAGTAATATTCTCATCCCTGCAGAGGTGATTACTAGAGAGAGCAATGTAATTCCACTCTCTCACATCTTCTTACATAAATATCAGTAAATTTAGATTCTAAAATCCAGAAACTTGTTAATCATTACAGGAAGCAAGATAAAAGGGCATGATGGCTTTCAACATGAACTCACAACATCAGTGTATATAGAGAAATCTGGTTGTGTAAACTGAACATTTGACATAACTAATATTGTAATATGGATGATTTGCAAAAGAAAAGTCATGAAATAATAGTTTTGCCAGGGTGGATAACAATCAATTATTTAAAAAAAATTTGGATCTTTTTATTTAAATCAGATTTTATTTAATCTTTTTAAAAACTTTTTGTTAAAACGATTAAAAAAAACCATATATAGTTTTAATTTAAGATATGTTAAAAGCTCAAATATACCATCATGGAAGCAGGAGTATAACCTCTAATTATATAGTATTTGAGACAATATATTCATGTAACATTTTTAGAAGTTTTATAAATAGGTCACAACAGGCCATGGACTACATTAGGGGCCCAACCTTATGGGGCTCCCAGAGGCTCCTCTATAGATTACCAACAATTAACGAAAACCACTCTACCCAATGGGACTCAGTGCTCAGTCTAGAACAAGGCAGGCAAAATACGGCCCACCAGGTACCTTCATCTGGCCCACAGGACCACCCAACAAATTGTACCTTACCCAGCCCTTCCACTTGCAAGGGTGGGAGCGAGATACCTACATCTGCCCTCAACATACCCTGTTATGCGTCGCTTCCACCCTCATGGGCAGGAGGACCTGGCCCCGCTAGCACCGGGTGGGGCTGCTGCAGGCTTCCCTGGCATTCTGCTCCCTCTGGGCAACAGGTAGAGAAGCAGGGAGCAGGAGCAGGGCTGCAGGTGGGAGGGAGCATGGAGCATGGGGTTGGCAGCAGTGTGGAGCCTATGCCCAGAAGGTGGAGGAACTGCAGAGCTTGGCTAGGCACAATGTGGGTGCGAGGGAAGGTGGAGGGGTATGCAAACCCCCACCACACCACTGACGGTGAGCAGCCCTGGCAGGCAATGGGGGTGGTGCCAGCAGCAGCAGCAGCAGGTGGGGCACTGGTGCTCAGTGCTGGTGCCTGGCTCTGTCCAGAGCTGCACATCGCAGCAAATGCAGCCCCAGGTACTGGAGCCGGCTGGGCAGTGATGTATTGTGGGTCTCCAGCACCCAGGGGACAATGCTTGTATTTCCACCCCCCCACACACAACCCACCAACATACCCTATGCCCCCCAGACACACCCACACCCCCTCACAAATTCCCCCGTGCCCCATACACACACCCAACACATGCACACACCCTCTCACACACTGTCCCAACACACATACCCCAATTCCCCATACACCTCAACACAACATAAAAGACTACGAATTTGTTGTTGACCTATTATGCAATCCCCTCTATATATAGTATACAAACACAAATCACGACGAAAATATTTTTTGTAATAAAATTAAAATACATTATAGTAGGTCTTTGACTTTTAGTGCATGATTAAAATGATTTTTTTTTCTTGTTCTAAGATGGCAATCCTTCCCTCCCAAAAGGAGTTTTTATGGCAGGGGGAACTTCCAATGGCAATGGTGAGGGGATGTGGGGGAGGACTTCCAGTCTCAAGATGGTGACCAGGGGGCACAGCAACTGTCATGAGCCAGAGCTACCCATGCAGCCCCTGACAGCTCAAACTTCGTTAAGCAGCCCTCTGCCCGAAATAATTGCCTGCCCCTGGTTTAGAAGATTCCATTAGGCATCTCTGTGATATTTAGTTTCAGTTCTCAAACTGGATTTGTGAAGTGCAAAGCTTCAAAAAGTTAAACAAATAAACGAGATAAAAAAGAATGCACTTTTTGTAGAAAACAATGATTAAATTGAGGCTTCCTGCCTAGTGATTTATATTAATTTTATTTCAATCAAATCCACCCTGAGTTTTACTACAAACTCTAAAACATATCATATGGATAGTTCTTTTTTTAAATTGTCACTAACTATGTTAAAAGCATATCACTTAAACAACTGGAGGCTGAATGCTACTTGGCCTAACAACGTGTTATTGTTCCTTGAATAGAGCTAATTAGTCCACCGGAATTTTTCACCCATTTACTTCAAGTACTAGCAAAACATAATTTGTGTAATGGTTTAAATATAGGAACTTCACATATTTAAGTGGTTGTTACTCTTTCAAAAGATGCTGATTTAACTAATCATATGTAGCAGCCACCACAAATAGTGTTTATAAGGTTAAAACATTCCTGCCTTGGTTTAATGATTGTGTACTTCAAACAACTGCAGTGAAAGCAAATCTGCAGAAGTTTCACCAGATACATCAGAGGAGATTTAAAATGTACTCTTTGTATACATGCAGAAATGGAATGTTTTTCAAAACTCAGTTAAACATCTTTTCTGCTATTAGTTTCAGAGTATTGTGACAGGAAGTCTGTAACTCACATTTACCTTATCATTTTACTAAATATTAAACATAGTTATTTAGGTGTTGTACACCAGAGATGACTACAGCCAAATAAAACCCTCAGAATGAGAGAGGGAGAGCACTATGGTCATTCCATTGTCAACAATGGCTCCAATTTATGCCCATGAAAAACTAAAGAGCCTCCTGGAGCATGTTTCCTGGCCAAAGCAAGCTCTGGGACAACTAGTGTATCTTACAGTAAATACCAAAGCCAGGATTAAACTATAAAGTCAATAAAAACATTGTATATAAAGTTTTGAAGCAATTTATATGCAATCTTAAGCAGCTTGTTATTTTAAGCTTTCAAATGAACTTTTGCAATTTGCTAAGAGGCACTTTTTGATTAATGCTACAAATATACTATAAATGTCAAACAGTGTTTTACTTTCAACATTTACAATGAGAAATTAAAATTCTCTAGTGTGTTTTTTCCATACAGAAATGCAGAGACAGAGTTACTGCTATAAACAAAACTTTATTAATGTACGTCCATTAGAACACAGTGTTATAAAAAAACACCCATTTGAAATTAAAGAGCTACACAGGTCTGTTTCCAAAGACTGACTTAAAAAAAATTACATGTTACAATAGTGCTCAGGTGTCCTACTCATCAGGGTCACCCCTCATAAGGTACTGTAAAACCTTAGCTCTACCCTCTAGCCAAAGAATAGGGGCAAGTAAGTATTTTAACTTGCTTTCCTTTTTAAAAATGGTTGAGCCCAGAGCATTTGAGCAAAAGAAGCAGTCTAGGGTCTCAAATCAGATATGTAGAGCAGAAAGGGGAAACAATTAGTAGGAGGGTAAATAGCGTAGATATATTAAAAAGATACTACATTACACACAGGACAAAGGAGGCAGAGTATCACCTTGACTGGATAGTGGAAATTGGGTATGGGTGTTGGATTGTATATGAAGTAACACATGGATACGTGAACATGGTGGTTAAGAGGAGCACACGGTTCCTGACTTGAATGTTGATGGGAAGAAGAGAGATGTTGGCATTTCTAGGGTGCTTACCACAGCAGTTTTTATAGTTTTTTGTCTTAAATTAGAAAACAAATTCTGTGAGAAGGCATAAATAGATGAGGTAAGAAACAGGTGTAAGAGGGGTTCTGGTTCAGGTGATGAAAAAATGGGTGAAAACATGGAGCAGAGCTAAAAAGTCTCTCTCACCCCCAAATTCTAAACATATAAATGCTTTTGATTTTCTGAGGATGAACATTTTTACAAGCAATGATATTAAAATTAATAGACATACTTGGGAATTTGGAAGACTCATGATTTCAGTTGCTTTAAGAAAGGTAACTAGCTCTTGAAGATTCTTTTTTACCTACTATTTTACTGGGATTTTGGGTGGGCAGTAGTGGAGAGGCTAGTCCTAGAATATAGACATATACCTCCGTGTTATTTAAATTCAGTTTTAAAAAGTTAGTTGAAATTAGCATTATTTAAAGAAACTATCAAATAAGCATCTCAATCCTTTGTATTTTCTAACTGCAACTCTAGTTTACAATTCAACTTACGGCTTGACACACAAAAGTTCACACCGATTTAGAAATGTGTCACTATAAAGTTCATTTAACTAATGGAACTTCTGCCTTTAGCGAAGTCCTTAATCACACTATCATGAAGCTCCTTATCATACTTAGGTAAGCAGTATTTACATCTTTCATGAACAACAGGTACATAACACAAATAATAGTGAACTTTGTCCAGTGGGCCAGACTAATGCTTGTTAGTAGAGCTGTGCAAAAAAGCTATGCCTTGTTTCAATTTCGGATTTGGCCATTTTGGAACAAAGTGATTCATTTTGGTGGTTCGGATCACTGCTCTGTTTTGATTTGGCCAAATCTGTTTTGGAGGTCTGATGCTGTTTTGGAGATTCGGATCAGCCAGGGAGAGGCAGGCACAGCCAGGAGGCTGCAGGTTCTCCCATGGTTCCTCCAGCTGTGCCTGCCTCTTCCTGGGCAGGGTGGAGCCGCGGGAGAAGCCCACATGGCTGCCCTGCCCAGCCCCATCCCTGGCCCAGCCAGCCCCAGCCTACTCCTGGCACATAAAAAACAAAAACAAAACAAAAAAACCCAAAAAACAAAACAAAGAAGCTCTGCAATCACCAGCTCTGGCAGTGGTGATCAAGGCCTCGGAGGGCTTGTAGCAGGGTCCCCCCTGCGCAGTATGGGGCAGTGGAGGAGAAACAGGGATCAACCCCACCCTGCTTGTCACCTACATGGCAGCTGCCCCATGAAGTGGGTGCAGTGTGGCTCAGCAGGGCGCCACATGCTGTCTGGGAGCTGGGGTGGCTCCACGAGTCAGCCAGAGCCTGGTACCAGCAGTCAACAGAGCTCAGTGGACCCAGCTTCCAGACAGTGCATGGTATCCTGCCAAGCTACACTGCATCCGTACTATAGGGCAGTTGCTGCATGGATTCCAGGCTGGGGGGGATCCCTGCTGCCCCCCCCACTGCCCTGCGAATGCACAGAGGGTTCTGCCACAAGCCCTCAGAGTTCCTGATCACTGCTGCCAAAGCTGGTGAGTGTGGGGCTTTTTTTTTTAAATATTTCCAAACTGCTGGGGCTGGGGTCGATTGGGGAGCAGGGGCTGCATGAGGGCCAGAGCACCCACAGCCCCTGAGCACCTATAGCTGGTGAGTGCAGGGCTTTTTTTTAATTTTCTTTTTTAAAGTACCAGGAGGCTGGGGCCAGGCAGGGGATGGGACCCAGACATTCAGCCATGGGGGTTTCTCCCGTGGCTCCCCTGGCTGTGCTCGGAACGGGCTGCACCGAGCAGACTCGGGTGCTGGTGCTGGCCCGCGGATCTGGGGGCCCATGCCCCCCAGGAGGGCTGTGCCAGACTCCTCCTGGGGGCACATGTCCCTGGATCTGCATATGAGATGACAGCAGGCTGCTGTTCCTCCCCCAGACCACTGGGATTGAAAGGGACCTCAGGGACAGATCGCAGACACTGCCCAGCTAAAGATGTCAATATCAAAGCAGTCCATTACCCTCTTTCCCTTCCCTCTTCTTAGTTTCTGCTTCCCTGCAAGCTTGGCTCTGAAACATTTCTGAAACGTTTCGGATGGTTTCATTTAATTTGTTTTGGAGTGTTGCATTTTTCATTTTGGATTCAGTGTTTCGGGTGCCAAAACGAGCCAAAATGCCTCCGAACCAAAACGGATGCCAAAATTTTGCACAGCCCTACTTGGTTACACCAGGACATATTTGTGTTAAGACATTTAAAGAACTTTAGCATTTATTCCTTTGAGATCAGTAGCAACAGAGAACATATATTGTCTTCTGGCATGCTCTGAATTATTTATGACTTCCAGAAAATTTCTCAATTGTTCAACAATTAACCTCTAACACCATATAATGCCACGGTCCCTAGTTCCCAGTTCCACAAATCCTTGTACTTTGAGTTCCACTGAATTCAATGAAACTATTATTCTTTGGACAGCAGTAGCACTTAGAAACTTCAGTTAAGGATCACAGTCATGATGAATTAGGAATGGTGCTTTAGGGTGCTGTTCTCTTTAACAGAGTTTTCCCTGTTATGTACAGGTATCAAAAGAATGGAAATTATTACCCCATACTTAAAAAAAAAATCTAAAATAGTTACAAATGTTTTCAAAAAGCACGATTTCCCTCTCATCCTTTTCTCAAAAGAGTCTTCTCAGAAACAGCTGAAAACTTGATATCTGCTAAAAAGAGTAAAGCATTTTCATACATACTATTACAGACATTAAATATTTATATATTGTGGATAGAGACAGCATGCAAGTCATTTCAAGCTAAAACGAATTTTTACGCTAAGTTTGAGGCTGGGGTGAAAACTCTGTTAAATGGCAATTGCCACAACCTTCTTGTTGGATCCACTGCCAAGGTGCCATAATCTTTATTCCTCTGCAGACTACTAAAATCTGTTTAGAGCCACAAAAAAAGGCTTCTGAAAACTATCCAATTAGAAGGAAACATCTGCTTTTCTAGCATTTCCCTTACTCATAAATGTTATTAAATAGCTCATATTCTGCTTTTAATTTTGACAAGCACATTTGAGCAAATGAGGGTTCTACATACCAAAGCAACACCAGAGGCAGTGCACCCTTTTTCAGCAGTCTCAGAAGACAGGCCAAGGACCGAGTTGGTCACTGGGACTTATTTATCTTTCAGCTATTGACATAATTGGTCTTAGTCACAGTCAAGGCTCATTAGCAGGATATTAGAGCACCTTAAACTGCACTTCCCTAACTGGACCTGTATTCTGAGTAAAAAATGGACTTTTTACTTCCAGACCTGACAAACCCATCATTTTGCAAACAATTTTTTTTTGAGGGTGGGAGGGAAAGCATGGACAGGAGGGGCATGGCGGGGAGGACAAAAAGAGGGGACAGGTTCTCTACTTGCATTTGGTACAATGTGTCTGACATGATAATTGAGTCAGCAGTTGATTATACCAACACAGTTGGGATTTAGGCTTCAAGTGTGTAATAAGCAGGAGCAGATACTATAAAAAGGAATCCTGGAAATACTTTTATAGAAAAAAGGTGTATAAATTAGCAAATAAGTAGAAGAAAATTATAGATAAAATAAAATTAGACAGATAGATAGATAGATATAAACCATATATAGTTAATTTAGGGCCCTGAATGAAAAACTCCTAAATGGTAAAGTGAAATAGCATCTACCATTTAAGCAGCTTTCATCCAAAGATCACAACATACTTTATATGATCGTGAGTGAGTCATTTAGCACATCTTCCTCAGATCATCTGGAAATTACACAACTTCTTCATATTGATGTAGAAGGATTAAACATGTAGTAAAGCAGTGGCAGGCAAAATACGGCCTGCGGGCTGGATCTGGCCCACCAAGTACTTTCATCCAAGCTGTGGACTCCCCCCAAAAATTGTTCTCCACCCAGCCCTTCTGCCCACAAGGGTGGTAGAGAGGCACTCATGTGGTAACAAAGGTCAGGGGTTAGGGGTGGGACTTTCAGTCCCAAAACAGCAACGAGGGGGAGGGGCAACTGTCAAGAGGAGGGGCTACCTATTTGGCCCTCAACGGCTCACCAAAACTTGTTAAGCAGCCCTCCACCCAAAATAATTGCCCACCCCTGTAGTAAAGCATTATATATAATGTTTAAAAACAAATATAGTAATTAATATAAATACTTTACAATCTGTTCAAACCTTCTACATCCATATGAAGAAGGTGTGTCATCATTCCCGGGTGATCTGAAGCAGACAGACACACAAAGTGACTTGCTCAAGACCACTGCAAAAAGAGTTCATGACAGAGCCTGAAATAAGTGTCATATTGTTTGAACTCACAGTCCTATGCATTACCCTCGAGACCACTTTTTATTCTGACGCAAGTAGTACCTAAATGCACAAAAATCAAAACTAGCCAACCTAACAAGATTCATTCCCGTTTTTGGAAACACTTTGTGCCCACCTAGTCTCGAGGATGCACTCGCATACCACCTTGGTGCGTGCGCTAAGGGTCAGCCGCTGTGTGGGTTCCAGCAACCTCTGAATGAGCCCACAGTCATCCCAGGATAAGCCCAGAGACTCGCCTGCCACGATTTTGATATTATTTTCAGTGGTGGGCTCCCCTTTAGTGGGCTTCCTCAGATTGGCTGCAACCCTTGGTGGGTATTCATGGGGCTCTGCCTCCCCTACATACCAGCCACACACCAGCCTCTAGGTTGGCCACTGGTGTTAACATGGCTGTGGGGTCACCATGTCTAGAAATGCTGTTGACTGTGGCTCAGCCCAATGAACTAGGTGGTAAACCATAAGCCTTTTGGCTTTGGACTAATATCATGCGTGGTCCATAATCTACATAAGCAGGTATAAAAGTACTGCTTTAAAGTGTGTTTATGGAGTACCTGTAATAAAATCTGCAGCAGTTTCAAGAGGTAAACTGCATCAATTCTGAATGGGCTAAGTTTACACATAATAATTTTCCTATATGAAAGTTATTGCTGGTATGTTTATTTCAAGGTCAGTGTTTTCCACTTTGTGCCTCACTTCCAGGTGCTCAGGGACAGCATGATTTGACAGTAAGGAGCAGGAGGAAAGGGTTGCAGGGGGAAGAAGTTAGGGGAGGACAAAGGATAAGGGGGCTACCTGACCCCCTGGATTTATTTTCCCTATTGTACCAGTGGGAGGGGGACAAACACAAGGCAAACTTGCAATAATTCAATTCTATACCTGGAAAACTGTAACAGATTTATACATTTCCCTTTTATAGAATCTCATTATTGAGGGGTTGTCTTGTATTCACAGTAATCTTATATTCAAGTAAGTGCAGTAAACAGGATGGAGCCGCGCAAACAGAGCGCGCAAACAGGGTGGGCTGGGGGGTGGGACTGTCCCCCAAGCCAGGGAGCACCCCCGGGGGTATCCCTCCGAGAGGCACCAGGTCCCCCCAGCGAGGGAGAGCAGGGGGGCGGGATCGCCGGCAGGCACTTCCGGCAAGACCGGAGCGCCTGATTGGCGGTTAGAGCATAGGCGGGAAATTCAAACCGCAGCCTTTAAAAGCTGCGGTTTGATGTAGCTTCCGGCACTCGGGAGCAAGGAGCAGCGGGGAGAGTTAGGACACAGGCACACGGGTGTCTTGCACACACGTGTGCCCCCTTACCAGACCCGGAGCAGAGGTGAGAGAAGCGGAGCAGCAGTGGGGGCAGCAGCAGCTGATCCCCCTAAGGTAAGTGGGGCAGAGGGGCCGGCGCAGCTGAGCCGGATCCAGAGGGGAAGCCCCCTGGATCCCTCTTAGCTGAGCCGGTAGGGAGCCGCGCTCCCGAGCCACGCAAACAGAGCGTGCAAACAGGCGCAGTCTGTAAGAGCGCGCCGGTGTTCGCGCCGGAGGGGGAGCAGGAGGGGCCGAGAGACCGACTCTTGTTAGCGAGGGCCAGAGGACCCGAACTCAGTTAGGAACTCCTAGGATGGTGTTGACATGGAGTGCTGCCAGGGCCCCTGCCCGGGGGGCGGGCCTTCCCGGGGCTTGTCTGAGGCCTCCACCCAGACGGAGACCGCGGGGGGGGGCTGGCATCCCCCAACCCCCTGGCCTGCGGGAGCTGCCCAGCAAGGCCTGGGGGGGCAGGGACTGGGGACCCCCACACCTGTCCTGCAGGCGCCCGCCTTAGGGCCCTGGAGGCGCAGGTGAGGGAGCTCCAGGAGGAGGTTAGCAGGCTGAGGGGAATCAGGGAGGCAGAGGAAGAAATTGATAGCTATTTTCTTTCCCTGCAGGGTTCTATGACCAAGGAGGACGCACCTCAAGATGAGCCCTCCACTGCTAAGTGGCAGACGGACACCTCCTGTGCCAGGGATGCTCGAGACGTGGCAGCACCTGTTCCTGCAGTCCGGCTGGAGAACAGGTACGAAGCTCTGGCAGCCCTGGAGGAGGAGGACGGAGAGGACGAAACCGGGGAGGAGGCAACTCCACGCACACTGCGTCCCGTGCAAGCCGAAGGAGGCAAGAAGGCCGGGAGGAAGAAGTGTCACGTGATCGTCATTGGTGACTCCATCCTGAGAGGTATGGAGGGCCCTATCTGTCGCCGGGACCCCTCGGCACGCGAGGTATACTGCCTACCTGGAGCGAGGATTCAGGACGTGAAAGGCATGCTCCAGACCGTAATCCAGCCCACCGATTATTACCCTATGGTCCTAGTCCATGTGGGTACTAACGATGCGGCCAGGAGGAGCCCTGACCGCCTGATGGAGGACTACCATGCTCTGGGGTGCGTGCTGAAGGAGATGGGCGCACAGGTGGTTTTCTCCTCTACCTTCGCAGTGAGTGGACGAGGCAGACAACATGAAACGAACATCGCGGAGACCAACTGGCAGCTACAGGAATGGTGCTTCAAGGAGGGCTTTGGCTTCCTCAACCACGACCGGCACATCATGACGAGAGACATACTGGGGTGGGACGGGCTCCACCTTTCCCCTAAAGGTAAGCGTGTGTTCTCTTCTAGGTTGGCAGACCTCCTCCGGCGGGCTTTAAACTAGGCTCGTCGGGGGAAGGGGAAGATGAGGGCGGAGGATATATCACACTGCCAGACCAAACAGCACCCACAACTACAGCCCAGCCCAGACCGATGAGAGAAGCAACCAAACAGGTAAGAGAGAGGGGCCAGGGTAACGCTGGGACTAGGGGGTCACCACACACACCCACAGGAGGCCTCAAATGCCTCTACACAAATGCTCATAGTATGGGCAATAAGCAGGAGGAACTCACCCTCCTGCTGGCTGACACCAGCCCGGACATAGTGGGGATTACAGAAACGTGGTGGGATGAAACGCATGATTGGGCGGTCAATGTCAAGGGCTATAGGCTGTACAGGAGGGATAGGATAGGAAAGAGGGGTGGGGGCATGGCGCTCTATATTAAGGAGAAATACACATCCTCGTTAATTAGCAAGGAGTCAGGGGAGGGGCGCTCTGAAGTGCTTTGGGTTAGAGTACAAGGCAGTCGAGGGGAAAGAGACTTAATGGTGGGAGTCTACTACAGACCTCCCAACCAGGGAGAAGAGCTTGACCAGGAATTCTTGGGTCAGCTCACAGAGGTAGTGAAGGCTAGGGATGTAGTAGTCATGGGGGACCTGAATTTCCCGGACATCTACTGGGAAGAGCAGTCAGCTAGGTCTGACCGCTCACGTAGGTTCTTGGCCAGAGTGCAGGACCTCCATCTAACCCAGGAGGTGCACAGCCCCACCGGGGGGATGCCTTGTTGGACCTAGTGCTGGCCACGGGTGACGACCTGGTGAGGGGGCTGCAGGGGCTCGACCACCTGGGTGACAACGATCATCGCCTGCTGGAATTCACCATCCAGCGCAAGGTGGCAAAGGCATGCAGTAAAACAGCGGCCCTGGATTTTAGGAGGGCAGACTTCAATGAGCTAAGGAGGATAATTGGAGAAGCACTGGGGGGGTGGGGAGCCAGGTGTCCAAGAAGAGTGGTTGCTCCTTAAGGAGATGATCCTCCAAGCCCAAAGGAAGGTAATCCCAAGGAGGATCAAAGGGAGCAGGAGAGCACACAAGCCTCTGTGGCTCATCAAAAGAATCCGGGAAGGTCTCCTTGCTAAAAAGGAGGCTTATACCCAGTGGAAAGAAGGGGTCATCACCAGGGAGGGCTATTCTGTAGTTGCTCGGGGATGTAGGGGGGCAGTTAGGAAGGCCAAGGCAGAGATGGAACTGGGACTGGCTTCCCAGATTAAGGACAATAAGAAGTCTTTTTTTAAATACGTAGGGGGTAAAAAGAAGGTCCCGGGTAATATGGGGCCCTTGCAGGATGACATGGGTAACGTGGTCATCACACCAGACGGCAAAGATAACATGTTTAACAATTTCTTTGCCTCCGTCTTCTTAAGTAGGGACCAAAACAGCCACCTCCCTGCTGGGCCCCCCTCAGGCCCCAGGGGAGGCACACCTGGGCCACGGGTTAGCGAGGATTTAGTTAGGGAGCTTCTGGAGGGGTTGGATGTATTCAAGTCAGCCGGCCTGGATGATCTCCACCCTAGAGTTCTAAAGGAACTGGCCGAGGTCATTGCAAGTCCCCTGGCACAACTTTACGAGCACTCGTGGTGCTCTGGTGAGGTACCGGAGGACTGAAAGAGGGCCAATGTGGTCCCCATCTTCAAAAAAGGCAGGAAGGAAGACCCGGGAAACTATAGGCCAGTTAGTCTCACCTCGATCCTAGGCAAGCTGTTCGAAAAAATTATCCTGGCACACATCCAGAAGGGGCCAGCAGGAGACTGCATGCTTAGGGGCAACCAACATGGGTTCATCAGTGGCAGGTCCTGTCAGACCAACCTGGTGGCCTTTTACGATCAGATCACCAGATCATTAGATGCAGGGGTAGCAGTGGATATAATCTTCCTGGACTTCCGGAAGGCTTTTGACACTGTCTCTCACCCCGTTCTCATTAAGAAACTGGGGGGCTGTGGTGTAGACACCCACACAGTCAAATGGGTCACCAACTGGCTGGAGGGTCGCACCCAGAGGGTGGCAGTAGATGGGTCCTTCTCAACCTGGAAGGACGTGGGCAGCGGGGTTCCGCAGGGCTCGGTCCTCGGGCCCGCACTGTTCAACATCTTCATCAGCGATTTGGACGAGGGGGTAAAAAGCACCTTGTTCAAATTTGCTGATGACGCTAAGATGTGGGGGGACGTGGGCACATTGGAAGGATGCAACAGGCTACAATCAGACCTAGACAGGTTACAAGGGTGGGCGGACGAGAATAGGATGGGTTTCAACACAGACAAGTGCAAGGTGATGCACCTTGGGAGGAACAACCGGCATCATACCTACAGGTTAGGGAACTCCCCTCTTGTCAGCACGGAGGCGGAAAGGGATCTGGGAGTGATCATTGACTCCAAGATGAACATGGGCCGGCAGTGTGGAGAGGCAGTAAGGAAGGCCAACCTCACCTTGGCATGCATCCACAGATGCATCTCGAGCAGGTCCAAGGAGGTGATCCTCCCCCTCTATGCAGCACTGGTCAGGCCGCAGCTGGAGTACTGCGTCCAGTTCTGGGCGCCGCACTTCAAGAGGGATGTTGACAGCATGGAGAGGGTCCAGAGGAGGGCCACTCGCATGATCAGGGGACAACAGGGCAGGCCCTATGAGGAGAGGCTGCGGGACCTGAACCTGTTCAGCCTCCACAAGAGAAGGCTGAGGGGGGATCTTGTGGCCTGTTATAAACTAGTCAGGGGGGATCAGCAGGCATTGGGGAAGTCACTGTTTCCCCAAGCACCACCAGGAGTGACCAGGAATAACGGTCACAAGCAGGCAGAGGGTAGGTTTAGGTTAGATATCAGGAGGCGCTACTTCACAGTCAGGGCGGCTTGGGTCTGGAACCAGCTTCCAAGAGATGTGGTGCAGGCTTCTACCCTGGGGGTGTTTAAGAGGCGGTTAGATGAACATCTAGCTGGGGTCATTTGACCCCAGTACTCTTTCCTGCCATGGCAGGGGGTCGGACTAGATGATCTGCTCAGGTTCCTTCCGACCCTACAAACCATGAAACTATGAAACTATGAGTGGATAGTCTGGGCCCTACATTCCCAAGGCACAACCCCCTCCCTTACATTCCCCTGACATTCCTAACATCAGCCAAAAGCAAAAGCCGAAAAATTTTACCTGTGCATCCAGTTTGCTCAGCAAAAATATGAGAGGTCATTCTCCATAGTCACTCCTCAGCTTTGGAACTCCCTCCTTGAAACTAGGGCTGTGCGAAACAGAAGTGTTCTATTTCAACCAGCATTTCGATGTTTTGACAGAACAGTGTTTTGTTTCAAGTCAAAATGGTTGTTCCATTTCATTCCGTCAAAACGCTTTGCTGTTTCAACCATTTTGACATTTTGCCCATATAATATAATGGGGAAGGTCAAAACAGGCTATAACTTCGTCATTTCTGACCAGATCTGGATGAAACTTGCAGGACTGGTAGCCCCTTCTGAGGGCATGATGTGTGCCATGGTTCAAGAAGATAGGTGCAGAGGGTACAGAGAAACTACACCCCAAAGTCTTGAGAGAAAAACTCATGTCACGTGTACGTGTTAAGCCACAGCATGCTCAAAACTGCAGGTATGCTAGCCCCTGTGGAGGTCACAAAGCCTGCCAAGTTTCAAGGAGATAGGTGCAGGGGCTTGGGGGAAACTGCACCTCAAGCTGTAGACAAGCAAAACTTGTGAAATGGGTGACACTGTGTGTGTTAAGGTGCAGCAAGGTGAAAGCTGCAGGCCTAATAGCCCCTGCTGAGGCCATGAAGCCTTCCATCTTTCAAGGAGATAGGTTCAGGGGCTTCTGCAGCCCTGCACCTCTAGCTGCTGACAGGCAAAACTCGTGACATGGATGCTTGTGGGACTCTGTCTGTCTTGGGGCATGGGAAACTACTGCAGGCCTGGGTGCTAGGCCCTGCTGCGGCCATTAGCCTGCCAACTGTCAAGCAGATGCAGGGGGGTTTTGGGGCCCTGAACCCCTAGCTGCTGAGAGACAAAACTCATGACATGGGTGCTTGTGCAACTGCTGCCTCTCATCAGGCAGCAGGACTGAAGATCTCCCATCACTTGTCACCAACACCTGAGGGTAATAATTGACCACAATGTGAACATGAGCCAGCAGTGCAATGCTGTAGCCAGCAGGGCCAACAATACGATGGCATGCACCAATTGATGCATCTCCAGCAAAAACATTGCAAAGAAGTGATTCTCCTGCTCTACTCAGCACTGGTGAGACTGCAGCTGGAGTACTGCGTCCAGTTCTGGGCTCTGCACCTTAACAAGGATGTCGTAAAGCTTGAGAGAGTCCAGAGAAGAGCCACTTTATACGTATAATCACGGCAAGCCATATGAGGAAAGGCTGAGGGACCTGGGACACTTCAGCCTGAAAAAGAGAAGGCCGAGAGAGGACTTGGTAGCAGCTTACCACTACATCAGAAGTATACATCTAGGGCACAGTGAACAACTGTTCACCAGCACCCTTAGGGAAAACTAGGAGTAACAGTCAAGAACTTCTGGAAGATCATTTCAGGCTCAACATTAGGAAAAACTACTTCACAACTAGGGTGTCCAGAACGTGACCATTACTCCTACTTTTCCCAAAGGTTGCCCTGGTGAACAGGATTTTGGGATCCAGTTTCTCTGAACCCCCTGCACCTATCTTCTTGAAACGTGGCAGGCTTTGTGGCCTCAGCAGGGGCTAGCATTCCCGCACATTTTATCCAAATCTGGCTAAAAATGACAGAGTTATAGACTGTTTAAACCTTCCCCATTATAGCCTATGAGTGAAACATCAAAACAGCATCAAAACAGCGAAACGTTTTGATTTGCCTCGTTTTGTTTCCAGGCTGTTTTGACCATATCTGTTTTGTTTTGATTCTGCTGTTTTGACATCGAAACGAGTCGAAACAAAACTGGTGGCGAAATTTCACACAGCCCTACTTGAAACCCATCTTCCAGAAACTCTGCATGACATTCTTATTTGGGTAGGCTTTTGGCAGGTGGGGTTAAGCTTTAGGGAAAATGGGTTATATCATTTACTATTTTATTTTAATATTTATCTGGGTTTTTATTATTTATTTGCTTTTATTACAAGCTGCCCCAAGACTTTGCTTGGGCTGGGTGGCATATAAATCCAATAAATAAATAAATACTAAAATTTGCCTACTAGGTCTAAGCTTACAGAAAAAGACTTTGTGTTTTCAAGCATAATATTGTATAGCAGGAGAGGAAACAAAGAAAACAACACATACTAATGGACAGGTTTCTTAATGGGATATTTTCTTCCAGATTCTCCTGACAGCAACCACTTTTTCAAATAGGAAGACTATGTTTCAATTTGCACAAATACAGGTGAGTTCATAAGAACTGCCATTAGACAACAACATCCAATTTGTATCTGTGTAGGTCTTTGCTATGTCTACAGTATGGAAGAGATGATAAAAATCAAATTCTATTCTATTTCAAATTTGACTGCCCATGTTGTACATAAATGATACAAGAGATCAGAAATAAAGGCAATACTGAGCTCAATTTATTTTATCTACTGCATTAGCATTCAAAAAAGCCAATCAGGATTAGTGTTCCATTGTGCTCACTGTTATAAAAAAGTGTACAATTATGAAGAAAAATTAAAGCTAAAAATTCACCCCGTGCAAGAAACGAACCTAAGGCTTAGGCATAAATTAGGTGCCATGTAAGGCTTCAAAAGGACTTAAGTGGTACTTGGCTTTGTGCCGATTCCCTACACAGGATGCAACCATCAACATATAGAGTTCATCATCACTTGAATTTCACTCTTTGCCTGATTGCATTATACATTTACAGAACCTGAAAATTAAAGAAAGAATATTCTTCTGCTCTAACTTTTCTTCAAAGTGAAAGCATCCTGGGAAAAAGTACAAAGGAGTACTGAGAGGTGCAGACAAATATTTTAGCTGTGCAAAAAAAGTCTCCAATCCATCTAAAGCTTCTATGTTTCCAGAGACAGTTAAAGATGCTGCACTCAAACACTTTTGAACCACAATCTCACATGATACCTGTCTGAATTTTCAGGCAGCCTAACAGCATAGCTCTGACATGTCAACTACTCTATTAATTTCAAAAGGCACTAACTGCAATGATAGCGTTAAATTTTTCACACACAGGAGGACATCACAGGGCAGGATCCTTTTAAAGGAGTACAATTGATTTTTAGTTTTCCTCAGTAAAAACCTCTGCCTTAGAAGTTTGTAACTTCAAGTCTCCCCCACATCCATCTCCAAATTCCTTTCAAGCTGAAATGTTTTTAAAAATCCCAGTGTGCAATTAAAGGCTGCTCAATTCAATACACTCCATTTTAAATGCATTTTTAAAAATCCTATAAGCCAAGTTAAGAGACTGATTTCTCCTTTCCTCTGTGGTGTCCAGACATACAGAGACACTTAAGTAGTCACTCCATAAGGACACAATCCTTGAAGGACAAATGAAGTCCATTCCCATGTGGAGAAAGGGCAGCAGAAAGGCTGGGAAGCCCTCTTGGCTAAACAGGGAAATCACGGTCCTCCTTAGAAACAAGAAAGAGGTGTACAAACAATGAAAGCTGGGGACAGCCCCAAGCAGGACTATACAACAATGGCCCGCACTTGCAGGGAACAAATTAGAAAGGCTAAGGTGGTGACTGAACTTAGCAAAGGGAATCAAGGACAACAAAAAGTCCTTCTTTAGGTACTTAGGAAACAAGAGGAAAGCAAATGGGAATGTGGGGCCACAGCTCAACAACTCAGGACAGCTGGTTACTGATAGTCAGGAGAAAACTGAACTCATGAATGACTACTTTGTCTTGGTATTTTACCAGGCCACAGGGAAAATTATGCTGGATAGGGTACAGAATGAGCAGGGCAGAAATGACTGCCTCTTTACTGTTGCCGTAGAACTGGCGTGTGATCAGTTAAAGAAATCAGACATATACAAGTCAGCAGGGCTGGATGAATTCCAATTGAAGGTGCTGAAGGAGCTGGCCAATGTCATCGTGGAGCCCCCAGCACAACTGTTCCAAAACTCATGGCAGTCTGGAGAGGTCCCTGAGGACTGGAAGAGGGCCAATGTTGTGCCCATCTTCAAGAACGGGAAAAGGGAGGACCCAGGTAACTATAGACCAATTAGCCTAACTTCTATCCCAGGCAAAAATTCATTAACGAGTCTATGTGTTATAGGCTTGCAGAAGGTAGGTTTCTAAATGACAGCCAGCATGGCTTCATCATAGGCAGGTCTTACACAACCAACCTCATCTCCTTTTACAATCAGGTGACTTGCCACCTAGTTAAGGGAGAAATGGTGGATATTGTATACCTTGACTTCCAAAAAGCCTTTGATCTAGTATCCCATGATGTTCTCGCGAGAAAATTGGAAGACAGTGGGCTTAACTGAGAGACAGTTAGGTGGGTATGAAGCTGGCTGTGTGGTAGGACCCAGAGAGTCCTAATGAACGAATCTGTGTCATCTTGGCAAGAGATGGGTTATATTAAATTTTAATGGCCACAGATAAAATCCACTTCCAATTTCAGGTTCTTACTTTAGCAATCAATGATTGGAAACAGTTACAGCAAACAGTTCTTCCCTCTCAATTCAAGGGGTGTTTTCTTCCATAAGACATACATTTAAGTTATGCTAAAATTGTGAGGCAGAGCTTTACATTGTTTGAAAGACAGACAGACGTCTAGAAAGAAAAACGGAAGGAAGAAGAAGGTCAAAAAGGTTGATAATCTGAAGAAGTATGTGTGTTCCGTTTTAGTACCCCTTCCATGACCTAGATCTCTTATGACGACTGCTTCCTATAACATGACTTGGAGTTGGTTATTATTACCTAGAATGTGACAGAAAAGAGACTTTGCTTTATTAGATTCATTGTTCATTGCTAGAGCAGCATGGTAGAGGTGCACTGAAACATCAGTCCCATATCAGATTGGCACCATATGAGGAAAATTGAGAGCATCAGCAATTGGTTTTTTTATTTGATGTGGCCAATAATGTGGCTGATAAATGCCACATGCATGTGCGCAGCTGCAGCACAGCACACAGGCAGCCAGGAGTGCAACCGGGTCCAGCTGGCAAGTTTGTTGTGGGGAGGGACACATTGAGGCCCCCGTGGTGAGGGAGGGATGGAGGGAATGGGAGTGGGAGTGGAGTGGAGCAAAGGCAGGGGCAGGGCAAGCACTGCTCAGCAGGGGTGGGGCGAGGCAGGGCAGAGCATGGGATGGAGACACAGCTCCTACCACTGTGCACAACCCCAGAGGGCATGGGGAACATGTGCCCCCAAATCTGAGTGAAGGGCAGGCAGTGGCAGTGCTGGGAGGGCTGAGGGGCACTGCAGCCACCCCAAAATTCATCATAGCCCCCCCAACCTGAGCATAGCCCAGTCCAGTCCAGCTCCCCCCACCAAGAAGAGCCCAGTGATGACTCCAGCTCCAGCCCACAGCAGTAGCCCGCTCTCGCCTCACACACAGATCCAGGGGCACATGCTCTCCCATGCCCTCCTGGGGTGTATGCAGCAGCATAAGCCACCCACCCCTCCCTGCACCCTCCGTATGAGCCTCAGCTGCGTACCATGCCCCACCCTGCCCCAGCTGGGCAATGCCTGCCCCAGCCACAATGCCAGCTCCACTCCCTCCCTCACCACGGGGGCCTTGATCTCCCCAACCCTTTTCCCCACAACAGACTTACCAGCTGGACTCCACCCTTCACACTGCAGGGAGGGCTGCATATTGGAATCAAAGTGTCATTAGCTGATATGGCTCCTTAAAAATCGGCCATCGCTATCAGCCCAAAAAATCTCTATCAGTGCACCCCTAGAGCACGGCCCAATGAATCCTGTTCTGGACTGGAATGCATTGCAACCCCTACTGCTGATTCTGCCACCAGACTCTGGATAAGCCAAAACATTTCTGTACCTCAGCTGCTGCATCTGTAAAGCATTGATAGTGGTACAGATCTAAATATAGCACCCTGATGGAAAGTAAGATATCACTGAAGAGGAAAAGAATAAAAAAGAAACTAACCCATTGGCTACTATGGACAACCAAAAAGTAAAGAAGGGGAAGGTTATATTTAAAAAGGAAAAGGGAAGTAAGTTTAAGAATGACCAAAGAGTCTATATAAAGATTTCAAACCAACCAGAAGAGAAAAAAAACCTCATACAGCCAGAACAGCAGTGAGGAGGAAAATGATTCAGGGACCAGCTGCCATAAAGCAAAGCAGAAAATATTCCGTCAGGATTTCATCTGGATGATATTCCTCAGCTTCACTCCAGTTACCAGAAAGGCTTTACTCTGAAGTCTTCTCACTCCTTCCATACCAGTGATTCTCAATCAAGTGCCACACCTTGAGGTGCCTTAAAATTCTTTCAAGCGTACCATGGCTGACTGGTAATGTTAGCACTGTTAGCACTGTAGCTACCCAGAGCCCAGTCACCAGCTCTGTGCTGGCAGCAGAGAAGAGACCAGGGTTATGCTGCCTCAGGCCCCACCCCACCGCTTGCTCCGATGCACAGGTGCATGTGTCGGTAGGGAGCTGATGCCGGGGCTCTGCAGCCTGGTGCAACTGTTTGGAGCCTCCTGGCTGCAGCCAGCCACAGAGCCCAGGCTGCTCTCAGCCTGCTACCCAGAGCCAGGACTGGCCATGGTGTGCTGAGCAAAATGGCCTCACGTGCCATGCTTGGCATGCGTGTTGGGGGTTGCCAACCCCTGCTCTACACCCTACCACTAGAGTATTTCATTATAAAGCACTGTTTCAATTACCTTCATGGTAACAGTCTGGCAATCTTCCTGTACCCTGCATGCATATCACTCCACGAAAACTAAAACTGCAGCCTTCTCGTGATGACTTTAATTTTGGCATAGCCTTTTAAAGCTATGTCAAAACTAAGAACTGTCCCCTTTCTCAGTTCCCTTGGACACCATCTTCTCCGCAGCTCAGATCTCTACCTTTGACTGTCTTCTCTGGAAAAACTTCAAATTTCCCTATTGATACTTGTGTAAACTATAAATTCCAAGCTTAACTCTGCCAAAATTCTCCTTCAGACTTCCTTTTTTGTGCCTTTTAAACCAGACCACACTCTTTCTTTTCATTCTCGCTAAATGCATGCCCTCTTTTGGATACCTCAATTCATAATGCTGCAAACATCTTCACATCATCACCTTAACTTGAGGCACCCCTCCTGGGGATCCTCCTTTGCTACTAAACTGAACACAAAGCTATTTGGGTTGGTGCACTTGTCTGCCCAGCATGCGAGTTAGAGTGGAAGTTTGTGCAGGAGGGCAAGCAGGAGGACCCGAGGTCCTGCCAGTGCACCCCCATAGGGAAACCAGTCCGAGCCGTAGCTGGCCCACCAGTGGCACGACATGGACGGGCACACGCCACATACCGAGGGTCCCCTCAGGGCCTGCGGCCTCCACCTCTGGCTCCTCAGAGGCCTCCACCCAGATGGAGTCCATGGTTCCGGGCTCCATGCAGACGGCGCCCCTAGCTCTCAGGTGTGCGTGCTACCTGTCACTTTTTCAGGCTCTGGGGTCTGGGAACATGGCCACCTCTCCTTGTGAAGTCTGCTCCCTTTTGTGGTCTCTGGCACACCAGATGGAGGAGCTCCAGGCCACAGTCCAGAGACTGTGTGCCATCAGGGACTGTAAGCAGGAGATCAACTCCTCCTGCCAGGCCCTTCACCCCCTGGAGGCAGAGGGTGGACCAGGGTCACCTCCCAGGACAAGGGAGGACTCAGGGACCCCCACTTCTGTCCAGCAGCAAGGTTGGACCAAGGTGGTCAAGGGCCCAAAGGCCTGCTGTACCAGGGTCCCCACCCCACTGGAGATTTCCAACAGGTATGAACCTCTTGCAGCCCCAGCACAGCCTGCCAAGCTGCCAGCTCCTGCAGGCAACACAGGCTCAACTGTAGCTACCGTCCCCTCTCTCCCCAAGATAAATGCAAAGCCCTTGTCATGGGAGACTCCACCCTGAGGGGGAATGAGGGGGCAATCTGCTGCCCCACCCCCTTAGCCCGGGAAGTCTGCTGCTTCCAGGGATCCCATATCCGAGACATTACAGAGAAGATTCCTGGGCTCCTCCAGCTCACTGACTACTGCCCTATGCTCCTTATCCATGTGGGTACCATTGACATAGCTCAGAGCAATCCCAGCCAGGCCATAAAGTGCTACAGGGATTTGGGAACAGGACTTAAGGGGTTGGGGGTGCAGGTGGTGTTTTCCTCGATCCTTCCAGTTTCAGGCTACAGGCAGAGGAGGGAGAGGAGGATTGAGGTAGTGAACCAAAGACTGTGGCACTGGTGTCTTCAGGAAGGCTTCGGCTTCCATGACCACAGTCCGCTCTTTGGAGAGAGAGGCAGTGAGCCACTGGGAAGGGACAGTCTCCACCTCTCTCTGCTGGAGAGGAGGCTCTTCTCAGCCAGACTGGCTGTCCTGCTCCACCAGGCTTTAAACTAAGCCCACCAGGGGATGGGGACACTACTGCCACTGCTGGCCCACAGAGCAACCCTTCCAAAGCCAGCAGGCCAAGGCACTTGAGGGAGCCCACCCCTGCCCCAGCCCTGAAATGCTCTGCAGGCAAGGCAGGGGCCCCCAAAGGGACACTTGCCTGCTTGTACACGAATGCCAGGAGCTCGGGGAATAAATGAGAGGTAAAGCACTGCTCAACCTGGTACTGGTAATGGGGGATGACCTTATCAGTGACCTAACAATAGAAGGGAAGCTGGGTGACAGTGACCATGGCCTGATCACCTTCACCATCCACTGTAAAGCTGGCAAGTCAGTCAGCAATACAGAAGTCCTCAACTTCAGGAAAGATGACTTTGACAAGCTCAGGAGGCTTGTCAGTGAGGCCCTAAAGGGCCTCAGCCCAAAGGGAAGGGGAGTTCAGGATGATTGATTGTTGCTGAAGGGAGTGATCCTAGATGCACAACCAAAGTCTAACCCACCTCAGAGAAAAGGCAGCAAAAGGGCACAGCAGCTCCCATGGCTCTGCAGGGAACTAGTGGACCTCCTGATTCTAAAAAGAAAGGCCTACAAAGGATGGAGGACAGGATCCATCTCCAAGGAGGAATATTCTGCGCTGGTCCGGACCTGCAGAGAACAAACCAGGAAAGCCAAGGCTGCGACTGAACTCCAACTGGCTACAAGTATCAAGGACAATAAAAAGTCCTTTTTTGGATATGCGGAGAGCCAAAGGAAAAGCAAGGGCAACACTGGACCCCTGCTAAACCAGATGAAGCAACTGACAACTGACGCCCATAAAAAAGCCAACTTGCTAAATGGGTACTTTGTGTTGGTCTGCACTAGGGGACAGGAAAGCCTGGGTGAGGGAGATTCCTTACCCTCCATCAATGCTAACCTTGTGAAGGAACACCTTGAGAGGCTGGATACCTTCAAGTCACCCGATCCTGACAGCTTACAGCCCAGGGTACTCAAGGAGCTGGCAAGCATCATAGCCCAGCCCCTGGCACAGATCTTCAAGAACTCCTGGTGCTCCGCTGAAGTGTCCGAAGATTGGAAGTAGGCCAATGTGGTGCCCATCTTCAAGAAGGGAAGGAAAGCGAATCCAGCAAACTACAGGCCCATCAGCCTAACCTCTATCCCGGGGAAGATTCTAGAAAAGATTATCAAAGAAACCATTCTTAACAGACTGGCCAATGGCAAAATCCTGAGGGATAGCAAGCATGAGTTTGTCATGGGTAGGTCTTCCTTGATCAATCTTACTTCCTTTTACAACCAGGTGACCTATCACCTGGACAAGGTGGAAGAGATTGATATCATACATCCTGACTTTAAAAAAGCCTTCGATCTGGTATCCTATCATCACCTCTTGGCAAAACTGGCCAACCGTGGCCTCAGCTTCACCACGATCCGCTGGCTGGGGAATTGGCTCCGTGGTCAGAACCAGAGGGTGGTGGTTGATGGAAGTCAATTATCATGGTGCCCTGTGACCAGTGGGGTCCCTCAAGGCTCTGTCCTTGGACCTATATTGTTCAACATCTTCATTAATGATATGGACATGGGTGTCAGAAGCAGATTGGCCAAGTTTCATAGTTTCTAGGGTCGGAAGGGACCCGAGCAGATCATCTAGTCCAAAGTTCGCCAATGACACCAAACTTTGGGGTAAAAGTGTCCACAACTGAGGACAGGAGGGAGATCCAGGTTGACCTCAACAGGCTAAAAAAATGGGCAGACGAGAACCTGATGGCATTTAACACTGAAAAATGCAAGGTTTTCCACCTTGGGAGGAAAAATCCGCAGCATGCTTATAGGCTTGGCAGTGCTATGCTGGCTAGTAGTACTTCAGACGAAAGGTACTTGGGGGTCATGATTAACACAAGATGAACATAAGCCTTCAATGCGATGCCGCGGCTAGTAAAGCAAGCAAAACACTGGCTTGCATCCATAGATGCTTCTCAAGCAAATCCCAGGATGTTGTTCTCCCGTTGTACTCGGCCTTGGCAAGGCCACAGCTGGAGTACTTCGTCCAGTTTTGGGCTCCACAATTCAAAAAGGATGTGGAGAAGCTTGAAAGAGTGCAGAAGAGAGCTACACGCATGATAAGAGGTCAGGAAAACAGATCTTACGATGAGAGACTAAGAGCTATGGGACTCTTCAGCCAGGAATAGCGCAGGCTCAGGGGTGATTTGGTGGCCACCTATAAGTTTATCAGGAGTGCTAATCAGGATTTGGGGGTACGTCTGTTCAGCAGAGTGCCCCAAGGGATGACAAGATTGAACAGTCATAAACTCCTCCGTGACTGTTTCAGACTAGACATAAGGAAGAACTTCTTTACTATCCAACTCCCCAAGGTTTGGAATAGACTGCCACTGGATGTGGTTCAAGCACATACTTTGAAAGCCTTCAAGAGACATTTAGATATCTATTTTGCTTGGATTCTGTGACCCTTGCTGACTTTCCGGCCTTTTTGGAAGAAAGCTGGATTCAATGATCTTCCAAGGTCACTTCCAGCCCTGATGTCTATGAATCCATTTCATTTTACTCAAGTATTACAGCTACCTTATCAATCACCTGTTGTAGACCATCTACCACCCACCTGAGTTACAATGCTGTGTCAGCGTTTATGCACTGGAAGAGCAATGTGAAAAAAATTCACATCACCAAGCATCAAATCGTGCTTTTAATTCATCCCCACAGTGATGTCTAAAACAATGAGAAGAGGGCTTGTGATCCTGTTTATCCTGAGTTCTTAAATCACTCAGCCATTCTTCTATACATGCATTTGTTGTATTCTCCTACTGTCTGTGATGCCATGGTTATATGTAAGTTCTGAGGGGCTTCTATTAAGTGGGTGTACAAGTTTCCTGCATACAGAAGCTGAAATTTCTCACTGGGGTCTCCAGTTTCTATTGTGGTTCAAATACAAAAAAAAAAGATAGGAAGAGGCTGAAGCAGAATACTAGGCAAACAGATGTGATCATGAAGCAACCCGCAGAGGTGCTCTAAACTGTACAAAGGCTTAGTGAGCACATCTTTCAAAGCCTTTGGGAAAATACTACTTCTAAGGAGATTAAGGCAAGTTATTTCTTCAATATTAAAATCACACACTTTATTGCTATAATGCTATGTTTACTCAGTTGTTTGCGTATGTGCATATTTTTTATTCATAACTTATTATCAAAGTCATCCTACATAAATGTGTATAATAGGTTTGCAATGTGGCATGAGATAATTATTAGTTGTCTTGATGCTAATTGCTTGGAGAAAATGTTTAATTGCATATTAAACTGATCACATGCATGTTTTATTTAATGTACTCTTTGGGGGCAAATTTGCTATCAGTACTTTCCCAATTTGAATTGCACTGGAATAAATGCAGGAGCAGAGGCTTCACGGGACTGGACTAAGCACCGTAAGTGCCATTTTAAAGCAAACAGCGTTCTACTTCACCAGTAAATTGTTTAATTCTCACAATCAGAAGCAAATCTAACTTCAATTAAATGCACTCACCCCAGAATAAAAATCTGACAATGGCCTGTTTTGCCTTGCATCCTTGAGGGGATAGAAATGGAAGAAGACCAAGGAGAATTGAGTTAAAGGAGCAAAAGTCTAAAACCTGATGCAGGATGTCAAATTAGATGCAGAAGTTCTAATGGAACATTTATTCCAATACAGCCGCTATATTTCAAAGAACCACTATAATTTACTTTTATTATAACATTTACTTTATGGAATCTTACACTGGCAGTACCAAATGTTTCCTCATCATAGACATACAATGCTTTACCCACTTTCATTTCAATAATTAAAGAACCAGCACAGTACAAATCAGGTATTCAATTCTCTGACCTGAGGCTCTGAAATAGGGATTTTACATGGAACACCAATTCACTATGTAAACCAGTGTGAACAAGAAATGTCAGGCATGCTATTTATCCATTGTTGAGTCAGTGATTTCTCCCTGGTAAATATTCCATGCAATTTATCAGTGTCATTTAAGTAAATTGTATTGTATTTACATAAATGACTTCTACATTATGCAACAATGCAAGAAATAAATACGCACCCCCAGCACTGCAGAAAATGGATTTGGATAATTCACTCGGCTTTGGATAAAAGCACCAAAAAACCCCACTAAAGTGCCCAATCAATACAGACACTGCAGACCTGGGTCTAAGTAATGCGCTGCTTCTTCCAGTAAAACGCGTTATTTTTTGTTTGTTTTTTTAACATCTGCAAGCAGCCCTAGACACTAAAGTCATGCCCAGGCCTATTTTTTACAAACCATTACTTGAGACGTGATACCAATGAATATTTAAATACCCATACAGTTTATACAAGTATTCTTTCTGAAGCGATGACAATATTAGAGAACAACAGTTTTTTAGTTAATCAGTTAATGAATCCATAGCAAAATGGTACCTAAAAGTGAATAATCCAACTAGCCCGAAACCATATGGAGATATTTAAATAGTTGGTATTTCAACTGGAATAGCAAGTTAACAAATGGAGAAATCAGATGGTTCCATTAATCCATGCCTCTTTAGATATATAAATAATGGTATGTATTAAATACCTCCAAGAACAGTTCCAAAATGAAATTCATTTAATTTATAATTAATCCAATTAATCAGACTTCATACCACTGCATTTCATTTTTAAAACCAGTAAATTTTTTCTCCATGTAATTTAAATAAAGCAATTTTATCCATTGATGCTACATGTTCAAACAAGCAGCACAGAACAAAAGCAAGACTTATGTTTCACAGAGGTCTACCATTCTCTGATGAAGTTTATATATACACTTAATTATATGAAAGGACCAGTCAAAAAACTAAAAACACAGAAAACACATTCCCAATTCATATAGATGTATAAACTGTGCAGTTTAGAACCAAGTCATCAAACACAAACTTGAAAACCCTTATTTAAAAGCAGCCTAAATAAATCAGTTTGTGTAGAGTACCAGCAACACTTACTAATGTGAAGGAGACCATCCTTCCCACAGAGAACAAAACAGAAGATCTTTTTGTCTTCAAGATGCTAGAACAGGGGCAGGCAATTATTTTGGGTGAAGGGCTGCTTGATGAGTTTTGGCCAGCCTTCAAGGGACGCATGACAGGCAGCCAGAGGCAGATAAATACTAATTTTTTAGGGGCTCCACAGGCCACATTTTGCCCACCCTGTGCTAAAATATAAGGATCTCTCAGCAATAATTGGCAGGACATTGTCCTACAGGTACTGTATTTTCTCACATATAGCTCGGCCCTTCCCTACTCCAAAACCAGTCAAAGAAAAATTGAGGTATCCATTGCACGTGAGAAAAAGGGATCCCCATGGGTCTAGCAACTGCGAGGATGACTGAACACTGGAAGGATTAATTTCCACAGCTCTGGGAGCCACAGCAATTAACTCTGGCATCCCTCTCACCTGCCCCTCCATGCCACCACATTTAAGGACCTATAGGGACTGGACCTCTCCAACTGCGTGCATATGACAATGATCTGCAGCTGGATCTGGTGTGCCAAGCCCAACCCAGCACACAGCCTTGGACTTGGCACATGGCTCCAAAGCCAGTGTGAAGGGTTGAACCTGGAATGTAGCCCTGGAGCTGGCATGACAGATTAGGCCCCATTGCGCCATGCAGCGCTGCACCACCAGCATGCTGGATCAGGCTAGTCCTGGCACACAGCCTTGGAAACACCAGACCTCTGATACTTCTTTGTACTCCAAGCTAACATTTTTTTTTCCTTGTTGGGGTCTTCCAAAACAAGAGAGAGTGAGTGTGTGTATGTGTGTGTGTGCGCGCGCGCGCGCGTGTGTTATATTCAGAGGCATATCATATACAACAAAATAAGGTAACTGAACAGCAGAAAAGTTTGTGCTTTTCAAGTAAGAGCTCAGACTAGGATCACAGTAATTTCTCTGCTTCCTGTAACTTTTGGCAAGACTCTGAGCATGTTCTGGTCTTCCTCAGAAGAAGAGGCAATGTGGCACTTATATTTCTGGTGACATAACGTGAAAAGGCTCCACTACCTGGCAACAGAAGTTTTAGTGGTAAAGATAGCTCTTAATAATTGCCTTTTGGGAAACAAATCAAATATCAGTATCAGAGTGACAGGAAGATTGCTAAACCATCAGGCCCTGCTTAAACTAGAAAGTTGTATGCTTCTGTGATTCTTAGTAGTTTTGTTTTGTTTTGACTGTGTGAATGGTTAAACAGGTATGAGAATGTTTATACTGAAATCCCCTATTTTCATGCAGCAAGGAAATTAAGATGTAACCTTTATACCAGTTTAGCTGCATCCATGCCAACATTGTAAGTATATTGTTTATATAAAAGTCACCTTTCCCCCAAACAGTTATATTATTAGTATTTTCTGACATAAACCAGACCAAAGGATCAATAATCTTTTTTATACATCTAATGTCACAAGGTACACTGTATTTGTAGGAAATAGCAGCTAGATACTCAAAAGTGAAAGCTACTGAAAGGGTCCACTTCTCAGGATTACCTCCAGAGCACCCATTTTTCCTCAACAGGTTGGTGCCAGAGCAGCAGCAGGAATGGAAGGATAAGCCTCCCTGGGGCTGTAACGCACCACGGCATGCCCCACCCCTCCCCCAGAGCAAGAAACAGCATCTGCCAGCCCCATCCAACTGGGGGTGGGGGTCAGAGCCTTGCCATAGGCCTCCATGCTCTCCCACCCCACCACCAGGGCTCCTGAGTAATCTGTACTCAGGCTCCGGCCTCTACTGGTGCCATGCAGTACCACATGGGTGGGCAGAGCTGATAATGTCCAGCATCCCCGATGGCGCCTGAGACACAGAGACTAGCAACACAGGCCCCATGCAGTCCAGACTCCATCTCCTAGATTACTGCACAGTGCCAAGTGGGCAGATGGGTGGGGCTGCTTCTGCCCAGCATCCCCATGGTGCCAGCAGAGGCCAGAGCCAGAGCAGGGCCCAAGTCTGGCTTGTGCAGAGCCGCCACCTGCACTGCCCATCTGCAGGCCAGCTAAAAATCAACTGGCAGACCGTATTTTGCCCTCCCCCTGATTTAAGAAGAATATAAAGGAAACTGCTAACGGGCATACCAAAATTAACCATGCCCAGGTATTTTTTTTAGAACACCATGAAGTTTCCCTGAAGACGAATTTAACTAGGTTTAGTGCTAAAGGACATGACTAACAGAACAAAGAGGTCAAAATTTTCCATAGTCAGTCTCTTGGAGCTTTGACATTTTGATGACAGAATTTGCAAAGATCTTCTCCTCCTCCTAGGAAGAACAGGATATTTAGTAGCCTTGATAGGCATTTGCCCCATTTTTCAAATGATGTAGCTCAGGGTTGCTCCATTTTAGCATGGCTGGGAGCTGAACACCACATGAGGCACACATCACCCAGGCTGCACACTGTGAAATAAGCCCACTGGAAGTCCCCACATTCATGTGTGCATGTAATGGACTGAGTTGTAGGTCATCTTGCTTAGTGGTTAGGCCAGCAAAGCAGGTCCAGGGACAGGGGCAGCATCTACAACAGTGACCCAATATGGGGTCAGGAAACATTAAGTTACCAGATCTATGAGAAAACCAGGGGTAAGGTCCAAATCAGAAGCCAAATAAAAAATTCAAGAGCTTCAGAGGCATTTTCACTAGATCCAAGTGAAAATCCAGAAACCAGAGTCCAAAGCAAGCAGCATCAGGAAGCCAGGAGTACTACATGTAAAGGAAAAGACTCATAAAGAAGTAGAGTTGGAAAGGATCTAAAAGTCATCTAGTCCAAGCCCCTGCCAGAGGCAGGATCATTCCTATACAAACCAACCTGTCTGGTAAGTCTGTTGGGGGGAAGGGTTGAGGGAGATGATTGAGGTCCCTGCAGTGAGGGAGGGAGTGGGGCTGGGGTAGGGCAGGAGTCAGGAGAGAGCCATGTGGCTCATCCACAGGGCACAGGGAGGGGGGTGGTTCCCACCACTATGCGCACCCCCAGTCGAGCCATGGGGGGGCGTGTGCCCCCTCCAACCTGTGCACAGGGCGAGGGTGGGCTGCCACTGTGGGCTGGGGCCAGGAGTGGCACAGGGAGCAGGGGGCTGCACTCAGGGCAGGTGGCAGCAGTGCTGGGATGGGGGGGGGGCCAGAGTGAGTTGTAGCCACCCCAGAATTCACCATAGCCCACCCTGTAGCACCCCTACCAACACCGCCGCTGACTGCCCTGCGTGCAGCTCTGGCACAGCCCCCCCCCCCCCCCACTGGGAAGAGCGCGGCACCAACCCTGGCCCCAGCCTTCAGAGGCACCCACCTTTGCTCCACACAAAGATCCAGGGGGCATGTGCCCCCCATGGCTCCCCCAGGGGTGCATGTAGCAGCAGGATCCGCCCTCTAGATGAGCCGTGTGGCTCCATGCTGCGCCCTGCTCTACCCCAGGCAGGCAGCACCTGCCCCAGCCACAGCTCCAGTCCCTCCCTCACCACAGGGGCCTCGATCTGCTCCCCCCCATGCCTCTTCCCTCCCCCGACCCTTCCCCCTACCCCTCAACAGACTTCCCACCCAGACACTGCTCTCCAAGCTGCCAAGCTATATATCAGCAATTGGATTGTATCAGCCAATATGACTTGTTAATAATTGGCCCAAAAAATCTTTACCCTAGTCCATACCAATCTGACCATGAGGTAAAATTCCTTCCTGAACCCAAATATGGTGATTAGTCTGACCCTGAGAGGAGGTGCAGGACTCACTAGCATGGCTGAAGTCAACACCCAATGAATCTGAGGAAAATGTCACAGCATGAGAGGCTAACAATTCCCTCCCAGCCCGGCGCGTCAACAAGCAAAGCCCAGAAACTTGGAAAAAACCTATAATAGAACAGAAGCATAGCTATGCATTGATCATCCCTGACCAATACCTGGCCATCTTCTTCTTAAACACCTCCAATGATGAAGATCCCACAACTTCCTTATGCTTTTCTACTGCCTCACTGTTCTAACAGTGAAGAAGTTTTTTCATGGTATTCTGTCTAAACCCACTTTGCTGCAACTTTAAGCCATTGGTCCATGTCCTACTCTGGAGTAAGAGACAAAAAGGCATTTTTCCAATTATTTATAGCAAATTTTAGGTATTTGAAGACTGCTATTATGTCCCTTCTCAAGCATCTTCCACAAGCTGAACATGCCTATCTTTTTCAACCTCTCTTCATATAACTTGCCTTCCAAGCCCAAAATATGATTTTCATTTTTATTGCCCAGCTTTGGACCCTAACTTCTCCACATTCTTTTAAAAACATGGAGCCCAAAACTGCACAAAATATTCTAGATGACACTTAACCAATTCCAAGTACAGAGGCACTATCACCTCTTGTGTCTTGCATCTATTGCTTCTACTGATGCATCCCAAAACTGCATTCACCTTATGTGAGGCTACACCACACTACAGATTCATACTAAGTCTGTGATCTACCAAAACTCTCAAGTCCTTTTCCAGTTTTGTGTTGTCTGAAAACTTGTTCAAGAAGCTTTCTATGATGGAATCCAAATCATCAATAAAAATGTTGAACAGCATGTTGTCCCAGGACAGACCCCTGTGGGACTACACTCAAAACCTTCTGCCATTCTGACATGGATCCATTTCTAAATACTCATTGCAGCTATTGAGCCAGTTGTCTATCCAACTTATAGAAGTTTTGCCCATTCCATATTTATCCAAGTTCATGTGGGACCTTGTTATGAAAAGTTCATGTGGGACTTCACAAAAACCTTGCTGAAGTTCATATACACAGCAATCCCTTCATCCACCCAACTAGTTACTTTGTCAAAAAAGGAGATCAAATTTGTTTGACAAGATTTGTACTTAGTAAATCCACGATGGCTGCTTGTTATCAGCTTTTCCTCCTCCAGATGCCTGCAAATGGTCTTCCTTAGTATAAGCTCCAGTAACATTCCCGAGTACTGAGATGAAACTAACTAGTCTGTACTTCCCCATGTCCTTCTTTGTCTTTTTTTTTTTGGAAAGAGGAGCACTATATTAGCCCTTTTCCAGGCCCCTGGTACCTTGCCCATCTACTACAACTTCATGAAGGTCTCCAAGCTCTCCTCTGCCAGTTCCTTCAATACCCTAGGATGATGTTCATCAGGCCCTGATCACTTGAATTCAAACCCATCAAAAGCTCTCAGACAGTTATTTCACCCCTTAGCTTATCCCTTTCCTTATCCAGATAATCCTTATTAGGTATCTGGCTGCAACTTGTTTTTTTTGTGATGATTGAGGCAAAGTAGCTCTGCCTTCTTTTCTTTAGTTAAAAGTTCCCCTAGCTAGTTAACCACCAGCTTCCTTGCCTTCTCTCTTTTCTGGACAACATAATTATAAAACCTCTTGTTGTTGTCTTTAACCTCCCTAGCCAGGTGCAACTCATTTTTCACTTCTGCCTTCCTGATTTTGTCCCTAGAGGTTCTTGTTATTTACAGGTAATCTTCCTTGGTGAGCTGTGCATTTTACATTGCTTGTATACTTTCCTTTTACACTTAGATTTCATAGACATTAGGGCTGGAAGAGACCTTACAAGATTATCTGGCCCAGCCTCCTGCCCAAAGGGCAGGAAGTCAGCTGGGGTCAGATGACCCCAGCAAGATAATCGTCCAAACTCATCTTGAATGCGGAAACTCAGATGGTAAAGAAGTTATTACTTATGTCCAGTCTAAAATGGCCTTCCGGCAGTTTGTGACCATTGCACCTTGTTTTCCCTAGGGGAGCCCTGGTGAACAGACATTCTCCCAGATCTTGATGTATACCCCTGATATACTTATAGGCTGCCAACAAGTCCCCCCTGAGCCCACGCTTTTCCAAGCTGAAGAGTCCTGTGACTCTCAGCCTCTCCTCATAAGGCCTGCTCACTTTACTTCTGATTGTGTGGCTCTCCGCTGGACTCTCTCGAGCTTCTCCCTGTCCATTTTAAATTGTGGAGCCCAGAACTGGATGCAGTACTCCAGCTGCAGCCTCACCAAGGTCAAATAAAGCAGAAGAACGACATCTTGGGTCTTCCTTGAGATGCATCGGTAGACGCAAGCCAGAGTTATTTGCTTCGCTGGCTGCAGCATTGCATTGGTGGCTCATATTCATCTTATGGTCAATAGTGACCCCCAAGTCTTTTGGACACAGCGCTAGTGAGCAAAGCACTGCTGAACCTATAGGTATGATGTGGGCTCTTTCTCCTGATGTGAAGCACCTTGCATTTCTCTATGTTGAAGGTCATCAGGTTCATCTCTGCCCACCTTGTGAGCCTATCCAGGTCAGTCTGAATCACCAGCCTATCCTCCAGTGTAACTGCACTTTCCCCATAGTTTGGTATCATCCGCAAACTTAGCCAGTCCACTTCTGACCCCCAATCCAGATTGTTAATGAATATATTAAAGAGTACTGGTCTGAGTACTGGTACCCCTGAGGGATGCCACTGGTCACCATGCTGATTCGGTTCCATTGGGTATCACTCTCTGTGTCCAAACAGGGAGACAGTTCCCCAGCCATCGGACCATAAGGTTGTTGAGGCCACAGTTCCCCAGTTTTGCCTCTTCCTCCTGGTTAGGAGGTCTGTAATAGATTCCTACAGTAATATCACATTCACCACATCCTTCCTGTATTCTAACACAGACAGTTTCAAGTCATCCTCCTTGGGTGCCTATGGCAGCTAGTAGGGAAATGTACTGCTACTTGATATAGAGAGCTACAACTTTGCCCTTCCTCCCAGCACGATCCCTCCTGTACAAGGTACAACCATCTATACCTGTGGTCCAGTCATAGGTGGAGTCCCACCAGGAGTCCTTACGAGATCATATTTGTTATTGGTTAGCAGGAGGGCCAGTTCCTCCTGTTTGTTCCCCATGCTCCTGGCATTAGTGTACAGGCAGCTGAGCCTGTCATTGGAAGCCCTAGGCTTCTCTGTACTCTTAGGAGAGTCTTGTCCATGGGTTGGGGTAGGAGTAAGTTTGATCGTATATCCTGACTTACTGATTACTTGCTTGTCTCTTCCTGAGCTTGTTCTGATGGTTGTCTCTCCGTCCCCTGGTAATCTTAGTTTAAATCTTTGTCAAGCATGTCAGCCACTCTAGTTGAAAAGAGCTTCTTTCCTGGATGGGGGGCGGCTTCTACTGCTCTGCATACTCCAGGACATGGGGGGGGGGGGGCATGTGCCCCTGGATATGTGCGGGGGAGCTGCAGCTGCAGGCTGGGGCCAGGGCTGCACAGGGCTCCTCCGAGGCTATGGGGGAGAGGGAGCCTTGTGCTGGAGCTGCGCTCTAGGCAGGCAGTGGCGGTGCTGAGAAGGGAGTTATGGGGGGGCTGCAAATTTCACCATAGCCCCCCTGTAGCCTCCTCCCAGGCATTAAGGTGCATGGTTGACAACTCAGAGATTACAAGTTCAAGGCCACAACAGAAGTGCTTAGGGTAAGGCCCTGTCAGATGCCAACAAATCTGTGAATTCTGCTAAATACCTTGTTACAAGGATAGGAAAAAGGAAAGGAAGCTGACTGTTCAATATGTGAATGGCTGGCCCAACCCCACTCCTCTTTCTCCTGCAGCACTCCCATGCTATATAGGGTCCCCAAGTTCCTACCAGGTTCCCCTCCTCCCCAGGCTGTGAACTCCCACAGGCTACCCTATGAGACAAAGGCAGGGAGGGGGAGCCTACAGACCCCAGCCACAGGAGACTGACTGGGGCAGGTAAGGAGGTGTGTTGCAGCACCTGGACTGAGGCTATAGGTTAGTGCTTCAGGGGCCACGTGAAGCCCACATCCACCAGTGGCCAAACCCTGCCATCTATTGTATATAAAGAACCACAAGGTAAAAAAATAAAATAGAGTTAAATCCTAGCTTAATTGAAAGCAACAGGAGTTTTATAATTGGTTTAATAATTTTACCTTTCATGCTTTTTCCTCTTGTCTTTTCTTGATCTCCTATAAATTGTTTGGTTGTCGTTTACAGCAATAATCATTTTACTATTTGAAAACTAAAAATATACTTCCAAGTCAAGCTATTGTGTTTTAAAGTTGATTTTACCCTGCATGTAAGATTCAAATCAACTGGCTGACGACAAATACAAAATGTTTTGTTTTAAAATAACAATCAAGCAAAGCATGCAGGACTTAATAAGAAAGCACTCTACAAGTAACCTGATCTAAGCACAGAGCCTTACACTACTGCCAAATAAACAGAAAGTATGATCTAGTTATTCCACATAGACACCAAAACCATTTTATGATAGGCTAATTAATCATGAACATAACTTTTCAGACATTACATAATTTCACACAGACTGGCTTCTAGCTAGCCAAAGAAAATAGGTATTTGTATGAGAAATAAATCTATACTTGAAGAGAAATGACAGTGACAAAAACAAAGAAAGAGGAAGGGGAGGGAAAAAAGGAAAAACATTAATTTAGGGAAAAAGGCACACCTCTTAAATCTGTTTAATTTCACTACTCAAAGCACAGCAAAACCCAAAGTTCAAAAGTGAGACACCTAAAATGGTGTATGAATACAGCAAAATCAGCAGGTCCAAGTAACTTCAAGCCCTAACTCTTTGGTCCTTTGTATCATGCAAAGTAAACGTTATTCTCTCTCTCTAACTGGTGTTTTCCAAAGGTCGTATCGCCTATAAAGGCAAAGTAAGGCTATAAAGCTCAGATTCTCATTCTGCAATTCTGCCTGGAGAAGTTAATCAACTCTTCCCAGTAACAAAATGTTTCCAATTTATCATCCAGGATAGGGGTGCTCAATCCTTGGCCTGCAGGCTAGATCTGTCTGGGGACTGGGTAATCTGGCTCACAGCAGTCCCCATGGGTAGGAAGCCCCACAGGCTGTGGCTCTGCATGCTAGGGGAGCACAGTCCAGGTGAGGGCAGCATAGGCCCCCAGGTCCAATCCCAGAGTGTGGGGGCTAGTTGGAGGTGGCACGGGGTCTGATCTAGGCATGCAGGGTCTGGTCTGGCCCCCACCATTCATCTGGCCTATGGGGCAAAATGTTAAGTACTGCTGATCTAGAATAATCACTGCCTGTAAACCCAATAGAAATGAATTATCACCACCATCATCATTGTTCTTATTAGATTTGGGCATGTTATTTATTTTCCTACAGGCTATGTTTTGGTAGCCTGTAAACTTCTATCATCAATATCTATCATTAGATGGTCTAGGGGAGTTGCATCAAATATAAATAAATACAAAAGAACCAAAACCTGATATCCTTTTCAGCAAGTTTTTTCTTTTTTTATGCAGCTCTCAAAATGAATAAAACACACCAAGAAAAACACATTTCAGTGCATCAAGTCATTATTCTTACAGCCAAGACAGGGTAGGAAGGGTGCCCTGGGCACCAAATAGTGACTCCAAGAGACCTAGGTCCTCATCCCAGTCATGACCAGCACATTTCTGGGCAAGTCACATGTACCAGTAACTCAGTTACCTAGCTACAAAACAAAAAGTCCTTTCTTTACAACTATAATAATTACAGCTACATAATGATTGTGAAGCAGTCTTGATACTATGTTGAGAGTCATATGAGTAAGTGGATATGGAATGCAAGCATACAAATAAACTGGTTCAGAAGAAAAGGAAGGCGTGTAAAGGGTAAACCCCTTTATGATCCTCCCTGTTCTTCTGAACCAGTTTAGAACCATAAAAAGCACTGTACCATATTTTCTGGCATTCAACATGAGCATTCCTCCCCTGCCCCAAACAATTGCTGGTAGCTACTATGTGCATATTATACATGAGAAATACAGTAAACACAGGTGCTACCACACACCAGGTGAAATAGAAAGCAAAGTCTGCAGCAATGCACAGGGAGCAGACCAGTGAGCAGGCTTGGCTTCTTCTCAGCTGCTATGCAACTACTTACCACAAGGAAATATCTTTTTTTCCTTCATTCTGCCTTTCAAAAACAAGGTGTACATTATATTTTGGGGCATGTTGTATGCAGGAAAATACAGTGTATTAAATACTCTATAAATAATCATACTAATAGATCCACAATACCACATTTTTATGGTTTTTTTGCCTGCCAAACTAAACTAATTTCCTGTTAAACCAGCATTTGTTTAAAATCCTTGGAAAAGAATACTACAGTTGAAGTTGATTTGGATTTGAGGGGGAGGGGGTAAGAATTCACAAGTACAACAAAAAAAAAGGAAATTAAATATTTTGGTTGCCACATCAATGGAAGTGCATAGATGAGGCCAGTGTAAAAGTTTTGTTTTGTTTTTTAAACAACTGCATACATTGTTCCCTTCAAAGTCTAAGAGAGGTCTTGAAAATTTCACTTACCAAAGGCAATGATTACTTTTATTTAATTTAGACTGTGGTGGTATTTGGCAGCAGTACAATGAGCACATGTAAAGCACAGTCTGGAAAAAAAAAGGGAATTTTCCTTGGGAAATGAGGTGTGGGTGAGCTATACCACTTATTTCCACAGAATTTTCTTTTTTTTTTTTTTAAACATTTACAGTTATGATTGTGAAGGTAAGTTCACATTTTGAAGGTTATATGGGTAAACAACTATCATCACTGCTGTTATATGGCAGCACTAATAAGGCTTTGATAAACAGTGCTGCAGTTCTTAGGGACAGTCTATGCAACAGCAAGAAACTGTGAGAAATATTAATTTCAGTGTTTCTAAAGAAGAGTGAGAGCAGAGTTTCTAAGGAGTAGTGGGAGTCAGTGCAGCTTTTGTATAAAGCAGATACTCCAAATACTGAGGTCTGGGAAGGGGTAGAGCACTAGGGCTATGTGAAGCTTCAGTTGCTGATTCGACTCAGCTGAGATTCAGCCTGATTCAGTGGCCAAATCTCTAAATCTGAATCAAATCAGGAGACCTTTTAATTTCTCCGAACTGAATCAGAACCCTCCAAATTGATTCAGAGAGATTCGATGATTCAGCCATAGACACAGCTTTAAATGTTTTTTCTACATACCTCAAAATACCACACGGCTCATGAATGCTGAGATGGTAGGGAGGATGGAGCATCCCATGGAAGTGCGGGGGCGGGGGGGTCCGCTGTCAAGTACCTGGGGGCCCTCCCTGCGCTCCTGTGGGATGCTCTGTGGGACGCTCCATCTGCCCCACCATCTCAGTTTTCATGAGTTGCACCTGGTACCTTGGGGTATGTAGAAAAAACATTTAAAGCTGTGTCTATGGCCAAATCGCTGATTCTCCAAATCAGCATTGAATCTTCAGATTCAGATTCAGCCAAATCAAATTGGGACAGTGATCCAAATCAATGAATCAAATATGGCCCATTTTGTGCACCCCTACTAAGGACTCTTCTTTTCCCCCAGTTTTTGCTGACACTATCAAGCTTGTGATGGAAAAAGAATACCCAAAAAACCTGTCATGAGTCAGAGACAGAGACACAATTCTCCAAGAGTCTCATTTTAGCCTACACAATTTACAAAGAGGGACATGCTTACTAACATAGTGGGGAAGACTTCTAACTAGGTTTACCTGGGACACAAAAGCCCAGTAAAGAACCAAAGGACCTAGATAAAAATTTAGTAGAGGGAGAGAATAGCAGAAGCCTTGCAACATTCTCAGGGAAGAGACAGGAGAATTAACTAGATACCTAAAAGAATTTATGATGAACATCCAATAATTTGATCCTAGACATGGAAAATTATAAATCTGATAAGTTTTTCAATGCATAGAATCTATTTATTGTAATTACTGGATGGTCTTGTCAAATCTGTCCCTTCAACTGCTGTGTTTGGGTGGGGGGGGGGCAGGTGGCAGGTGGCTGGAGTGCAAGAGGTGTGGGGAGCAGGAAGCCTGACCCCTGCCTCTTGCCCCCATGCTCCCCCCACACTTATTCCTTCTATTGCCTGCCATCCTACCTGGTCACCCACTGACTACTCTAACTTCCCTGGCTGACCTGAGCACATGAGAGCTCCAGAGCTGCTCCTGATCCACTCATGTCCCATGCATCAGGAAGCAGCTGTGCAGAGAACTTGGCTCAGCAGCACACAGGTTCCTCCATCACTGCCCAGCTTCCCTCCCCAGTCTCCCCTGCTGCCTGGAAGCAGGCTAGAAGGAGGAATCTGAGCCCTGCCACAGCTGCTCCTTGCCATGCAGGGCAGGAAGAGGTCAGGAGCAGCTCTGTGGTTTCCCACAGGCCTACATCAGCTGGCACTCTGACCACTTCAGCTGGGAACTGTGAGGAACACTTGCCAGGGAACTGGGCTCAGTTGAAGACCACAGCAGTGGCACACAGACTCCTCCACCCCTCCTCAGCTCCCTGCCACAGGGACCAGACACTGGAAGGACAGGGAGCAGACACCGGAAGAAAGAATCCATGCACCTCTCCAAATTAGCACCACTGATGCTGTCCCTGGTCAAACTGAACTCCCTACACAGCCACTGCCCAGTGCTTCCGGCTGGAGCCATCTGCTACTTGATTCTAAGATGAGGCTTTCTTTCCCTATAATGAAGGCGGCGGGGCAGGCCATCTTGGAATTGATAAAATATGGTAATAATGTGAGACACCTAGGATACAAACAGGAAGAACTGGAGGTCTTAGGACAAGCACAGAATTATGATGTAACTGAGACTATGGAGATTTCATAGACACTAGGGCTGGAAGGGACCTCGGAAGATAATTGAGTCCAACCCCCTGCCCAAGGGGCAGGAAGTCAGCTGGGGTCATAGGATCCCAGCAAGACAAGCATCCAAATTTCTCTTGAAGACATTCAAAGTAGGTGCTTGAACCACCTCCGATGGCAGGCTATTCCAGACCTTGGGGGCTTGGACAGTAAAGAAATTCTTCCTTGTGTCCAGCCTGAAACGGTCTTGCAGGAGTTTATAACTGTTTGACCTTGTCATCCCTTGGGGCACTCTAGTAAACAAATGTTCCCCCAGATCCTGGTGAATACTCCTGATAAACTTATAGGAAGCCATCAGATCGCCCCTGAGCCTGTGCTTTTCCAGGCTGAAGAGTCCCATGGCTCTCAGTCTGTCGTCGTAAAGTCTATTTTCTTGACCTCTGATCATGTGCATGGCTCTTCTTTGGACTCTCTCAAGCTTCTCCACATCCTTTTTGAATTGTGGAGCCCAGACTGGACGCAGTACTCCAGCTGCGGCTTCACCAAGGCCAAGTACAAGGGGAGAATGACGTCCCGGGATTTGCTTGAGAAGCATCTATGGATGCAAGCCAGCATTTTGCTTGCTCTACTAGCCGCAACATCATATTGAAGGCTTATGTTCATCTTGTGGTCAATCATGACCCCCAAGTCCCTTTCACCCGTAGCACTGCCAAGCCTATAAGGATGCTGCAGGTTTTTCTGTCCAAGGTAGAGAACCTTGCATTTTTCAGTGTTAAACACCATCAGGTTCTCGTCCGCCCATCTCCTAAGTCTGTCAAGGTCAGGCTGGATCGCCCTCCTGTCCGCAGGTGTGAATGCTTTACCCCAAAGTTTGGTATCATCAGCAAACTTGGCCTGTCCACTTCTGACCCCAATGTTCACGTCATTAATGAAGATGTTGAACAATATAGGTCCAAGGACAGAGCCTTGAGGGATCCCGCTGGTTACAGGGCACCACGATGATTGACTTCCGTCAACCACCACCCTCTGGGTCTGACCACAGAGCCAATTCCCCAGCCAGCGGATCATGGTAGACCCGAGGCTGCAGTTGGCCAGTTTTGCCAAGAGGTGATCATGGGATACCAGATCAAAGGCTTTTTTAAAGTCAAGATATACGACATCAATCTCTTCTCCCTTGTTCAGGTGATAAGTCACCTGGTCATAAAAGGAAATAAGATGTGTCAAGCAAGACCTACCCACAACAAACCCATGCTGGCTATCCCTCAGGATGTTGCTGTCAACCAGTCGGTTAAGAATGGCCTCTTAAGATATGGTGGGATAGTTCAAATGACTGAAGCAGTCATGCATGGGTACAGCTTGCTCAAGAAGAATAGGCAGAAGAAAAGAACAGAAGGAGTTGCTGTATGTAAAAAAGCAATGTACATCCACTCTGAGGTGCAATATGAAGTGGATGATAAGCCTCTGATACAAATGTTGAAAGCCTCTGAATAAAGGTCAGGACAAAACTCATGCGTAGCATCTGCTACAGGCTACCACACCAGGAGGGAAACATGGACAAGGCCTTCTTTAAGCAACTGACAGAAGCTTCCAAATTGCAGGATCTGGTTTTCATGGGGGACTTTAATTATCAGGACATCTGCTGGGAGGCAAACATGTCAGTGTAAAAGCCAGCAATTTTTTAGAGTGTGTTGGGGTAACTCTTTGATAAAAATGGTAGGATACACAAGCCAACTAGTGGGGGGTCATGGGGGAAAGTAGGGCCATCGTGGAGGAAACTCTTTTCAGATTGCTGCACACAGAGAGAAATTGGTTCGGAACATGAAAGTGGAAGATAACCTGGGTGTCAGTGACCACAAAATGACAGTATTCCAGATCCCAGGGGAAGGAAGGAAGGAGCAACAGAATAAGGACACTGAGCTTCAGAAAAGCAGACAAACTGAGGATTCCTGGTGGGCAGGATCCTCTAAGAGGCTGAAAGAACTACAGTAGAGCTGGCAGTACTTTAAAGAGGACTTTTTAAGAGCTCAGAGCTATCCCAATGGAGATGGAAGACTGGGAACTGCAAAAGGAGGCCAGCCTGGCTGGATAGCAATCTCTTCAATGAACTGAGATGCAAAACTGTCCTATAAACATTGGAAACTTGGTCATATTACTAGAGTATAAGAGTATCACACAGGTATGCAGGGAGAAAATTAGGAAGGCCATGGCATGATTTGAGATGCAACTGGGCATGGACATAAAAGACAATAAAAAGGGATTCTACAAGTAAATCAAAAGTAAGAAGAAGACCAACACTCCATATGTCCCTTACAGAATGCAGAAGACAATCTACTGTACTAATCTCAAACCAAGACCACTTTGACTTTAAGATGGCCTCCACATAATTAGATTCTATACATGGAAAATTATAACAAATTATAATAGATTTTCCGTGTACAGAATCTAACTATTGGAGGGCTGTCCTAAATTCACCACACCCATCACTGCAGCAGGATAAGCAGTGGCAGGGGGCAAGAGATGAGATGGTGAAGCAACAAAATTTCAAGCAGGTCCAAGGAGGTGATCCTCCCCCTCTATGCAATACTGGTCAGGCCGCAGCTGGAGTACTGCATCCAGCTCTGGGCACCGCACTTCAGGAGGGATGTGGACAACATGGAGAGGGTCCAGAGGGCTACCCGTACAATCAGGGGGCAGCACGGCAGGCCCTATGAGGAGACGTTAAGGGACCTGAACCTGTTCAGCCTCCACAAGGAAAGGCTGAGGGCGGATCTAGTGGCCATATTTGTGTGGAAGGTGGAGGCAAGCTGTGTGCCGTGAGCTGAGGATCTCTGTACCCTGCTGCTATTGACCTGGGAGCCACATGCTGGGCACACCATGGGTCCCCTGCCTGCCCAACAGTGGGAGGCACAGGGCATCATGCAGCTCCTGGGGCAGTGGCAGCAGCATACAGAGCCCCAAGCCCGCAGCCCACGTCTGCCCCATGCACAAATACAGGGGCTACATGCCTCCCATACCTTCCAGCAGCAGGAGCCATGCCCTCCCCCCACCTCTAGACAAGCCGCCCATGCTCCATCCCACAACCCACCCCAGCCCCCGGACCCCACTCACACCTGCCCAATTTCCTCACTGTGGGGGCCTCTATCTGCCCCCTCCCTGCTGATTCCCCCCTCCACACCTCTTCCTCTCCACAGTCTTACCTGCTGGGCAGTGTCTATGTCTGCACATCACTCCCAAGCCACAGCCAGCCCAGTCCTGGTGTTGCCCTTTGCCCCTGACCCACAGTACCACAGATCCTGCCAAGGCATGCAGGAACCCCTCTCCCTGGGCTTCAACCCCCCCCCCCCACATACTCACATACCCCTAAATCTAACCTAAACCTTCCCTGCTAGAACTTGAGATCACTGTTTCTTGTTCTGGTATCTGCCACCACTGAGCCTACAGTGTGCTACTGTGTAAAAAAAAAAAAAAAAAAAAAAAAGCCAAGAGACTAGTAAATTACATCAACAGAAGCGTTGCTTGCAAATCAAGGGAAGTGATTCTTCTGCTCTATTCAGCACTAATGAGACCTCACCTCAAGCACTGTGTCCAGTTTTGGGCCCTGCCATTCTGGAAGGATGTGGACACATTGGAAAGAGTCCAGTGTAGAGTGACGAAAATAATTAGGGGCCTGGGAAGCAAGGCTTATGAGGAAAGGCTAACAGAACAAGGATCATTTAGTCTGGTGAAGACAAGATGCAGGGGGATTTACTATCAGTCTTCAATAACTGAAGGACAATTACAAAGAAAAAAATATCTGTGGCTGCGGGGAACATGACTAGGTCTCGAGCTGCAGCAAAGGAAATTTAGGTTGGAGATTAGGAGGAACTTTCTAAGTATGAAGGTGGTTAAGTATCAGAAAAGGCTACCTAGAGAAGTTGTGGAATCTCCATTCTTGGGAATTTCCAAGAGCAGATTGGACAGACACTTGGCTGGGATGGTTTAGCAAGTGATGATTCTGCCTTGCTTGAGCAGAGGGCTGGACTAGAATCACTGGATGACCTGCCCTACTTTCTTATGATTCTACATAAATTCCATGTCCCTTGGCTTTCAGTGTTCTGTTTTATTTTAGGTAAGAAAAGGTGGAATTTTAGAGCACAAGTTTTACAGAATTATTTGCTGCACAAGAATAAATCCTACAACATTTTCCTCTTCCAATAGCCATGGAGGCCTTATAGCTTATTTTGCCCAGCTAGGTCTGAAATACAAAAAATGGTATCATGAGCCAGGCTCAAGATAATCCCAACTTTGCAGGATTTCCAACACTACTTTTTCTATGAAGCCCAGGGAATCAGATGCTTCATTTCTCCTCAGGCCTCAGTAATGGGATTTTGAATGAATGTCTATTTTGGTAATTTAGTGTTCTAACCAATGATTTCTTTTTCAGAGAGGCGTCCCTGGTAAGTGTGGCTTTTATCAATGCCACAGAGGGGGATGCAGATCCAAGTTCCAAGCCAGTGTCTACAGTCCCACAGCAGACATTAGCAGGGCAATCCCTGCCACCCCTCTCTACTTGCTCCCCATACCAAGACTGCAGTGAAAAAGCTGGGTCTCAGGAAGGCTCAGGGGTTAGCAGCAGTTCAGTTCCTCCATAGAAGGAATTGAGCTGTGGGGAATTACCAGACTGAAGTCCTTGTTCTGGGAAAGGCACAGGGAAAGCTGCTGCTTCACACCTCCAGATCAGAAAAGTCAGGAAGAAGGGTGCAAGTCTTCATTCTTGCAAGAGAAACTCTCTCGCAGGGGAATGGAAAATGCTTCTCTAAGCGGGGGCATGTATTCTTTTGGAAAAAAATGAATGAACTTCTAGTTACTACTGGGAAAGCAGTGATTCTGTCAATAGAAATGTAACATCTGGTTATTACCTTATTTATGAAGTGGCCTCCAGTCTCTCATCTAACCATTACCCTTCCAAGACTGTTAACTCCTCCCAGTTTTCCCCAACTCCACCTTCTCCTATCCAGGAAGAACCTTCTTCAAACTATTCACGTGCATGCTGAAAGTCTTCATGAGTCTCACCCACATAGAAAAATGTTCTCAGATTCGTACTACTACCACATTACTCAAGTCAGAAAACATAATCACTACAACTAATACAATGATATTAGGGATCCAACTCCTTCACATCAATTACCACAATACTTCATGCTCTCATCATGCTTCAAAAGCATTATACTGAATAGCAATAAAAAATTGCCCCCATCCCTCAGTAAACACAAATGGCAGAATGTACCATTTGACAGAGTAGCACTTGATGTCATATCCATGCTGTCCAGTAAGGGGAGCCTCAAGTCTAAAAAGGTTGAGAACCACAAATTTAACCAAAATATGTCAGCCACTGACAACTAACATGCTACAACAAGTGATTAATACTCAACTTGTTCTTTGTGCAAACAAGTTACAATTCTAACGTTTATTAATTGGGTCAAGACTCATAACTGTTATCACTACAAGTTTATAGGGTCAGATAAACTGAAGAAGCAGGTGACTGGAAGCAAATTCCAGTAGTTTTCAAAAAGGTTGCAGTAAATTGTGAAAGTGATGTGTTTCTGGGCCATGCACATTATAAAGCAATTTAGAAATGACCATCAGTCTTTATTCAACACTCTGATTTTGTACCAAGTTAATAGGATTCAAGTAGAGTTGGTGAACATGTACTCAGACTGTTTAAAGATCAAAGCAGGCATCATCTCCCTGAAGAAACTTCACCATAACCCTTCAACGTCAAGTGATTTTTTTTTTTGAAAGAAAGTGAGACACTAAAATCAGATATTATCAGATATTTATTTATACTTAGGTTAGGATTTTTCCCCTCCTTTGTTTAGGGTATTGTAGAGCAAAATTACACGCCATCTAAAGTCAAGCATACTACAAAAGAAGTTAATTAAAACAGTTACTGCAAATCAACAGACATACTACCTTTAAACTTTCAAGAACAACCAGCGATTTTTGAAGCTCAATAAACTTATCTTCCTGGTATTGGGCTTTCGGATGGATCACTTGGCAATAAAGTTATCTTCAAAGGTTTGCAATAAGGGCCATGCAATAGGTTAAGACACATCCTACCTCCCATGATCTATTACCACTCTTTCTTTGGTCTCCCTCTCTCTCTCCCCCACCTCAGAAAAGGTAAACATATACATTAGCACCTGGCACCGTTTTGCAGGAAGCTGGAATAACCCAGCTTGGCTCCCAAAAGGGCTAAGTCAGGGACAGGCAGTTATTTCGGGTGGAGAACTACTTAATGAGTTTTGGTGACCTGCTGAGAAACGCCTCGGTAACCCCACCCCTTGACAGTTGCCCCACCCCCTGGTCGCCATCTTAGGACAGGAATTCCCACCTGTAACTCCTAACCTTTGCCAGCAGATGTCCCTTCCCTTGCCCTTGCCCCTTGGGAGTGGGGGTTGAAATCTTAGAACCAGAAAAAAACTAAATCACATACTAAAAGTCAAGAACCTACTATATTTTAATTTTATTACAAAAACTAATTTTTGGCATGATTTGTGTTTGCATACTGTATATAGAGATGACTGCATAATAACTCAAAAATAAATTCTTAGTCTTGTATAATGTGGTGTGGGTATAGCTGTGTGCGCACGTGTGTGTGGTGGGCGTGTACACGTGGTGGGGTGTGGGAGTGTGCATGGGGCACGAGCCCCCCTGCCTGCTCCTGCTGCCACTGCCATTGCCTGCTGGGGCTGCACATTGTGGGGGGAATGTGGGAGGATTTAAGGGGGGGTCCCCACACCTCCCCCACTCTCCCTCACACCCATGTGCTGCCCACCCATGATCCACGCTGCCACTGCCTCACCCCAGGCATGGGCTCCGTACTGTCACCAGCCCCAGCCCCATGTTCCCTGCCTCACCCAGCTGCAGCTCCGCCCCCACTGCTTCCCAGAGCCAGCAGGAGACCAGGGAAGCAGAACAGGTCCTCAGGGACTGCAGCAGCAGCAGCCCCACCTAGAAGCTGCGTGCTGGCTGGGTCGGACCCTTCTGCCCACAAGGGTGGGAGCGAGGCACAATATATTTAATTGATTTCATAAACACTAGGGCTTGAATGGACCTTGCAAGATTATCGGGTCCAGCCCTGTCCAAGGGACAGGAAATCAGCTGAGGTCAAATGATCCCAGCAAGATAGGCAGTCGAATGTTTCTTGAAAGTGTCCAGAGTAGGTGTTTGCACCACCACTAGGGGGAGTCTACTGCAGGCACTGGGGACTCGGACGGTAAAGTTTTTCCTTATGTCCAGCCTAAAATGATCTTCCAGCAGTTTGTGACTGTTGGACCTCGCCTTCCCCTGGGGTGCCCTGGTGAACAGACATTCTCCCAGTTCCTGATGCACACCCTTTATGTACTTATCGACTGCTACCAAGTCACCCCTGAGCCTTTATTTCTCTAGGCTGAAGAGTCCCATGCCTCTCAGCCTCTTCATAAAGCCTGTTCTCTTGTCTTCTAATCATGTGAGTGGCTCTCCTCTGAAACTCTTTCAAGCTTCTCCACATCCTTTCTGAATTGCAGAGCCCAGAACGGGATACAGTAGTCTAGCTGCGGCCTCACTAAGGCCAAGTAAAGTGGGAGGATGACTTCCTGGGTCTTGCTTGAGATGCATTGGTAGATGCAAGCTAAGGTTTTGTTTGCTTTGCCGGCTGCGGCATTGCATTGGTGGCTTATGTTCATCCTGTGATCAGTCATGACCCTGAAGTCTCTGAGTGAGTATAGCACTGCTGAGTCTATAAATGCGATATGGGTTTTTTCTTCTGAGGTAGAGCACCTTGCATTTCTCTGTGTTGAATACCATCAAGTTTTTATCCGCCCACTTTATGAGCCTGTCAAGGTCAGCCTGGATTGCCAGCCTATTCTCTAGAGTGACCACACTTCCCCATAGTTTGATATCACCAGTGAACTTAGCCAGTCCGCTTCTGACACTAGAGTCCAGATCATTTATAGCTACATTAAAGAGTACAGGTCTGAAAACGGAGCCCTGGGGGATGCCACTGGTCACTATGCGCCATGCTGACTCAGTTCCATTGACTATCATGCTCTGAGAATGGCCACGGAGTCAGTCCTCCAGCCATCAAACCGTCAGGTTGTTGAGGCTGCAGTTCCCCAATCTGGTAAGTCTGGGGGATGGAGGGGGGAAGGATGCCTCACTCCCACCCTAGTGGGCAAAAAGGCTGGGCTGAGTGGGGCACAATTTGTTGGTGGGCCCCATGGGCCAAATTAAAGTGCTTGGTGGGCAGGATCCAGCAAACGGGCCATATTTTGTCCACCCCTGGACTAAGTGCTAGGACCCAATTGCTGCTGCTGCTTTCTGCTGTGAAGCCACTTCCCTCTCTCCCCTCCACTTTCCCTCCCCAAGTGCTGCTGAAGCCACAAACCAAATTTACTGGCTCTGCAGGCCACAGGATGCCAATCCCTGATATATGACTGATCAAACAATGCAGAAACTGCACATCTTACAGACTTATAAAACTCTGGAAATGGAGAGAGAAGAAACCAGTCATCATAACTCTATCAGTTTTGACAAAGAAAGAGGTCTCTTTCTGCTGCAGTAAGTTCTGCTAAGATAAGACATTTATTGCTCAGGCCTGGTGTACATCAGAAAAGGTCTGTCAATTTACCTGTACTGGCAATCATATTAGTGTAGCATAGTTCACACAGACAAACTTTTTTTACCAGTGTAGCTTACTGTACTAGCACAGGGCAGGCCAGGAAAAAGCACTTTTAAGCAAAAATAACTTCATCTACCTTTAAATTTGTCTAATACAACTATTATTCAAATATTCACACCCCTTGTCAACACTTCTGTAATAGTAAAAAAAATATGTCTAGCACAAATAAAACCTATGAAGAAAATACAAATCAGATAAAAGAACTTGAAGTGAAAGAATTTAACTGCTATGTCAGGTGGCTTGTTTGCCAAGAATAAGACCACGTGGTCTAGACATTTTGTAGAGAAACAAAACAAAACAAAATAAAAACAAAAACAACTTCCCAGCTCTGCGAGTAATGGTTCATAGCCACAAATGAAGCTCACTGCTTCTGTGGTCTAACACTACTGTTAACCATAACACAAAAACCCAAGTTGCAATGTATCAAGTGCCAGAGATCTAGGAGCTTATGACATCAGAAATCAAAAATGTTCAGCCTGAATCACCACACTGAATTTCACCTGGTACAAGGGTATGTTTGACCGAGCCTGTTATTGTTCTTTTGTTTCTGAACAAGTTGTACCAAGTTAAGAAACTGCAACTAGAGATGCATTGATGCATCGTTCCATATCGTATTGGCACTGATAAAAGGAAAACTGACATTATCAGCAATCAGCTTTTTTTTGGCTAATGTGGCCGATAATATTGGCCAATAAATGCCATGTGCATGTATGCAGCTGCAATACGCATGCAGCCAGCCTGGCAGCTGGGAGAGAAGTCTCTGGCTAATAAGTCTGTTGGGAGGGAGAAGGGGCAAGGGGTAGATCGAGGCCCCTGACGTGAGGGAGGAAGTGAGGCTGGGGCTGGGGCTGCCCAGCCAGGGCGGGCAGGGAAGGAGCCATGCGGTTTGTCTGGGAGGCCTGGATGGGTGGATCCCGCTGCTACATTAACCCTGGGGGAGCCATGGGAGGGCTTTTCCCCTCCCACATCTGTGCTTGGGGTGAGGGCAGGATGCCACTGCAGGCTGGGACTGGGGGTGGCACTGGACTCTTCCCAGAGGAGGGCAGGAAGTAGGGGGTATGGTGAATTTTTCACCCCTCCATACAGCCACCCCCACCCCAGCATTGCCACCACCTGCCCCTGGCCCCAGCCCAATCTGGCGCTGCCCCCAGCAGCAGCTCACCCTCCCCTTGCACACATTTCTGCGGCACACATGTTCCCATGACTCCCCCAGGGGTCTGCGTAGCAGCACAATCTTCCCCCCTCCTTCTGCCCCTGTCCCACTCCCTCCCTCATCATAGGGGCTTTGATTTGTGTACCCCGACACAACCCTTCCCTCCCCTTCCCTCTTCCCCCCCCACCCCCAAAAGACTTACCAGCTGGACACTGTTCTTCATGCTGCCAGGCTGCATATAAGCAATCAGGTTGGTATCGGCCAATATGACTCATTCATAATCAGCCATCAATATCAGCCTAAAAAACTTTACCAGTGAACCCCTAACTGCAACCTAAGTCATTAGCTATCACATTCCACCATGATTTCAAATCAGTGAGGAACATCCAGGAGGGACCAGGCAGGGACAGGGAACCTGTGCACCACCACCACTGTCCTGGGCTGAATGTGGCCTTCATGCAGCCCAGCTGAAGCAAGCAGGTGTAGCTCTGGAGCTTCTTCCCACCTCCAAGTCAATGGGAATAGAGGCAACAGCAGGCAAAGGGGAGAAGACAGGTACGGGGGGAGGGGACATGGAGGGAAGGGGACAAGGGGAATTCTTACCTTCTTGGGTGACTTAAAAATATCCTGCTCTTGCAGTACAATCAAAAAGTGAGTGCAACCACACAACTCCACTCCCTCTGGATCCACCCCTGGTTACCGGTAGGATGCAGCCTTGCACTAAGCAATTCTGTGACAACTTCCACCTCCAAAGGTAGAGAATATTTTACAACACTGTGATGATCCATTATGTTTAACTGGCTTTCTTCAAAAACCAGGCTCTATATAAAAATTCACTTATTTAAAAGTAACATTAATCATAATTTAATTCATTTTCCGTTCCACTACAAAAAAAAGTAACTCTAGTAACTTCAGCTGCTGTTACTCACAGAGCTATAGCAAGCTTCTTCAGAACCAATCGGCAGAACACTGTGGAGTGGGGTTGGAAGAAGGAAGCTGCAGATCACGACAGGGATATTACGCCTGGTGTTAGAGCTGTACTGATACCCAGTGCATCCACAGGTGGCACACAGTGGAAGGTTAGCTGCGAAATAAGCAGGAATAACTGACAAATAAGAAGTCATGAAGCAAACAGCAGCAGCAGCAGCACCAGGATGTGATGGGGACAGCAGAAGACAATACTTTCCCTCTTGAAAAGTTACATATAACATATAGGTTACTATAGTAAGCCTGTCCAGCCCCTATCCACAGGTCTACAAGTCCTCAATGGTGGAGCAGACAGAAGATGTTGGAATCTCAACTGCTGCGAAGGCAGATGAAGGCTGCAGCACAACGAGACCTAGGAGACTTGGCCTCCTTGCCACTGGATCAAGGTCCCATTCTGTCAAGAACCACGTGGAAGTTGATGTGCAGCAGCCTCCCCACAACAAAAATCACACACAGAAGTCTTCCATGAAAACAGCTTTTCCAGCATATTTTTCAAGCCCTCTGGAAACAAGCTAGTGACAATGGAAACAGGATTGTGAGGTCTGGAAGCTCCTAGTCATGGACTGGCACAAAAACGACAGCTGTAAAAGGGTCATCTAGCACTTGGATGAAGCAGGAGAGTGATTTGACAATGATAACTGTGAATAAGCAGTCCTCTTCTGGATCCATTCTACTCACCAGACATGGGGAGAGGGCTAGAAAACATACCTTAAACATAGTCTGCCTACCTTTTTCCTGACTGGATAACTGCATCCAATGGGATCACCTTTACTGTGGTCAAAATCAACAAAGAAAACACAATCAAGTTTGGGAACTGGAATATCAGGACTCTCCCAGACAATCCTAAGAATGAATGCCCAGAGCACTACACCATAATCATGGCTCAAGAACTCAAGCAACAATAAATCCTGACATCACTGCACTGAGTGAGACACAGTGAGCAGGAGATGGGCAGCTCAAAGAACAAGGAAGTGGGTATACCCTTTTCTGAAAAGGGAAACAGGAAGGAGAACAGTAGCTTCATGGAGTTGGTTTTGCCATCAACAATGAACTCATAAACCAACTCAAAAAGTTTCCTATCAAAATTAATGAGCGCCTCATGACTCTCTAGCTCAAACTGGTGGGGAGCCAATACGCCACTGTTATCAGCACATACATCCTGACTCCTATGCCAACAACAAAACCAAGGAGGAATTCTATGCCAACCTTAACAGAGTCCTTTCTGATGTGCTGAAGGGAGACAGATTTACTCTGCTCAGCAATTTCAACACCAGAGTTGGAAGGGACTCAAACTTCTAGAACAGAACCAACAGCAAGGAAGGAACGGAAAAAGTTAATTCCAACAGCATTCTCCTCTAGACCAAATGTGCAAAACACGCACTCACCATCACCAACACCCTGTTCCACCAGAAAACCAGGTAGAAGACATCATGGCAACACCCATGATCTAAGCACAGGCACTTGATAGACTACATGCCTGGGAATGCGTCAGCATTCATGCTCAGGCGTACAAAGATATCTACATTGAGCTACGCTAGGAGTTGATGATTACAGGACAGATCACTGACTCATCAACTCAGTTTATGTCACTGTAGAATGCTGTCTCTCTTTGGTCAGGCCTCTACTCATCTCGGCATGATTCCTTACTTCCTCACCCTCCGCGGGTGGATAGCTTGGCCTGCTGCCTTGGATCTCACCATGCCCAATGTTCTCTCCTGCCACGTCTTTGATGTTTGTAATTATAAAGATGGGAGGAAGGTTTTACATCTCCTCACACTGGCACTCTCTCTTTGCAGGATCCTCGCTGCTGGGTAAACATCCATCACTCCAGACCTTCCCCAAGGCTCCAGCTGGTAAGCCAATAGGCTCCTCTGAGCCTCTAAACATGGGTCACAGTCTTGGCTCACACCATTTACCCCTCCTGAGGCAATTTGTTCCTGGACACTGTTTTCCACAGCTCCAGGCATCTACTTCCGGTCCCCCATCTTCCACAACCCGGATGACTTTTATCTTGCCATCTGGGTTCCACCCAGCCAATCAGATCCAGTATGCACTGACAAAGCATGCCAGTGCCAGGCTGAGCCCAATATGGAATGCTGAAGAGGCAGCCATGGGCTGGATCCAAACAACTGGTGCACTGGATCTAGCCCACAAGCCATATTTTACCCACCCCTAGTATAAACAGTGTTGGGATTATTTCTGGGAGGGGGACAGGGTGACAAGGTTGTACCAGTTATAGAACCAGTGATGTGCATACATCCATGCTGCCAAGCTCTTTTAAGGGCTAAGAAGAGTGAACAGAGGTGATATGCTATGGAAGTTATTACGTGTGGGTCTTCTAGCCAACATAATTCAGATTGCCATTTCAAGTCTTCTGGCCCTAGTACTGATCCACACCTAATTTACTGACCTATGAGCAAGTCCCTACTCACATATAACCTGATTGTTTTTGTTTCTACTCTCAAAAATTGGAAACATTATTTATTTTAGGAAAATAAGCTGTGTTGATCATTTGTGATCCCTTAGCTGTGCAGAAAAACAGTCGCAGCAGCAAAGCAACAACCTACAAACCACTCCAGTGGCATCAGTATTGTTTGTTCATCCCATGTTTTAGTTGAACAAGATCTGTAAAAAAATGCTGTGCAAGCTTTGAAGAAGTCAAAGTTTAAAATGAGACAGAGTTTTAACTATTAAAACACTACTCAAGACCTAGAACAATGTTCTCCTCATCATTCACTTCACCAACCACTAACAGGGTTTTCCCTGTGTAGGGAAAAACAAACTATACTAGCCAGCTTTGCAGATGTTAAAATTGTATTACAGGAGTGGAGTTCAACAGCTGCTAGAGAACTTCAGACCCCTCTGTATATCCCTTCTGAGAATCTTCATGCCACACAGGACAGTGATTAATTATAAATTGCAATTAAATTAATTATATAAATTATTTTTTTTAAATAAATACAACAAAGTTACTATTCACTTACCTCAATGGAAAAACACTACACAGTAATTATTGTATCCCTAGAGTCTAGACTATGGTAGCATACACCTAAAGACAAGTTACCCTGAAATACTTTTAGGGGCAAGAATATAGGCAGAGCATGTTCCATAAACCCCATTAACAGCCATAGAGTGCTAAGGGTCCGTTTCATCTTATCAGTTGTGAGCTTAATTTAACAGATCTATATAATAAAAATGTCTATTTTTAAGAAATCATTAGTCTATTATTATCTACATACAACAACATTTGATTCCTCCCAGCAATACTTTACTTGATATTCATTCATCTCTAGGATTATCATATAACTACCAGTTTAAGGCTGGATCAATGTTTTTTCACTTGACTGAACAACCCAATCAATAGCAACAAGGACATTCTGCTGTCAAAAACAAACTGCTGTTCATGCTGCTAGTTCCCCCTGGGCTTGGTGTTACAGAACCATGTTAGACAGATCCCACCATGCAGTGCTCAATGTGACACTGATCACTCTACAGGCACAATACAGAGTATTGATATCAAGTATACAGCTAAATCAAGATTGGTAATTACTTCCACCTTAGCAAACGAAAGTGTTGTCAAGGAAAACAAACTGAAAAAAAATCTTTGTATTTTCCACTGTGTCACGGGCCGAGGCGCAAGAGCAGCCGTGATCCCTCTAGCGCCCCTACCGTGCCAAGTAGGGCGACTCAGCACCCTCGATCTCGCCCGCCACTTCTTGATCTTAAATAGTTCTATAAGGGAGGCTGCCTTATTGTCCCCTTGGACACGGTGCCCAAGTATATCCCGTTCCCTATCCTGGGTGTACCAACCTGGTGCACCCCAGCCTTATGGGCTACGTGTGCCTCCAACCTCCCCTTTAGCATGCCCCAAGCCTCGCAGCTGTACCGGATGTTCTTGTGTCGTATGCTCACCACTTCCTGGGGTCTCGCAATACACACACTCCCTCTCTCTGGGGTCCCTCCATCTGCACGCCCGATATATTTGCCCCTCCCAGGCTTGTTCTCATGCGCCTGCCCTGCTCCGGGACTTTTACCGCGCGCTCAGCCCTCTTCGGCTGTCCTAATTGCACGCTTGGCTCTGTCGAATCTCGCCCTCCCTGGGGCCTATGCCGCGCTTCCCGCGCTCCTTGCCCTCCCTGGGGCCTATGCCGCGCTTCCCGCGCTCCTCGCCCTCCCTGGGGCCTGTGCTCACGCTTCCCGCGCTCCTCGCCCGCACTGAGGCCTTCTATGCCCGACTCAGGCTTCCCAAGGTTGGGGCTCAGGCGGCCTTAGCCTTACCTGGCCCCCAGACCTGCCTTCTTGGGCCTACGCCCACTGGGCAAAATACCGCCGCCCCCCATGGGGCCGGGGTCACGACACCCCACAACGTCACGCCTCTCTCTGGCGCTTACCTGCAGTGCCAGCTCCAGCACCAATCGCTGTGCCCTCCCAGGGCACCCAGGAACCCCCCCCACTCCACTGGGGAGCTCCTAATGAGGCCTCCTCCGTCCCCTACAGCCTCTCCCAGTCCTCCGGTTTTATACAAACAGCCCAACAGCAAAGCAAAGCTACCAGCCAACCGGCTCTAACTCAAAATGAGCTTACCAGCTATAACATAGGATCCAGGCCCACCTAGCCCTTTTGCAAAGGCGTCTCAGTCAGGGTTCTCTCCACCCTCACCATGGTGCAGCCCCTTAGGTGCTCAGGCTGCACTGCTCCTCTCTGCTCTGCTGGGCTCTCCTGCAGAGCTCCTGCACCTCAGGCTGCCAGAAGGGAACTGCTGCTAGGCTCTGGCCTGGGCTGTTTATAAAGGCCTGGCCCTGCCCCTTTCTAGTCATGTGACCAGCCTGGCTGCTCCGGCAACCAACACCTGTGCTGTCTTAGGGAGCTTCAGCAGTCCTTATTCCTAATGTCAGTAGCAGGCACCCTAATGCCCTGCTACACACTGCAAAGAAAGATGTCAACCCACCATTTAATGCATGCATGAGTGCACACGCATGCACACACACACACACATGCATGCATGCACACAAGCACACACACATTTAGTATGAAAAACAGGTTGATTAAAGTCATTTATCTGCCAAGCATCTGTAAACAAGGGCTTAACTCTTCATTCTGACTCTTGGAATCCACACTGTTCCCTTTGGAAGCCAAAATGGCATTTGAAAAGTTACACAAATCATAGTATTACTATATGCACAGAAAGAAACTCTTACGTTTTATACTAGATGAGCATCAAGTGGTTAAAGAAGGAGAGAGAGAACAATAATGACTGTAAGATTTCACTGTTTAAATCAGTGGAAGCCAACCTTTTTGACAGATTTGTCACAAATTAGCCCCTCACCCCTCCCAAGTGCCCTATCTGCTCCTGTACTTTCTGCTTCCTTCCCCATGCTCCCTGCCAAATCTGCTGCATTTTTTCTGCTCCTTGCCTTATTTGCCACTGTGCTGACTTCCCTCTCCTTTCTCCCATGTGTCACACACACAGAGGCTTTGCCACTTGTGACATGTGCCACAGGTTAGCCATCCCCAATTTAAATCTTAGATTCTTTATTTGAAAATCTATTCCCAAAAAGCTTTAGTGTGTAAATTAGGCCCACCCAGTGGCCAGTCTTCCTATATTTTGATCATATACAACACTGGCATAAGTCCTTGTCTCCTTTCTGATACCAAATGTGAAAGCCCTCTATTATCAAGCAATACTAAATCCAATTTCTGTTCCAATACTGCAACATACTTTTATTAAGTGAAGTGAAGTAAAAAATATGTTACAAAGGTACCTCTTCTGCTATGTAGTTACACAAGGCAAGAACTGCCCCCAATGTTGAAACTATTATTGTGTACTGAAGAAAACAAAACAAAAAATAAGCAGTCTGTTCCCTTGCTGTGTTCAGGATATTCCAGTTGATTCCGTATTATAAACAATTTACTGGAGGGCAGACTTACTTGCTTAACAGCACAAAGTAGCTTTCATTTCATTCAGTAATTTAATCCATCCTCATAAGTACAAACTCTACCCCACTTCAGGCAACAAGCGGTTTCTTAAATATTGAATATTTGTTGTGATTATTTATAACAGAAAATGTTAAAATGCACCCTGGTGTCTTGGCTAAAATATAGAAAAGTAAATAACCTGCTATCTTGCTCCAACACAAATGAGAACCAGCACAGTTTAAAAATAAAAACAGAAAAGCACAGTGTTCTCAAGCCCAGAACACTGCTTTTCACAACCTGCTCCCAAGAGCCAGAGAAATTAGATGGACCAAGTAGTACATCCTTAAGGTCACCGAATCTAAGCTACTTTGGGCAAAGGCAAAGGATAATACAGGAGACCCTCGCCATTCGAGGAGGATATGTTCTAGAGATCCCCGCGAACGGCAAAATCTGTGAATACATACTGTACTGCATCAGGAATCATGCGTGCCCCTGGTAGCTGGGGGGGGAGCACAGTAGCACTGGTGGCAGTGGGAGCGCAGCAGCGGGATCACGGCAGCAAGCACAGAGCTCCCGCAGATGCCACTAGCACCATAACAGTGCCATCACGCTGCCAGTGGGGAGACAGCGTGGGTTGGCGTGGCACCACGAATTCGAAACCACGAATGCCAAACCCAAGAATAGGGAGGGTTTCCTGTACAGTAAAAGTTGTGTTAACCAGCATTCTACTATCCTGAATACTTCATTAACTGGAATTTCCATCCGGCTGGCTGGCCGGACACCAGGGAGCGAGGGGGCTCGCATGCATGTGGCCGCCACCCCCCTCCCCACTCTGCAGGGAGTATCAAAAAGGTTGAATACCCCTGCCTCAGATAACTGGAAGTTTTAGGTACCCAGCACCCCCCTTACCCCACTCATGCCGGTTAACGTAGTTTTACTGCATATAGATCTATAGATATATTCACAAATTCCAAACAAGAGAGAGTCACAGTAAATGTTCTACAGACAGTTTTTTTTCTTTATACCAATAGAACATAGTGCTGTAAAGAAATTCCTGTAAACTACTGAGTCTTCACACAGATCCAAAGCAGAAGCTGAACATTAGTTACAATCAAATACTAATTTTATTAACAAAAGAGGTCACTGTAAATCATTAAAACAGACCATAATTTAAGCCTTCTCCCAAGCCCGGCTGCTCTTAGAATTAATTTGTGTAAGGGTTAACTGCATTTACAACCAATTGATTTATTAAACAAAGGAAGTAGTAAGTGAGGTTAGTGAACTGACATATTTTTTCCTGATCCTCATCAGCCACTTTTTCAAAACACAGTTGGGCATCTAACAAGGCAGACAGGTGCCTACTTGACATTTCAAAAGCACATAAGCAATTTGTGGTGCCTACCCTCTAGCTGTAATGTAGAAACAAGATGCTTGCATAACACTGACATGTTTATGAAGCTTCAGTTGACCTCAAAAGTTAAGGATGACAACCCCTCTTCTCCTGCTAGGTATGTAAAATAAAACAAAAAGCATTAATTCATTAAAGTTTAAGGACTCATCAATGCCTTTAGCCTACATAGTTTAGTATATTACACTAAACTGAGGTCTTAACAGAGGCTATCATAACTCCATATTTATTTTATACAGGTTTATTTGTCAAAAGAAAACACAAAGTTAAAAAAAAAAAACCAGCTTTAATTCTTTTCCCTTATCTTTTTATCCATCCAGATCAACTGAATCAAAAATCATCTGCCAAAGTTCCACTTGCAACCTCCCTTGTCTCCAGGAAGAAGTCTAAAGGAGCCACACCTGCTCCTATGAATCATGCACTAATTAACATGCAACTACCTGCAAAGTTCAGAAACCTGCTAAAAAGTGAACCAGCTAGAGAAACCGGTCTACTTACTATGGTGTCCTACTAGCAGCCTTAAAAAAACTCCTGAAGAAGAGCCTACATTTAGTTCTTTTGATCCACAAAAGAACTAAATCACAGGAAGTGACAATGTACATTTCCACAAGTTGGGTCATTAAAATGACTCAGTTATATTCCAATGAAACCAAGCCTGCACATCAGCTAGGGCTCAATCAAAAGTTAATCCATTACTTTATATGCAACTATTCTAATTTACACCAGCAGAGAATCTGGCCTGCTGATTATCTCTGTTCTCCAAAGAAACTGCACGTAAGAACATCAAATATTTTAAATAAGTTTAATGTGCACACTTGTTCACTAGGAACAGGACTGAGATTGTTTCATTTATGTAAGCCACTGAGTAGCAAAGAGAATGTACTGACCTCCAGCAATTACTGACCTGAACCAGATTTTAAACAAACCCCTAGAGGTGAAAAGCACTTCTATAAAAAAGGGGTAATAATGAATTGCCAAAACCTTTTCAACAGGTTTTTCACTCCTCCCTCACATCAAACTGGTCTTAACATGATTGGGAACCAAATTCAAAATATTCACAATTATATCAAAATGTATTGCACTGACTTCTTCTGACATCAGTTTCCAAACCAAATTTAATCTATATTAATCTTGTCTATCATAAGCATAAATTATTGATAGCAGAAGTGTGGTAATCTGAAAGTCTACTTACCATCAAGCAAATTCAAAGAGAAATATTCATTTATTATATTAAACCTCAAACTACTAGGACAGTTACAAACAGTAACTGCAAAGTGTAAATAAACCAAGCAGCTGAGAGAAATTAAAAAATGCAATTGTTTAAAGAAAAGCTGCTGTGAGAAAGGAAAATGTCAAAAAGATTACCCCAACACAAGCAACACTCTTTATCAAAAGAAGAATAAGAGCTGCAACTAGATTTAAATATGATTCACTGAGCACCCAAAACTACTACTTCCACTGTATTACCCTAAAAACAAATATTACAATGTCTGAAAACCAGGACTCCACTGTATTGCCATTGCTATACCATTCATTAAACCACCTAAACTTACCTTTGCTCCCTTGTCTGGTTCTGCAACGGTGAAACCTAGAATTGGATGCTATGCTGCTATTAACTGGGTAACAAATATTTCAATGGTGTCCCAGAATTCTTAAATCAGGGATGCTCAGCCCCCAGCCTGCAGGCCAGATCTGGCCCCAGTGCCTTGTCATCTAGCCCATAGGACTCCACACAGCTCCAGATATTTGGCAGCAAGGAAGTGGTCCTCTGCTGCCAAATTTCCAGACCTGTGGGAGCCCAAGACCCTGTACACTAGATTAGGCACTCAATCCCATTACATAAAACCAGGTGGGGGCAGTGCCCGGTCCCAGGCCCTGAGTCTCAGGCCCCAATCCCAGCACACAGGGCATAATCCGGGCATGCAGGCCTAATCCCAACGTGCAGGTGGCATGGGATGCAATCCCAGTGTGTGGGCCCAGGAAGGAGTAGCCCAAGACTGATCCCAGTATATGGGAGCAGAAAAGAGCATCACAGGCTGCCAGGTACTGACCCCAGCCTGCAGTTTTCAGACTGAGGGGTTTCTTTGCAGGTAAAGCCGGGCTTCTAAATAGGAAGCCCACCTGAACCTTAATTTACAAGTGGCTAATATTATTCTATAACTGTTATACTATATAGTCTATTTTTTGTTATCTCAGATTACAATCTCCTTTAAAAAGGAGACTGGAATTTTTTCTCAGAGAACAGAAAGTAATCCTGGCCAAGAAAGGATTTGCCCATTAGCCATGCTATCTCCACAAAGACAGCAGCCTTATTAAATTACAACTGTTTGAACAAGGTCAAGCACTCAGGGTTTAATTCAAAGTGTTTCCAGGTATAATGCTGTCAGGTCAACTTAAACAAGCCAACAGAGGCTTTGAGCCTGATTAAATATTAAAACAGAATCTTTCACATCTGTTTTTACCCAAGGATGAAATTACTGTACATCACTTCAACCAGCTCATTAATACACTGTACACATATCTTGCCTCAAAGGTTACAGAAATATCAATGCTTTCAGAGTGCCTTCAGTGAGACCTACACAACACAGCCAGAAGTGAGGTCACTGCATACTTTAGCAGGATGTCAATATTTCTTTATAAATGTGAGAGGTAATCAGTTAGACATAGATAAATTTTAAATTAAAGAATGGAAACCTCCAGTGAAGCTAAACTAGTTGCGTTTGATCTGAACCTTTTAATCATCCATCTCATTTTCTTTGATAGATAACTTGATAACAGGCATAGAACTGAAAGTTTGATCCAACAGTAATTATTTTTCAAATTGGAGGGCTGTCATGTCTAACTAGAAATATGTGATGGTTATTTTTTAATTTGGGAAGCATAATTTTTAATTGGAACTTAAAAGGTCCATCAGGATCATCTATTTCAGTACCTACCATTTCTAATGATACTTTGATGCTAGATTAGGGGACAGAAGGCATTTGAAGACAGGTTTTCTTTGACAATAATGCATACTGCATTAATGTGCTCAAACAAGGCATGTGTAATACAATAATACAACCAAAAGAATGAAATGCCCCTTTACTATTTGCAAGACAGAAGGTCTAGGAACTAGTCAAACTATGTTTCCGATTAAATTCTATAAAATGCACTATGACAGCTAAAAGCCATTTATCTAGAAAAGTGTAGGGATACAGTGGGGCTTAGAAGGGAGAAAAAAGGAAATGATTTGCTTCAAATCTCTGTTTATCTCAGAAGATAAACTTTGATCTGGGAGCCTATTAGGTACTGAAGTGGAGTCTAAATATGTCATTAGTTGATCTATACAAAATATTCTAAGGGAATTTGCTGTGGAAAAACATAAAACTTATGGTGCAGTCTTAACAGCACAACACTGAAAGAGGAAAAACACTCCCTGAATACCAACAGGCTTACGTAATGACTAAAAGAAACCTACAGAAACTTCCTGAATGTCTTAGCTTCTATTCCAAGAGTCAGAACTACACATTTTAAGCACTGCTAGTTAATAAGGCATGAGACAATTTTCTTAAGACAAAATAAAATTCCAATACAATACACACACTCTTCCACCACCCACTAATTTACACTTGAATGGTATAATCAACCAGACCAAACTACCCTTAATGTAAAGTCAATAAATTCTTTTTGGTTGTTGACACAAGAACTAACTGGGAATTTAACACTTGAGGAAATTAATCATTATAACATTCTGGCTCAATGCACATCTATATTGATATAATTTGGTCTTTAATCCACTTTATTTGTGGTTGGGTTTAAAGCAATAAATTTAATAGAAGCTGACCTCATTAAACTGGATCCACTTCAGAACTGCCTTCCATTAAGATTAGTGTATTTGAACTAAGTAAAAAATATTTGTTTCCTGTAACATATACAATTGTACAGTATAGGAGACCCTAGACAAACAACCATTAATAGCATATAATAAGATAAAAAGCATTTCAATTAGTTCAAATCAAGAACCTTAACAGGGACAGATTCACTTGCCATGTGACAGATTTTCTTCAGGCATGACAGACATCATTGATTCTTATGCTCATCAAATAAATCCACAGCTATTTGTTATTTACGAACTGGCTACAACCCTCCAAATAAAGCAGTCAAGCCCCATACATACAATGACAAAGTCCTTGCTACCTAAACTCCATTTAAAAAAAAAATCATCTATCATAGATTCAGGATTAACTGTACAGACAGTATAGAGCAAACTAAAGCATGTTCAACACATTCCAATAAGACTTAGTGGCAAAAACTCAGAGGGCACATCCACATATACAAGCATGTGCACTTGCAGCAGCCCAAATAGAAGTGGTGCAAATTTGAGCAGGGGCTTTTTGCCTCAGCACACATACTTGGACATGCACTTTGTTGTGGAGCAAATTGTGCCACTTGGGGCAAAATAACTCTGCCCAGCTCCTCCCGGATCTGTAGCCAGGGGGAGCGAGAGTCCAGGGCCAGCACCTGTGCTGTCCCCAGCAGTATAAAAAGCTGCCCTGTCATTGCCCCATCTGTACAAAAAGCTGCTCTGGCAAGCAGCTCAGGGCTACTCGCTTTCAGGAGCTTCTGGGGCCCAGCCAATTGGTACCTGGGGATACTACCCCTTGTGCCAGTTGGACTGCTGCAGCAGCATCCCAAATCCATTTTTTAAAATACCCCAAAATCCATGTTCTTCCACAGTTAAAACCACTCTACACACACACACACAAACACACACACACACACACATCAAGCGAGAGAGACAGAGAGAGAGAGACAGAGAGATAGTGATCAGTTGGGTAATGCTTTATTGGTATATTTACTATGTTAAAGCAATTTGGAAGCCTACAAGTGTCTCTATCATCATGAAAAAATAAATTCTAAACACCTATATGCGTTGATGTGTGCTTTTGGTTTTCTTCACACATGATGGGTGTGTGATGGAGGGATGTGGTGTTTGCAGGAAGGGGGTGAGAAGGGGTGTGGGGGAAGGTGAGTGGGTATGTGTATAGGGATGTGGGTTGATCTGTAGGTAGGCGTGGGGCAACTGCTGGGGGGACTGTGGATGTGGGGGACCTTATAGGGGGCTGCTCAGGAGAGGTAGGTCCCCTGGCCCCCACAGGGTGCAGCCTCCCCCACACAGCACATAGAATGTCTCTCCCCACAGGGCGCCAGCTCCCCCCTGGAGAACCATGCCCATATCCCCCACAGGGCCCCACCCCCCCACTCAGGGTCCCAGGCACCCTGAAAGGCCACAGCCCACCATCCCTGAGTCCCAGCTCCCCCTGGAGGACCACAGACCCCATGCCTAGGGTCCCAGGCATCCTGGAGGGCCACAGGCCCCCCCACCCAGGGCCCATCACTTACCTTCAGCAGCAGCAGCAGGAGTAGGGTGCTCTAAGCCATGGCAGCAGGACCTGGCACGGCACACGGGGACCGCACGCTGGGCCCAGCTGGGTTCTGCCAGCCCTGGGGCCTCTCTGCTGCCTGGCAGGGCTGGGCCATGGTGGCGCAGCAAGTGAGGACCGCGTGCGGGGCCCAGCCACCCTTGGGGCCTCTGCTGCCCAGCCGGGCCATTCCTATGCTCCCCCGCAGCCCCAGGGACATCCCTGCTGCCACTCCCCAAACCCCCCCCACTTAGCTTGGATAGCGCTGGGGGCCAAGGCAGCAGGAAAACAAAGATTTCATAGATTTCATAGACATTAGGGCTGGAAGGGACCTCGGGAGATCATCGAGTCCAGCCCCCTGCCCAAAGGGCAGGAAGTCAGCTGGGGTCATAGGATCCCAGCTAGATAAGCATCCAATTTACTCTTGAAGGTGTTCAATGTAGGCGCTTGAACCACCTCCGCTGGCAGACTGTTCCAGACCTTGGGGGCTCGGACAGTAAAGAAATTCTTCCTTATGTCCAGCCTGAAACGGTCTTGCAGGAGTTTGTGACTGTTCGACCTCGTCATCCCATGGGAAATGCTCTAGCTCACATCAGAACGTCTGGGACCATGCCTTGCTCCACTGTTCTGCAGAGTTATTTTTTTTTTAGACTCCTGGATATCCAGGGGTCTAATTTTCTCCCCACACTGTGAACATTTTTTGCTCCCACACATGCCTCTAGCCCCACCTCAAAGCGGTTTGAGATGGGACAAGAGACGTGTGTGCTCGTCTGGACGCGCTCTCTGAGGTAAGTCCTCAACTGGTGCAAGCTGTTTTAACTCCACTGCATCCCATTTAACCCACCTGAGATCCTGCCCCTCTAGGTTCTTCACCTATACCCACTCCTCATTTCTTCTCCCTCCCCCTACATGGTTTTCAGTTTTATTGACCAAACACAATTACTCCTTATATTTTCTGGTCCTTACTGCAAAATACTCACTAGCTTTTATACTAGGCTCAGTTTTTCAGGCAAGAACCATTTGAGAAGCACCATTCAGAAACAAGGAGGTGAAATCAGGGGATGCAAGGGTGTTTCGTCAATTAGGAAACCCCCCCCAACAACCAAACAAAAAAAAACCCAAAAACCATCACCAGGCCCTTATGAACTTAGCTCTAGTCCTGAATTGAATTCTTGCTGCCATTCCAGGTCTGCTAGCCAGGTTGTCTCTGAACAATCCCCAGATAGCTTAGATGGCACAGGCAACTTGGATAGCACCTTTAGTCTGCAAGATATAGTGAACGCAGCAATAAAGCAGCATTGGTAACAAAGAAAAAAGTGCTACAACGAACAGGTCAGAGGACTTACTGGCCGCGTCCTAACGAGCACGGTCGTGTACATGTGATGTTGCAAGCATGTCTGCAGTGTCACATACTACATATGTAAATATTCTCCGCACTGCAAGGGTATGCTTCCTGTGCATGTGCTGCTCCACTTTTTTTTTCCCCTCATGTGTTTTTTCACTCCTAGATATCCAGGGGTCAAAAAATCTGCAGGAAAAAAAAAACAGAACAGCAAACGCACAGACAGCCACACCACTCAAAAGCGGAGCCCGGCTGCCCAGAACCATGCTCCAGCTACTGGCCAGTTACCGCACGGCAGGATCACTGCTGTCGCAGCCCCAGGAGGCCCCCAGGATCCCAGATAAGGCTTCTGGAGCAAGCCCAGCACTGGCCTCACCCTCCCCTACCTTATCAATCTTATCTTCTTTGACTCCCACTGCACTACTCATGGGGACCCCAGGTAACTTGCCGTGGCTGCGAAGCACCTTGTGCCGCAGCCACTTGTCCCCAAACATCCATGCTCATCTGGACGCGCCAACTGAGGAGCACAATTTCCCAGAAGCAGAAGCTTAATCCTTGTAGCAGGGGCATTGTCGACCAGATGGTCTTTGGACTCCAACAAGAATGGCTTGCAAAAAGCATAAACCAGTCACCAGTTTCAGCACAAAGGGAGTCATTTTTAAGTTAAAATCTTGTTGTATAGCAAAAAGCTGTACACTACAATTTCAAGCAGACAGTCACTGCATTCCCATCAAAATGACATTTGGGGAAGAAAGGGGTGGAAGGGGTATCAGTTTATTTGCCTTGTAAAAAGAGACCTTTACAATGTGTGGGATGTTCTCCCTTCAGAGCACTCCTCAACCTATGAAAAAGGCATCAGATTTCTTCCACCAATATCTGGAAGGATAACAGAACATGGGAGCACTGGGAAAGGACCAGAAAATGAACCAGTCCCACTGCAAAGCATATCATTTGGAAGAAATCAGTTTGAAAAAACATCACTAGCATGGGCTCTCACAAAGCTCTGACTAGTTTGGCCAGAAGAAAAAGATCTGACTAGTTTGCAGAAGAAATTAGTCTCGAAAATATTGTTTGGACATTTGCCCGCCTCCCTTAACTTTGAATAAAAACTTTTCAGCAACACATTATAGATAGCCTCATACATGTGCACAGCATACATATGTTCCAACTCCAAGGTATCCTTCAACCAATAAACTTATACCAGAAACTCCATATTTTTCTTAAACACACATACATCTGGAGTATTATAAGTGTCAACTATAATTAATGCTTTTTTTCAAGGAACTTGGGAGTGCCAGCATCTTAGGCTAGATTCAAATGTCTGTACATGCAGCTCCACAGCATGTATGACATCATGTCTTATAATACATGATTCTTTGAAAGTATCAATCCTCCTTATCTTCTTTGAATCCCACTACACCAAGAAAGGGAATTACATGTTCCAAACAACACTAGAAATCAACTTCAGCTTTCTACTTATGGGGACCATGATTACTTGGAAGGCCATAAGAAGGTTTTCCCTCTAAGAACATGATAAAGGACCTTCTGATGGATCATTTGGACAAGGGACAAGCATCTGTATTTAGAGACCATGTTCCACTTTTACCTGACAGAAAGACAGCTGGTGTCTTACGATAGTCAGTCGGTGTTCCTGCAAATGTCTTCAAGCACTGGGGTTGGGCAGGAAAGGTAAAATCAGTCCTGAGCTGGCCTACCAAACTATGGTCAAGAGAGAACAAAAAGAGCCACTGGCTTTCTGTTCTACACTGCTAGACAAATCTGCTCATACACGACTGCGTACACACATTCAAATAATCTGGGAAATTCTCCCAGGTTTGTTCTGATAAAAAATGACTTCTCTCAGAAGAAAATATGGTCCTCCAGCATCCCCCACCTACCTCCCATGCAGAAAGTGTGTTGCTCACGGATTCTGCTGCTCCAGCAGGGAACAAAACATGTCCCCTTCACAATCCCCGCACTGTGCTGCAGGGAAACGGACAACCCATGGTCAGCCTGGGTCAGCCAGTCAGAGTTGCGCTATGCACTTCTGCCATCCGTTGCTCGGCAAGCTAAGGGAGACTGCAGAGCATGCTAAGATATATGCACAGAGTACCCCGCTGCAAGCTCTCCACTCTTCAGGCCCTGGGAATTCAAATGTCTGTACATGCAGCTCCACAGCATGTACAGGCATTTTCTCTCGTAGAGAAATTCTCCCAGGAGTGATTTAACCTTGATTGTTCTCAGGTTACTTCTCTTAGAGTGGCTATTTTTACTGTGGGAGCAAAAACTAGACATCTAAACACTCATGGTTTTTCCAGGGAGAGCAGCAATTTTCCCAGGAGAAACTGAATGAGGCCATACATTTCAATGAAGCGTGGCAAAAAAAGAGAGAGAGAGAGAGAGACACACACACACACACACACACACACACACACACAGAAAGAAAATAAAACCTAGACTACCCAGAGATGAATTGATTACTTGTTATAAGTCGTATCAATTCACTAGTTCAGTACAACGCTGTAGTAGAAAAGGTTTTGTACATTAACTAAGTGACATACCTTGCAAAGGATGTCATTCAGGAGTGGAAACACACAATGAAATTGAACATAGGAAGTTTCTCCTTCAAACGAGCCACGAGAACAAGCCTTACACTTAAGTCTAAGAAAATGTGTAGGTTTGAGAGAATCCCAAATTTTATGGTTGTATGCATGTGCCTGCAAATTTGTGTCCTTTGCCTCATTTGCATATGTCTTCTCTTTCTTTTACCCCAAGCTCCCTTGTGTCATGGTGTGTTAAGCTGCTAGGGAACTAGACTGATAAAACTAGTTCAAAAATTGCCCTACTGCTGACTCGAAGAAGTTTCTAAGACATATGCCCATAAGTAAAGACCAACTTACACTGAAGGCACAGGACTCATCACACCAGTTTTAAAGAAACCTGAAACTTTCCACACATTTGCAGATGCTGGCCTCTAACTTACTTGCCCAACTTCTAAAAGACAAAAAGAAGGAAGTCCAGTTTCCAAAGAAGTTGCCAAAATCTGCCAAAAGGGACATGGGTCTTATCCATAAAGCCACCATTCCAAAATTAACAATGCAAAGAATCCCATTTCCACCCTCCCACTTCACATCTCCTTGAGCCACCTTTGTAGATCTGTGCCCTGTGTGACTGAAATCCACACACCCCAGGAGTAGGCACACAGAAAAACATTGTTTCGAGGATAAACAGCTTACAACATCCAGAAAAATATTATTTAAAAAATAACTAAATTGCATTAAATTTCTCAATATCTGCTGCTAAAGGAACATTAAAACGCAAGATCACAGAAGTCTCAGTTTCCACCTCCTTAAATTTACAGTTAAATTATAACAAAAAGGACTTCTCAGGTAAGTTAGACTGATAAATGCAATATACCTTTTATCAAACCAATAAACATGCTATAATACACAAGCCTCTGGGCCCAAGAGATTTCCTTCTTCAGGTGCTGGCAGTTTATAAATTAGCTCATTTGTAGCATAAAAAAGCTTTATAATGAGTACTTATATTATCATGAAATCCTTGCAATTCACTGCTATGTCGTCACAGACTAATGAGTCTGGCTCTTATTTCTATTCATTTACACAGTCAATTATTTTCTTACATCTCACTGCAGTCAATCCTATTATTTCCTATATAATTGACCAACTTCAACAGCCATAATTCTTCCCCCATAAGTACAGTACACTAAATGATCTAGGATCATAGTTATCACTCTTAAAATAATTCCATATAATGTACAGTTTAAGTTTGACAAGGCTTAAGATGCTTTGCCCTGCAGCCAACAAAAGTTTGATTTAAAAAGCACTGTACAGTAATTAGATTTAAGCAACAGAATTACTTAAAGCAACATACTCATTGACTGGTAGAGCTTTTTACAGTAATAGATTAGACTCATTACCTAAAGAGACTGAAAAGCAGCTGGAGATTCATTTACCTCCAGTACCAGAAATTAATACATTTAGTTCCAGTGACAGCAGTCGATGGGAGCATGCAGATACGAGTCCTACAGGTCCACCAGTGCCAGATAAATTGCCTGGATTGATGGAGAGAGAAGTGGCTTGGCTGATGAAAATCTCAAAGCAGTGACAAACCTTTTTAGTAATCCTAATCTTCTGGGAAGCAAACACACATGTGTAGAAGCCCATCTACCCAGAAAGCTGAAACAGCAGCTCCTATCTAGCACAGATACAAGACAGTTGATAGCAGTCTTTAGTAACACTTTTGTTTGACACAAAGTAATAAGATATTTGCATGTACTTATGCACATTTCTTTCTCAAAGAACAAATAGCGTTGAGAAAATACAAGTGTCCTACTTAACAGGTAGTAAAGTGAATATACTCTCAAAGCTGAGACACATTTTTCTGAAGTCTGTCATACAAATTTAGAACAGTCCGCAACTGGAGCACAGAGAAAAGAGGATACAAGCAAGAAGGTATTTTATACTTCCCATAGGGTGGGGCGGCATTTTAATGCGCAGTATCCTTATCTATTAACTGTTCCAAATAGTTAAACAATACAAATGATCTGGCAGTGAGACAGCTAAGCCATTGTTAAGCAAATTGTTAATAAATCAAAAGTGTGTGCATGTTGCAAGACACACAAAATGAGGAAGCGGCATTTAATTATCATCATGAAATAATGTAATTACTCCTATTCAGACCCTGGAGTTTAAGCTGCAAGCAAATGGAGCAAATTAAATCCAAAATATTAAGTTGCTTTAGTCATTTGATTTTTTAAAAATCAGGCTGTGGTTTTGAAGAACTAGCTTTATTATGTATATAACTGCAACTTTTAAATAAAATTTGTACCAAACTTTCAAGTTCAGCATAGATTTTGTGGGTACAAATTTCTGCTGCAAGCAGGGGAGGCACCACTAAAAAGAAAGGTCATCATCCTACAAACACACAAAGCATGTGTGTATTTTTACTCACACAGTCCTCTCAACATCAATGGAGTAAGTCAATCAAGTGACATATCAGAGGCTAAGCCTGCATTTTTAATAAACAAGTTGCCAAACCAGTTGCTTCAATACAAAGTTGCTTCAAAGGTAACAATGAAAATATATTCTATGTTTTAATAAATTAACAAACCATTAGTATTTCTATACACCCAGACTAAAATGTTCTAAAAAACTAGGAGATTAATAGTTAGGTTACAAATAAGCATGTAGGCATCTAGTGGTATGATTTACAAGACCACTTGCATGATTCTGAAGCACAATCCCCATTCAGACAGCAAAACCTAATGGCAGAAACAGAGCCTGGTAAAAGCCTTCCAGATTTTCTTGATGTGAAAGGTAGTTCAAGTTGTAAATACAGTATAGCTCTTTGTTCAGTAGTTTTATGTATGAGCTCAAGTTGTTTCAAAATAAGAAAGCTGGACTTTCAACAGACAGTCATTTTAAAGTGTTTAATTTCTACAAGGAATAGAGAAGTTCTGAAGACTTAAAGAACAGCACAAGAGTCTTAAGATGGCAATCTAATGATCCAAAACAAGATCTAGGTTTCTGGGGGGTTTTCCCCATCAAGCTCTCTCATTCATGCATGAACTACTACTGGCTTTCAATTGTCTGTGCTAGAATGGACGCTACCATCCTAATAAAGCAACATTAAAAATGTAGAAGACTAAAATTAAGGTCTTCCATTTTCACAAGGACTCTGAGCTCTGTCAGAAGAGGCAGTGATAGGATCTTCAGTCTCACATGTTTAAATTTTTCACTATGTTAAAACTATGACAACAGCCTTCTACTGCAGAGACCAAACTTCACCCTTTTGTTGTCAGGACCATCATGATACGGTAGGCTGCCAATATATTTAACCAGACTTTTAAAGCAAGTACTTCAGGAGATTCTTCATCCAAACAGGTTATATTGAGCCACTGTCTGTCATAAAAAGATGTCCAGAAACTTTCACAGGGAGCTCCCAGTGTATGCACCAAAAAGAAATTGTAACTAGAAATGCTTCTTTGGCACCTGAGTCATTTGAGAAACTTTGAACATAGTAGAAAAAAACAGCTTTCCTCCAAAACTACATTCCCTACTATACAAGTTAGTTTGGCACTCCAGCCATACTGTTTAGGAACCACGAGGCTCCTTAAAGGAACTCTGCTCAAGTTTCCTCTATGGGTACCATCAGAACCAGAATACTCAAGAACAACATGGAACGAAATGATAAAACTCAACCTGACAACAATTAAATGGAAGTTTTGTTACTGACTTCAAAATGAGGCCAGTCTATCGACTTTTCCCCTATTTTGCTATTAGATACAATACAATACTTAAAGTGTTTTCAGTTTGGAATTGGGGTTGGGGGGGTTGTTTGTTTTGGTTTTGGTGGTGGGGTGATTTATTTGTTTCTTTGGGTTTTTTAGTTCTTCTAACACTACCCTACAGGTTCTCAGTTTTCAGTATGCCCCAGGATTTGTCTGTCTTGAAGAATTTATCAAGGACAAAGCAAGGGGGTTTACAGCTTGGCAAATATTGCTTGAAACCTTAAACACTCAACAAATGGTTAGTGGGTTTGTAGTTTTGAACACATAACAGTAGTCAAAACATGAACACCAAAAGAAAAATTATTCTTATCCCTTTTAAGGCAGGGATGCACAGTATATTCCATTCCAAATTCCAAACACCATCTCTAAATACATACACTGAATAGGCCTATGAAAATCATCAGTGGTCACACTAGTTACCAAACTACATTGATTCTGAAGCCTAACAACAACAGTTTAAATACAGCCCAAGACAGCTCTGACAATTGACACCGCTTAGCTTTTCTCTTGATCTGACTGCACAAACAGAAAGAACACACCACTGGTTCACATTCAAATTTCCAGAAACAAGAGGGCCAACAAGTGAATTTCTTTTCATCACTGTGAAAACCTGTATGTTTAAAGGAGCACACTGTGCAGCAAGAGCCCCTTGGACTAGAACTGTTCATTTCCATCATGTTAGACATCTACCCATAAGACTGATTTTTATGGGGCCAAAGCAACACAACGTCACTACTGAACATGGGGACCAGGAGCAAAATTGTGAAGTGCATCAGACAGATTCTGGGCTTCTATCTAGCCTACTTGCTACAAAACATGAACCTGAATTATGGAACAGGGCAAGAGCTACTGCCATCTAATTTAGATGAAGTATTTAGCTCCACAGTAGGAGTTTTGATCAAGGATAGCCTTTTAACACAAACCCTGGAAGAGAACCTATGTGTTCTGTCCCCCTCTACACAGATGTGACCTCAGCTTTCTGGGCTTTCTTTGTTAGCATTTTCCTCAGTTCTCCGTATGGCAGTACATGCCTGAGAAACATATGAAGTAGTTTTTAACGGTTATGTCGCTAGTGCTTGAGTCAATGACTAAACTGAACTGATTTAGCTAAGCTTACGATCATAACACTTGGGTCTACAACACCTATGTTTTATTTTTTTTAAATAAAAACAAAATACTGGAATGTAAGTATCTTACAATTTGGCTGACAGCGCTAGTAAAACAGCACTGGTTGTACAGAGCATATATGCCCCAGGGAGCTGGAGAGCAGAACACACACACTAAGATGCACCTATCATACTGCCCAGTCATATTTACAATGGCCATATTTGGGCATTCCTTGGACAGGGAAGATACTCTGTTGAGTAGTGCAGCCAAGTCACTTCTAAGGAGGGACACCCTCACAATCAACCATAAAATCAGAGAGCCGTTAAAAAAAAAGAACATTTTCTATGTAAAATAACTGATAGGCAGTAATAAAAATTTTAAATAGAAGCTCTTTTCTATAATGACTGAAGCCATCTGACCCTAAAAACTGTCTTTTAAAAACAAAGTCTATTTCTGCTTTGAATTAAGCCAGGGGTTTCCAAACTGTAGTACACACATGCTTGGGGGCATGCTGCAAGACACCTCTGATGGGTACATGGGAGAAACTGTGTAATGGAGGATTTAATTTTCATTATAATAATAATTGGCATTTAAGTCGTTAAAATATAAAATGTATGCTGGTAGGGGTATGTTGACAGCTTATAAATCTGAAAAGGGCTATGCAACAAAAAGTTTAAGAACCTCTGGATCAAGCAAGTGGTGAAGGGGCTAACTTTGAAGATTTTACCTGTTGTATGAAGACGCAAGCCCTTGTTTCCCAAGCAAGCTTCCAGGTGACATCTTTGCATTTAAAACCTTCTATGAAGCTAGAGACCTTGCAAGCTCTCAAAAGGATTCATTTTGGACTTTTGACTTCATTTTAAAGCCTCTCTATTCAAGAAAAACTGGTGCAACTTTTGCAACAAAAAGGTAGTTTACTCTAACTGCAGAAATTTGAACCGTCTTGTCAAGAGATAATTTAAAGGAAAGGACCTTGTTCTTCAGCCTGATTTATGCTAAAACTGTAACACTGTCAAGTGATACGCTTACAACATAAGTTAACATTTGTAATATGGCTGAAAGCAATAACTGACTGCTAAAACCTCCATAACTATTCTATTTACAACATGGATAGACAGTACCTACATTTAATTTTAATCCTGCTCTGCTCAGGTGAGGAGACAATTCAGCTGTAAGTAGAACCTTTGGCCAACAGTACTTCAAGGCGCAGAATGAACCCAAATCTCTGGATGAAGATACAAAGGTGATAGTAATGGGGGGAGAAAAGTGTGGGGAAAAGAGTAATAGAAGGGAGAAAGACGGCAAAGGGAGTTACATTCCTTCTCTCCTTCAACCTGAAAATTAGGCTTTGAAACACTTGATTCTGAGCTACTAACCTCTTACGCAAAGTTCTTATTCCCTGCATTATTATTAGCTTAAAAATTAAATATTTTAATTTAACACTGCAAGTGAATTGAAATACACTGTTCCCATGAAAGAACAGGAAACTCTCTATTATGCTGTGTCCTATACTAGGATATGGAGTGCACTCGGACTGTGGATGGCTTTTTCCTCCTCCTATTTGTCAGCAATGGAATCAAGTTAAGATCTTATCAGCCCAGGGCCCCTCCTGGGATGGTTTGGAAATAGCTGTACAAAGCAATAAAACCTGTTCTGCTGGAAGCCCCTGAACCAGTCATTAATTTAGATGAGATTGTATGAAATCTGTTCATCCCAAAAACCCTGAAATCCTTGCTCTATCACTGCTGTATGCTTAGCTATCAAAATTAGTGCTTTTAGTACTTCAATAATAAGCTTTGCAAAGATCTTTAAATTCAAAACTTTAAAAAAGGAAGAAAAAAAGGAGAGGAACAAAGCACACAGTGTATGGTTAGCTTGCTAGATCTTCTGAAGTACAGCCTCATTATGTGCCGGCAGGGTAGTACGAACAAAGCTTAAAGGCTGGATGCTGCCTGAGCTGTAACTACTTTGTGGATAAATAGGTAATGACTCTCTGGTGTTTTAAGTCTGAAACCTGCTGCACACTGTACTCACAGCTAATGTATAAAGCTAGTATTAAATATACTGCCTTAGAGCCTTATGCATGAAAAGACTGTATATATCCAGTAAAAATTGGGGGGAGGGGGAGAGGGAGGAGGGCAGGAAGGACTGGAATTTGTTATTGATCCACAACCTAGTGTTTATATTAACAAGCAACTGGAAATGTATAGTAGATACTGCAGTTGTAATTAGCCTGTCCCAGAGCAGTTACACCTACAGAAAGGGCTCCAAACTGAACATCTGGATCTGCACTTTCCCAAACTTCAAAAGAGTCCAGAATCAGAGTTGTGAATCAAAGCCTTCACTAATTTTAAATGGTTTTAGAAAATTCTGTCTTGAAATGACAAGAGAATGTGTAAAGGTAGGTGGTAATAGAGGACATATTTTAAAAATGAAGACAAAACTCATCTATTCCACTTCCATTAAAACCCCAAATTAAATGTTTGGACATGACTTAGAGAAAGAAGGCATTTAGCAAATATTAACAAAGAAACTAATACACAACTGCAAACATAAGACTTTGTAATAGGTTTTCTTCTATAGCTTTACTCATTTTCTTCCTTTATGCTTTTATTAGTTTATTTAAATGAAGACTTACTACTTGAAACCCCATGAAGACGGGTAATACACTTGGACACTTCAGCAAATACTTAATTTTGGGTGCATCTATATGAGACACTGACTGAGCAGTAGCCGAATAATACTGTGCAGTACCGCATGGACAGTGCTAATATGCTATTGCACCATATTATTAGGCAGCAGTAGCGTTATTATGCGCAGTAGCATAACTTAAGACGTTCACTGGTGCTACTGTGCAGTAATTCCGCTTCCTGAGCATTTATTTAGCATTTGATTATACAAGTACTAAATAAATATGCAGTAACCACTTTACAGTAGTATCTCGTGTAGACGTGCCCTTTGAGAGCATTTCTGCTGTAAATTAGGCTATTATAGACTTCGAGCTGACTGAAGCCATAGTGACATGGAGTCTAATGCCAGTCCATATAGTGGCAAAATGAAGTATTCTCTATAGGCACCAGAGTATAAAATAACCATTAATTAGTAGAGGTGCACAGATACATCAGTCCGTATCGTATTGGCACTGATAAAAGGAAAATTTACATTAATGGCAACCGGCTTTTTTGGCTGATGTGGCCGATGTCACCAATAAATACCACATGCATGTGCACAGCCACAGCATGCACACAGCTAACGCAGCAGCTTGGAGAGCAGCATCTGGCTTGTAAGTCTGTTGGGGGACAGGGGGAGGTGCAGGGGGAGGGTGGGGCAGATCGAGGCCCCTACGATGAGAGACAGAATGAGGCTGGGACAGCTGGGGAGGGGTGGGGAACAGAGCTGCACAGCTTGTCCGAGAGGCATGGATTCCACCATTACGCACACCCCAGGAGAGCCATGGGGGACATGTGCCCCATGGAACTGTGCATGGGGTAAGGGTGGGCTGCTGCCGTGGGCTGGGGGCAGCACTGAGCTTTTCCAGGCGGGGGGTTGGGCTGGGGCTGCACTTGGGGTAGGTGGCGGTGGTGCTGAGAGTCGGTGGAGTATAAAATAACCCCATAGCCATACCCAACCCCAAGCACAGCCCCAGCCTAGCCCCACCCCTCCAGGAAGATTCTGGCACAGTTCCCAGCCCCTGCCCACAGCAGCAGCCCATCCTGATCCCACAAACAAATCCAGGGGTGCATGTGCCCTCATCGGTCCGCATAGTGGCGGGAGCCACCCCCTGCCGCCTGGACAAGCTGAATTGCTCTGTCCCATGTCCCGCACGGACCCAGCTAGGCCTGCCCCGTCCCAGCCACACTCCCTCCCTCACCACTAAGGCCTTGATCTGCCCACCCCCATGCCCCTTCCTTCCCCCATGTCCCTTCTTCTGCAACAAACCAACCAGCCAGATGCTGCTCTCCAAGCTGCATGGCTGCATATTGACATCAGATCGATATCAGCTGATATAACTCCTTAACAATCAGCTCAGAAATCTTTATCAATACACCCCTCATAATTAGTAAAAAAAACTTTAAAAGAGTACAGTTGGAGGATTCATAGACTATAAGAGCTGGAAGGGACCTCGCAAAATCATTGGATCCAGCCTCCCAGCACTAGGCAGGAAAGACAACTGTGGTCACGTAACCCAGCAAGATGACCATCCAGTCTTCTCCTGAAGATACTGACGGTAGCTGACTACACCACCTCTGGAGGGAGCTTATCCACAGTCTAGACACCCTAACTATTAAGAAACTTTTCCTAGTATCAAGCCAGAAACGGTCTTCCAGGAGTTTGCAGCCATTACTCCTAGTTTTCCCCAAGGGTGCCCTGATGTAGAGGTAAGCTGTTACCAAGTCCCCTCTCAGGTTTCCTTTTTTTAGGCTGAAGAGTCCCAGGGCCAGGAGGGCACAGGGGGGGAGGAGAGGGGTGTCCCCAGATCTGCACTGGGCAGGGCAGGGCAGGCTGCAGCACTACGCTTGGTGGCGGCACTGGGAGGGAAGCTACAGGGGGCTGCAGCCACCCCAAATTTTGCCATAGCCCCCTCCCAGAGCCACCACCACCTGCCCCGAGCACAGCCCCCAGCCCCACTGCAGCCTGCCTGGCCCACCCTGCACATATCCAGGCACATGTGCCCCCCGCTGCCCATGCCCTCCTGAAAAAGCAGCATGCAGCAGTTGGAGCCACCCCCCCTCACAATGACCAGAAAAACCATGGTTCTCTCACACCTAACCCACCCCAGCAGGGCAGCACATGCACAGGCATTTATCAGCCAAATTATCAACCACATCAGGCTGATTTCTGATATAGTCAATTTTCTTTATATCAGTGCACCTCTAGTAACCCTGTTTACAACTTAATCTTCACTGAGAATGAGCAAGAAGGGAGTAAGTGCCAGCTGCAAAATCTTGCAGCTCCACCTGACAGACAGTCTACAAAACAATATGGAGAGTTACAGAAAAAGCTACAGGGAGTTACGGTAAAAGCAAAAGCAGTTTGGAGAACAAGGGAATGGATACAAGCAAGTCATGAAAATATCTGGCAAGTGTTGGCTGCCTGTTCTATATACACTTATTATATATTACAAAGAGAGCACCAGAACTGCCATAGCATGGAGATGCAGAGCACATGTGTAAGATGCCTTTTTTTTTGGGGGGGGGGGGGGAGGGAGGGCAGGGGGAACACCTAGAAAATATATAAGCACACATATATACACATATAGCCAAAGGCTGCATCTGCAGCTAGAACTTTTATTTTTCATTATCATCACACCTGCACAAAGACTTCTGTCTGTATTCTTGGTTTCTGTTTAATTAGTCCAAATTACTTGTCCAATTCTCCAGCCAGCTTCATTTCATACTGTTTTAGCTCCACCATCTTCAATCAAATTACTCATGATTTAATGTGGCTTAATTGGAAGGAGAAAGAAACCCAATATCTTCTATAATTTAACCCTAACGTGAGCTATTACCACCAAACAGCTGTTGTAACTCATGTGCTAAAAGCTAAGTTAGACTTCAATGAAAGCAACTTAGGATATTTTCTCACAAGGCTACCTACAAGAAATGACTTTTTTTAAAGCCTCATCTAGGCTGCAGCTCTTAAACAGCTTACATCATGTTAACATTTGCTATATGGATGGGACTCATGATGAGTCACATAAGAGGGCTAAAGCTTCTCAAGCCTTTATCCTAGTTTCAGCATGGATAGGCACTACCAATATGGTTTATTTTAATCCTGTTCTCCAAGGTCAGGAGGCAACTGTGCTGTAGCCAAGGCTGTCATGAACTATTGCCTCCAAAACTCAGGACACTGATACTTTTTGAAATTATTATTCAACTCTACTATCTCAGTCCTGCCATACTATAAACTTACAGTAATACTGGCCACCCTTGCCATGAAGAAGTTTTCCCTGTTATCTAGCCTAAATCTGCTCTCTCTCTCACTTTGTGGCCATTGTTCCTTGTTACCCCAAGAGGTGCCCTGTTGAACAGAGCGTTTCCAATTCCTTGCTGTGTTCCCCCTAATGAATATGTACTGTTAGTTTATTTTATTACTTGTTTACTTGTTGCATTACAAGTAATAAAACAAGTACTGTTTTAATGAGACATTAGGATCCTCTTTTTCAAAAGAAAACCTTAATAGCTGAATTTGGTCTTTGCTTCAAAACTGTCCTTGTACAGTTTAGCCAAAGGTTACCAAGGTGAACCTTTCTTTTTACAAGTGTTTATTTCCATGAGTACTATTAAGTTTTCATTATACCAAACTATGTAAACACATGAGAAACAAGGAAATTTTAAAAGACCAAAAGAAGACACTTCCTCCATTTTCCAACTGGCATTGGGACACCAGTCTTTATTCCACAGTGACAAGAGAGTTCCAGAGCTTGTATCACAGACCAGGAAAAGATCTGAGGTTACATATTTATTTGACAAAATGGAGAAGAATTGCACCAGTCAGAAAGGAATTGGTATTAAATGTCAAAACTTCAGTGGAGTCAGAAAGAAAAGCTATAAAACATTCCACTGGGAACAAGAGAAAAATCCATTTATTAAGCCTACAATGCTGCTTCAAATATCCATTTATGATGAGATGCAGTCCACTGCTTAAACTTTTTACTTAGAAGTGGGGACCAATTTGATTGCAATTGAGATAATCAAATGAAGTGGAAATCTATTTTCCCCTTGCTCAGAAATTAGAAACATTTTCTTAACAGAGACTTCTTTAATAAGTCCAGCAAAGCATCTAGCTGCTCAGCTCTTCACTAAAAGGTCTCCCTGAAGTTGCATATTAATATTTATAATTTATTTCTGACACAGGTCTTAAAGAATACATATAAAAATGTAAGTTCCATATATCAATTCTACCAATTCTTCTGCATCAATGTAGACTTAAACTGCACTTACATACATTTAAAATAAATATTGTAGAATATTCTGTTACCTCCCTGAAATCAAAATAGACCTCTTAAATTCTCTGCTAATTTAGTTTTAAAAGCAATACCACGACGACATGTTTTGATATAGGACATAAGGTTGTAAGAACTAGAGAAGCATAGAAACGTAACGAAAACACTGTAAATTACTAAGGCTATGCATTATTTTTATGAAGATTTTATGGGGACATGTTAATCTAAGAGTGAAGAGGCATGAAGAAAGTCAGAATTATAGCAGGCTCAAAAATAATTCAGGACTCAAAAACACTTTCCTCTCTGAAGTGACATTAGGTCAGGGCTCTAAATACAGCCTTTCACCCAAAAAACTCATAGTAATACTTCAGGCAACTACTTTACATATTCCTAGGCAAGGAAACACCATGTTGAGTAGAGCATGATACCTTGAGAAAACTACTCTCTAGGAATGAAAGTTTCAGATTATCTCCATTTTATCAGTCTGCTATGTAAGATGGGAGATATGATATACTGCACTTATTTCAGTCAGCATAGGCTGAAATCAACTGTATACCACACACCCTGGAAGATGACACACACCTTGTTATTAGGAGGCAGAATAAAGAAAAGAAATATTATTCCAGTCACAGCCAAACAAGGCTTCACACAGCAGGGACAGAGTCTGCTCTTCAGCTTAGCCAAAAGCTACTGCCAATTCGGCAGTGGCTGAAAGAGGGTTAAAACTACAAGTTGCAGGATGAAGAGTGGACTCCACCCCTCTCCCAGCAACTATTAGTCCCCATGCTTCTATTCTGACACAGAAAATCTGCTTCCTTATTTAAGATGCAAACCCTAACTTTGGAGAGCTAATTTTTTCAGGAAAGATGTGGGGTATGTGAATAAATAAGGTATTTCCCCTTCACGTGCCTTAGTAGCATGCATATAGCTGTGTAAGTCCAACTTGATGTTTAACATGTTTTGGGATTCTATTTCCACTTCTGGTGGAAGAAGATCATCCTAGGAGAATACTTGCTGGAAGTAAGGACAATAAGAGTCTTCCCGTCTTTCAGCCCAATAGCCTAATAGCCAAGATGCTTACATAAGGGAGAGCAACCCAGGTTCTAGGTTCTCATCATCCAGAAGGATTTCAACCTGTCTCCTGCTTCCCAAACAAGCAATCTAACCACCTGACCACAGGCTAGACATTGCCCAGAGGGCTCTCCACCACTCCTTTGAAACTAGCCTTCTACATTTTGCTTTTAATAATCACAGAACGGGGCCAGCAAAATACGACCTGTAGGCCATTCTATCCAGCCTGTGGGGCCCCTAAAAAATTTAGAAAATTAATATCTGTCTGCTCCTGGCTGCCTGTCAAATATGACAGGAGTCAGGGGTAGTAGGACCCAAGGGAAGCCAGCAGCAAGACTAAGCAGCTCATCAGCACAGCCCCAGCTTAACCACCCCCCTGCCATGAAGAGCCTGGCGCTGCCCCCAGTCCCAGCCCACAGCAGCAGCCTGCCCTTGACTCATGCACAGATCCAGGGGGCACACACCCTCCACGGCTCCCCTGTGGGTATGTGTAGCAGCGGGATCCAACCTCCTTCCCTGAGCCCCCCAGATGAGCCTCTCGCGGCTCTGTCCCATGCCCCACCCCGCCCCAGCTGGGCAATGCCTGACCCAGGCCCACTCCCTCCCTCACTGCAAAGGCCTCAATCTTACCCTCCCACACCCCGCTCCTAACAGATTTACCATCTGGTGACTGGCCTCCAAACTGCCAGGCTAGCTGAGTGCATGCTGCAGCTGCACACAAGCACACACTATTTATTGGCAACATTATCGGCCACATCCACCAAATAAAAGACTATTATCAATGTCAATTTTCCTTTTATAAGTGTCAATACAATATGGACCAATTTATCAGTGCACCTCTAATGATTATTAACTATATTAATATGCAGTGCATCCTGCCATGCATTCCCCACCCCGGTTTTGTTTTTCTGGCATGCTGGCACTCTGGCACTTTACAAAGTAAACACTGCAGTTTTTTCAGCACTCTAGCCAAGAAGTTTGCCTCTACCCTAAGCTAAAACTCTGAGATTCTCCTCCCCTCCACAGTACTGTCCCATCTCACTGAGCTGTATTCCCTCTAGTTTGTCTTCCTTCTAGCTCAATATATCTCCCCCTTAGCTGCCCAGTGGGTCAGCTTCAAAGCAGGGGAAGAAGCTTCTCTGGGCAATGCCCCTACTGTATTCTGGGGGTTAGAGAATTTTATCAGGAAAGAGGAAAAAAGTTCAAATCCCATCTGAATAGAATGTAGAACCTAAGATTTTCACTCCCCAGGCAAGCGTCCTAGACACAAGACCAGTGGTGCTCAACCTCCATGCCACACACTAAATCTGGCCCACAGAGCTGCATCATCTGGCCCACGGAGCTCTCCAAAGGTCCAGAAATTTGGTGATGGTGATAGCAGCTTTATAAGCTGTGTCAATTAATGCTGCCACCACTGCCAAACATCCAGACCAGTGGGGAGGCCTGCATGGGCCAACACAGCTCTACATGCTTGACTGTAGTGGCATGTGGTGCCCCACAGTCAGATTCAGCAATGCAGAATTACATCCACAGGCTTTCCCAACACTGGATCCAGACCATGAATCAATCCACCCCATGAAACAGCCCCCTGCCCCTTATGTAGCCCATGGGTTGGAAGGTTAGTCATCACTACACTAGACTATTCAGCTAAAACATGAAAGGGCGGACTCTTCTGGCATCTACCACACACTAGTCGTAGTTTTTCTGCAACTAAAGTTTTGGAATTTGCCTCACATTATACCCGCACCTGGCAATTTTATTTAACTCAGGAAGACTATTCAGTCAGAATGCAGTACTGAATCCTAAACTTGTACACATGGGCACAAAATTGTAGTTACATGTAATTGTACTTACCTAAACTAAAGGGAGCCATAAACCAGCCCTATGTGACACCATGAAATTCAAATGATCTTCAAAGATTTTTGAAAAATGGGATTTAGTAGTTCACTTTCAAAGAAAGTTAATGATTGCTATACTTACAGAACATAATTTATATATGAAAAAAACTGAACTGTTCTGAAGACCCTAGGCACGCATAGGAAGCATATAAAACTTTGTGAAGATTGATTTATCTTGATTTTCCACCTGACATCATTAATAATTGCGATTGTCGTACTCATCTGTTAATGCAAAGGTAACAAAAACTTGCAGCTTGATTCTTATAGGGAATAACCACCATGTCAGCATAATATACAAGGGTGTCAAACTCATGCCAAGGCCCAAGCCAGACCCAGACTGTGGGACTTCTCCCAGGCTGTATGGATGGATCTAGGGGGACAGTGACAGTAGGGGTCTAACATGTACAGGGCTTTTATCCACACATCCTTTGCTTGGCCTCCCTAAAACCAATGGCTATGTCCATCAGGGCCCTAACACCGCAATTCTGCAAGCAGGCTCTTCTCCCTAGCCCCGTCTCCCGACTTCTGCCAGTAGCCCAAAAAGCTCACATTACTCACGTTAGCAGGAGTTGGAGGGCGGATTTCTTATTTTTTCCAATTAATCTCTCAAAAGAGTTCACAAAGCATATCCTGAATCCCAACAGTATCTTACTCTCTTCAGCAGACCAAGCAACTGTGGCAAGTGTTCTTAATAGATGCTGGTGGGATATGGAGTGCATCATTGACATCAAAGTCTCTGTGGGATACAGACTGTCTTTTTTGTTTTGCATTCTAGTTACCATACATGTGCACAATGTAATCCAGTAATCCCTGATAGGGGCTTCTGTTAAACACAAACAATTGCATCATCATTTAAAACCTAATTTTAGGTTTAAGATGTCTCCTCCCTCTCCCCCCAACCCCTGCCTACTACATTCAGGTGCACTAGAACCAGAACCCAAGTTAACTCTTCGAATGCAGTCAGTCTCTTATACAAAAACAAGCAGCGTGTAAAATTAATTCCACCTCAATTCCACAGGGAAAAAATCTGCATACAAGTTTAAAATAATAAAATAATTACAAAGCAAGCACACTTGCCAATATTATTGACAAAAGAAACACAGATAGGGACCAATTGGGAGGGGGGAGCAGGGGAAGGAACCAAAAAGATACCCTTAAGATCTATCTTCAGGAGAGAGTTAGAGAATTCTCTGACATCTGCCAAATGATTAATATATTAAATCAAGCTACTCATCAGAGATGTGGGGCATAAAATTTTCCAGGGTTTTATTTTTCCATGGGAAATTTTCCATTTCTACAAATACATTGTTTCATAAAATTCATTAGTAGCAATGAATGGATGCCAATACAATATTAGGCAAGCTTGGCGGTTTCAAAGTTTCAATTAATGTTTTTCAGATAAGGAAGTTTGTGAGAGAGTACATATATGTTTTTTTGATTTGTAAAAAGGAGGGTAAATACACTCACATAATAATCCAAACCAAAAATCGAGTTATGAATTCACCTAATTGGCTGTGCAAGTAAATCAAAACCAAAGCACAGTATATCAAGCACAATTCTTTGGGTGTGCTAAAATTAGTGTGTTAACAGTTTTCAGTGCCATCATTTTTTTTCTTAAATTTTAGCAATGTAAGAGAAGTACATGCTATTGTGTACTGTCTTTACATTTTTTACGAGTATTCCAATAAAAATAATTCCTTTCCACATAAAGCTTTGAATGTTTGAATATAACATTTAAACCACATTAAGTGTGCTATATTTAATTTTGTTCCTAATCAAATATTTCAGTTCAAATACTTGTGGCTATTGAGATATAAAATGAACATGGGGGTACTTTTTTAGTTTTGTGTACTAAATATAAGTCAAATAAACATGCTAAATCAGATCATGGTCTATTTAGGGAAAATTTTCCAGAAAACCCACATCTCTGCTACTCATTACAGAAGTCTTTCTAGAAATTAAATAAACTCACTTGCTTTTTAAGAGTGCAAACAAAAAAAATTTAGCTTCCAAAATACCACTCTGATTTCTAATTCAGCCTAGAATTTACATAGACTACTATGTGCTAAGAGCAAAATTTAAAAGTGACTGTTGAAGTTATATCATGTATTCAAAATTATATCATTATATCAATGGATTTAATTATCTGAATATTATCAAAGCAGATCCTTGTTTGTTCCTTTTTTTTTTTTTTTTTTTTAACTAAAAATGGTGAATGTGTTCATTTATTAAAAAAAGAATTCTCATGGTGCTACTATACTGAATACCTGCAACCAGGCTGAACACCCTTTAGCATAGTCTTTGTACACACCAAATCCAGAATTAAACACCACCCGAGCAGCTGCTCAGTGACTGGGCTGCAGAATTCAATGAATGACAAAAGGTTACCTTAATTCAATAAGATAATCAGCACACATTTACCCACTACCAAGAGTTTTTCAACCATCTGCAAGGCGGCAGAGCTAACTGCCTATAAAACAACTGGCAGCATGCTGACATGTCCTCATGTCCCTCATGTCAATGAAAATTTATCTCTTAGCAACAGCTAAAAAGAAGCTGAACTTACAGAAATTTTTAGAGACATCAGGAGCCAACAACTTCTTAGTAAGTGATTTTGATTGCTCCTGATCTCCAAACAGATGTCTAATCTAACTGGTAAAAATCTCTTAAATACACACCAAATAAGAAAAAACTGTTTATATTTTATGAAAAACAGATAACAATGGGGGTTACTATAGCTGTGCACATAAAGACAGAGCTAACCTTCTTATTTAATGCTGCTGCCCTCCCAATGATACTAGGAACAATGAGGCCAAACAAAAATGCATGTGACCTATTGAACAAGAAATCAGTAATGACTGCTATTATAAATTTGACATCAACCTTAAGACAGTACATTATACAGCTAAAAGCAGGTTTGTGTTGAGCAGAATTCACAGGCCAAATCACGTTAAAAATAAATAGATATATTGGATGTAATCTACACAGTAGGAAATTAGGTTTCCCCCCCTGCACTAGCCCAAGAATTGTAAAGGGGCATTACTGAATTAAAAGTTACTTTATTAAGAAACCCTTTGTTAGTCCCATCATTTAGAATTAGAGCCCCTCTTTTCCCAGCCAAGTTTCAGTTCTCTTTTGCATTTGAAATGTTAATGAAAACATTTGTTAGGTCTAAGACATTTTTTAAAAAGCCCCAAACTTGATATCCTAAACTCTCTCTCATCCCCTGAAAAAATTCTGAAAAACCTTTGTACGCTTCACTGAAGTCTCGATACCAGTATCCAAATATCCAACAAATTAAAATGTTTGTAATTCTAAGTAGAGATACAAGAGGGAAATGTAACTCAAGGGAAGATGAGATTTGTTTCTTTTCACGAAGCATTTTCTTCAATATCTGTACTATTATGTTCATCTTTGGTCAAACATTTTCGTCAACATTTATGTATATTTAGGCCCCTCATTGAGAAAGGAAACAATTTTGATACACAAGTTCAGCACAGAAGGGTGCCCCTTTTATCAGATCACAAGCAATTCTCTCTATAAAAAAAGGCTACATAAAAACAAACAAATGCAATGAAGCCTGAGCATTCAACCATTTTTGTCTTAACATAACACAGATGCAGGCTATAAGTCAACGTCATTATCTAAACAGAGTTGAATGCTTATTTCTAAGAATTTTCTATAAATAGATACTTTATCCATTCTGGCCTCTAATTGCATATAATACATGTTGTGCATTTGTTTCTCCCACTTTGGCAATTCCTTTCCATCCAAAAAAAATTTAAAATATGGCATAATTTAGTGTCTTATGGGGAAAAAATAAGGATTCAAAGCCAGTTTCTATAAGCTTTACTCATGCTGTATGAACAAATTCACTTCTTCTGAACCAGACAGACACATATCAAAGAGGCAGAATCTCTCTATTATCAGAAAGGTCAAACTCTTATTCAAATATCTTCAGAAACTTTGTTCTAAAAAGGTAACAATATTTTAAAACTGTTTTCATGTGATATATGAATACATGTTGTACCAAAACTGGATTCCTTTCCAAGCATGTCTACATATTTCTTTACAGACAACTTAGAGTGACACTTACCATCTTCCCAGAACCATCCATCCTAGCCTTCAATCAAGCACGAACCTCGCTAATCTCATCCCCAGAAGCAAACTTCCTATAGCCCAAAACACACAGAATGGATCCAGGCCATATACCACAACAAGAAATGTAAAACCTGCCAACATTATCTCCACCACCCCCACAATTACTACCCTCCACAACAGAGCCATCAGCATTCCTAAAACTTAAAGCCACACCTCCAGAAAAGTTATACATCTCACCCAATGCACCAAATGCCCTGATGGAAAATATGTAGGAGAGACCAAACAACTGTACGCCAGAATGAATGCACAACATAAATCTATCAAAGACAAGAATACCCAATTACCTGTGGTGAGACACTTCTCACAAGAAAACCAATGTCTCTCTAATCTCTCAATTCTAATCCTCAAAGGGAATTTACAAAACACTTTTCACAGATGAGCCTACGAACTTCACTTCATCATCTTCCTGGATACAAAAACTCATGGACTAAATATAAACATGGGATTTATGACACATTATAACCTGCCTAACATCTTACTCCGCACACACCTCTCCACTATTTACCAGCTACATTCATTTCCTTCCCTTTCCCCACTGACTTCTCAATTTACATCTTCACTGACTGCCTTTCTTGCATGCATATCAGCCTCTGGATTTTTTACTATTAATTCCAACCAGGAAGAGCACACACCAACTGCATGCAGATGCTTCCTCAGCCTAAGGAAGGGTATTCAAACCCAAAAGCTTGCTAAGAAGAATCTTTTCAATTATCTGAGTTGGTCTAAAAAAATATCAGATTTACCCAAAGAACCTTGTCTGCCTACTCACCAACTGGTATCTTTTCAAATAGACTTAAAGCATGTTAGGTCTACAGTTATTATTATTCATGATTGGAAGTTAGGAAAATGAGCAGAAAGTCAAAATTCATCCTAGACTTCTAGGGTTAAACTAATTTGAAAAAGCAAGCTAAAAACTATTTAAGTACCATGGGCTTGGAATTCTGAACAAACAAAGTTGTTTTGTTTTGTGCTGCTCTCCATATTATATGATAGGGAACCAAGTCCCCTGCAACTCTCAAGTAAGCAAAGCTCATGGAACCTCATAGCCAGCCTGAAAGGAACAGTGGCTTTCAGTTCTCTATTATGAAGAATTCTACAATGCCAAGCTCCACAAGGCCAAACCTCTAAACAGGAGGTGTTTCTACAACATACTGCAGCTAACAAGTCTACAGCTATATTCCCAGGGTAGTTTTATTGCTTCACACTGTTGTCACCAAAACAACAACAGGATGAGAGCACCTCTACAGCAGGTAGCCTGAAAGTAAGAGAACAAATGCAGGCTCTCTAGCAAGCCCCTAAGCTACAACAGGGTTCCTCTTCAGTTTAAGGCCAGCTGGGCAAAGAAAGGTAGCAGCTGTTCAAATTTGGACGACCCAGCCAACCAGGCAAGAGGTTGCAAAATATCCACTTGTTCCAAGAGCGGATTTGAAGTCTATTAGCCAGCCTTCTTAATTAATCCAAAGGATTCACAAGTCCTAGATCTTCAGGCAATCCAGGTTCCCATGGAATGGCAAATGAGCAGCAGACAAGGTCAACAATCTGTAATGCAATATGATAACAAGAGGCCAAAACAGTTTATTACACAGATATAACATAAAACAAAGGTGACTGATATAGACCAAGAGAAAGAAAGAGAATCTACAGCTAAATGTAGTAGTCGTATCTGGGCACTGAATATAGTAAGAATTCAGACAATCCTATATATTTCTCTCTCCCTATATTATCTCTCTCTCAAGGACTGCTTAGCAAAAAAAAAAGATTAAATGGACCACATACTCAGAGGTAGTCAAAATTTGAAAAAGGACAAGTTAATGTCAATAATTTAGAGAATGTACACATTAAGGGAAATAAATAATGTTGCTTTCTAATATTCCAAATCACTAGGAATTACAGTAGGAAGTTAAGAACAAAAGTTTAAGATAAGTATCCTGGTAAAATCTAAAATTGTCTGCTACAGAGTAGCTTTACAAAGAAACTCTGACTGGAAATATGTTGTATTAGCTGGATATATTCCTTTAGTTCAAGTTCAGCTGACCATTAGTGCACACAAATACCAAAGACTTCAGCAGAAAATTCAGCATCCTAGGCTATGACCTACTGGGCATTCTGCAGCAACTCGCAAGTGGGCTAGATCGGTGGTTCTCAACCTCTTTTGTACCAGGACCCATTTGTAAACATCGATGGCCAATCCCGACCCAGTGCCCCTCACTCCTGACCTGCTGCCCCCTGCCCAGAGGCCCCAGCCCCCCCAGTGTGTGGAACTCTGCCAGCCTTACAAGGGGAAAACCACATTTCCCACATTTTTCTCCTTTAAAGAAAAATCCATTCAGTTTGTTCACAATCCTTTCAAATATTTTTGCGCCCCACTTTTGAGTCCCAACCCATGGGTTAAGAAATGCTGGGCTAGATGACCAAATACTTCTTTTCTTCTTCTTCTGCCTCAGAGTCTACATTCTTCTCATCTTATGAAGCAGCATGCAAAACTTTAAAACACATACTTCCAACTGATTTTGACATCCATGTTACAATTTTACCTCTGTACAACATGCAGATTAATGTGCATGCATCTATTACAGAAATTACAAGGTAAGGTTGTTGGATACAGCTATTAATTCATTCTCAGAACTGTTTGTTTGAGTTATCATATGTTTGGAGATAAGATTTCAAATAGAAAATCTAGTCGCTAAGAGAAAACTTAACCCAGCAATTTAACAAACATACCTTTCTCCACAGCATCTTGTGCTGCTTACGTAACTCAATAATAAAATGGTGAGATTTTTGCTCTCAAAAGACTGTTATAAATAACAGAACAAATATTTTGTCAGTTAGTCAGAAAAGACTGGTTAACCAACGTGATTTGAAGAGGCGCAAAGGAAAACTATTATTTAAGTGTATATAGATAACAGTAAAGTATGACTGAAGTTTTTAAACTTTCAGTTAGCAAACATGTCAACAAGATAACAGATAAAATAAATGGTATTAGTGTAACTGAAAGTCTATTAGTAACTAATCTGCTGAACCCATTTTAAAACAGTTGTTAATATGGAAGCTTAAAATCACTAAACCCAATGGATACAAAGACTAACTGCTGATTACATGCCAGTTCCAACAGGCAAAAAGCTAAGAAATGTAGATGTACTAACATCGCTGCTGCCAAATTCTAGTAGTGGTAATTTATATGTAGAAGTAGATAAAGCCAAATATTTGGGGGAATAAAACCCAGCAATTCACTTTCTTATTCACTTAAAGTTGTCCAGTGCTGCTTAAAAGACTTTTATTCAAAACTTCAGTCTAAGTATAAAAATGCTCTCTCAGTGTAGTGTCAATGCCATGCTGCCATAATGACCCAGGAAATGTGAAAGGCACTTTTCATGTGCACAATATTTTCTACTGGACTAACTGCATAGCATTCATATAGAGGATATCAAAATGTGTTGCTTACAAAGGAAAACCTAGAACATAAAGAAAGCATGCAGTTGATCCAAAAAAAGATATCACCCACAAGAATGCTTGCCTCTCAGCATAACAACTGCTTGGAGGTTAATACTGAAACTACCTGAAAATATATATTTGTTAAATGAAGTCACACAGATGTAATCCATGACAGTTAGAGCCCAAATCCTACAAACGCGTATTCCCCTAAATTCCTTGCGAGACTAGTCAGCTGCCTTTGCCTGAACTAACCACTTGAGTCAGGGATGCCAAACATGAGGCCAGTGCATTCAGTTCAGCTTGCAAAGGTAGTTCACTGCCTGGCAGGGCTTCTTGCATGCTGGACCACTCACCTCGCAGGCTAAACACAGCCCAAAGGGCTCACTGCCACAACTGCCAGAGCCCCTGTTATGGCAATGTTAATCCTTTCCATTTCAGTGCAGCTCCAGAACTCAATGGGTTTTTAGCCACCCCAGTGACTAAAATTGGCAGCAAAGTGAAAGGGTAGGTAAGCAATAGCAGTATTAACTCTCTGGGTTCTGAAGCCAGGCAGAAACTGGCTGCAGCAGCTGTGGGGAATAACATCAGTGGCATCACCAATGGGAAACCCCACAGTCCAGACCTAGGCTGTAGGCCAACAAGTTTGACATCCCTGGTTTAAGCAAAAAGTTTTGCAGAGGAGGGCAGATTGAGTACTCTTCACTCATAATGAATTTTCAAATTCTGCTGTCAAATACGCAGTTATAAAAGGTGGAGCAACCAGTGTAATGGATAAGTGCCATTAAATCTGACATGCAGAGAGATACTTGAGAGGATTATACCATGTTGTTCAGGTCAGTTCCAAACATGCATGGCTGGAACAAATACCCATGCTTTACATGAAAAAAAAAGTACACTGCGACTCCCAGCAGGTGGAACTGGTACCAAATTAAACTTTTTAACCATAAGTTTCTGAAAACAAGAAAATTCCATCCACTGCATAGCTTTAATTGATTCCATGCATTTTATGGTTGTAGAAACAAAAATTATTACCCCAAAAAGGGAGAATGCTACAGTCAACAGTCAACTAACACAAGCAGATTCTGTGCAAATACCTTCTCATGCATAAACTGCAGCCTGCAAGTCCTTGATTTCAACAGGAATTTTGGCAGACTCTGGCCACTAATGTTCTAACAAGTCATTCCAGTTCTAGCAAACAAGATGAATTAGTCTTCCAGCTAACGTGAAAGAGACACAATGCCAAGTTACGTGTTGGGAATAAGCCAGCTGTCTTTGGGTGCAGACACACGTAACTGAACCATTCCAAAATGTCACTGCCTGTAAACTGGTTCATAAGCGTGTCAAGTACAGTGGCTCAGACACCAGAGTGGGAGTAGGCACCAAGCCCAGCATGCTGCAGCTAGGGGTGTTGTGATTGATCCAAGCCTTCAGCATGCTTGCCTGACTTGGGAGGGAGGAAGAATGCTTGGACCCACATGGCTGAGGGGAAAGGAGCAGGATGAGGGGCTGTGGTAGAGTATAGAATGAGGACAAAGGCAGCTATTAGAAAAAAAAATGTTACTGAATAAACAGTGCAAAGGATTTCACTGATAAAAAGTGCCACCAAAAGGAAAAAAGGGGGTCATTTACTGTGGATAACTGCATTAGTGTGAGGGGCATGAGTGATGCAGCGTGGGATGCCTGGAAGACTGCCCAGATCAGTGTCATGGAACACGTGGTGTCCACACATAATACCCACCTTTCACAGTGAACCTGTTTGTAATAGTGTTCATAATAGTACAGGGTGCAGACAAACCTAACACTCAAACAGTTCCAAGGATGGCATCAAATTGGAACCAGCTCACAAGTGTCCCAGTTTAGAGATGTCCACACATACACTATCAAGAGTTCAAAGTATAGTAGTCACCTTTTAGGCACTATAGTGCTGTTAAACAAGCACCACAAGGTGGTCGTGAATACCCAAACCCAGCGTGCCAATCAGCGGCAAGTGCTCCAGTTTCACCGGTATTCCCTGAGCAGAGGAAGCCTGAGTGGCTGGATGCCAAGGAAACCTAAATCGATGGCCTGCAATTACAATTTTCTGATCCGCCTTCACAGTAGCATCAAGTTCAATAAAGACAATTCCTGCGCTTTACCAAAATCTGTGCCGTGGAACACTGATTGAGGGTGCCCACATGTACACATATACTGTGCAGAGGGGGGCAGGAACTGTCTAGACCCCTGCCTCTGGGTTCCCAGAACCTGGATCTTCTGAGGCTGTCAGAGCTTTTGGAGCTTTAGGGAAGTACTTGCCTCCAAGCCATTCAGCAATTTACTTCAGTTCCTGGCAATGAACCATGGCTTGGTGCATCCAGGGTGGATAAAAATCAATTATTTTTTTTAATGAAAAAATGATTTTTTTTATATAATCATATTTTTTTAATTTTAAGATGCTTTAAAAATAAACTTATATAAAGATAGTTTTCATTTAAAATATGTTAAAACTCAACAATATCATCATGGAATAGGGATTATAGCTTCTAATTATATACTATTTGAGACCATATATTCACGTAACCTTTTTAGAAAAGTTTTATAAATATGTCACAACAGGCCATGGACTATATTGGGGGCCCAATCTTATAGGGTTCCCAGAGGTTCGCCTACAGATTAGTGAAGATTAAAGAAAACCACTCTACCCAATGGGATTCAGTGCTCAATATTCTAGAAGATGCCATTAAGCATCTCTGTGACATTTAGTTTCAGTTTTCAAACTGGATTTGTATCTCCAGAGATCATAGGCAGACAAGGTTCTTTTGGGTAGATGCGATATCTTTTATTAGACCAACTAAATAGTTGGAAAAATTGTTCTTTGCACAGTTTTGGACACAAACACCCTTCTTCAGGCATATGGAGAGTTTGTTGTCTCCAGAAGTAACATCCTTGTGAACAGCAGTATATGGAGATGAGAAATTACAGACCTGATTACCCGTCCATCAGCCCTGTTGTCTCTCTGCAAATCTGTGTATACAGTCAAACCCTTACCTTTCTTTAAAAGTGCAAAGTTTCAAGAAATTAAATGAATAAAGGATATCCAGCAAAAAAACTGCACTTTTTGTAGAAAACAATCATTAACTTGAGGCTTCCTGACCAGTGATTTAAATCTTGATTTAAATCAATTTGATTTCAATCAAATCCACCCCGGGTGCATCACAGGCTGATCTGGGGGTAAAGAGTGGCCAACTGGTGGGGGGACAGGGGATTGAAATCCTGGACTCTTGCATCTCCCTGCCAGGGGCCTGGGTGCTCCAGGGGGTTGCCCAAAGTCTCTGGCTCAAGCTATTGTCTTAAGACTTTCCCTAGGCATGGGCAGCTAAGAGGGAAAGGAAGATGCCTGGACCCCTGCTTTTGGGCTCCCAATAAGCTGGGTATTTAGGAAGCTGCCCAAAGTCTCCACCACTTTTAAACAGCATTTTCTCCAAAGCTGCTTACAAATGACCAGGCTTTTGGGCATCCCAGACTGATCTGGGGTGAGGAAAGGAAGAGATGGCTAAGCGGGTAGAGCAGAAATCCCTGCTTCCAAGTTCTCAGGGTGCTAGGTGCTCAAGGGGCTTCCTAAAGTCTCCACATAACAGCAAAGAATGGCCTGAAATAGCATGCTCTAGCACATCAAGTGCAGGGAATATAAGATGAACCAGGTAGAGTTCTGGCCACTTGCTGTGTAGGTGCTGAAGCAGGGGGCACAGGTAGAGAAGAGGAAAGTTGAGGAGCCATGTAGTGTGGGCAGCCTCAAGGAAAGTTTGGTGCCCACACATATTAATGAGCCACTTTAAGAAGGACCAGCTTGAAATCATATCTGCTTCTCCAGGTATGCATTCTAGGAGATTTAAGCCATCCTAAATTGCCATGTATACCTGGCATTAAACAGCATTTCAGGAGGGAAAAAAAAGCATTATCTATCTGCACCCTATGGGTAGGCACCTATCTAATTTGTGGTTTGGTCAAAGCCCAAAGAGCCAATTTCACGGTCATTTTGCAGTGGCCCTGCCCCTCAGTGTTGACTGGCAGAGAAGCCCTGTGGGGAAGAGGGATGCCCTGGCTGCTCTTTGTGTGGCCCTGCCTCTCTGCCCTTGGCTACTGCCCTTCATGCCACCCCACCCAGCTGGTGCCATCCCCTTCCAAGATGACTGTGCTGTCCCCTCCCGGGCTGACTGCAATACCAGGCCATAGCAGCAGTGAGAACTGCTGGCTCCCACTGGGGAGGCAACAGTTTATTTTGAAGGGGTTTTCCTTTTGGTTGATTTCCTGGGAAATATTGGCCAATGCCATTCTTCACAGCAATCACTGTTTTTCACTATTTCTGCGAAAATTGCAAACCTGCGATTTAAGGAGGTCCCTATTAATGGGTGTGGACGTGGATGCTTGGAGTCCTTTCAAAAGCAGAACATTTCACAAAAGCAGCAGGTATATTCTAACTGTTATGTGCAAACAAGCCGAGAACAATTCAAATGTCATAACACAGATCCAGCCTTAAACCCTGGATGAAGAAGTGTTGAAAAAAGAAAATCATCTGTCACAGGCTACAAATAAATGCAAAAATACTGCTTTTAGCAAAGGAAGCCATTTACTTGCTTTGCTAGGCACCAACTAAAGTTTCAATACTGCAATGAGAAGCATTGTTAAAAATAAAACTATCAGGATTTCCCCCTACCACATAAAGTGTTGTATATAGTTCTATCCAGCGTCTCGACGCAAAAAATTTGTTGCTGCTTGTAACAGACCTGATGGGAAGCTAAATTTAAAATGGCTGCAGAAGAGCAAATCACTGGCTTCTAAGATACTGCAACGGCTTTAATACTGTTCATAAGAGTTAAATATACTGCATATGCAAGTGCTGTAGCAGAATTTTTAGACCTGTCTGGTAACATATACTACACATCCCACTAGAATCTGCCCTGATAACCAGCTTTCCACACTGTCATTATTTCTTTTATTTTCCTATGACAACATTAGAAGTTCAGAAAATGTCTATGATTTGCAATTTACCATTCTCCCAAAACTGGCAGACGGCTCACATTCCAAAACCAGTATGATTCCTTACTAACCAATGTGCCTCCCCCCAAATTGGAATTATTTCTATCACAACCTCCAGCTTTAAAACCAGTTATTTCTAAATTTATACATATGGTTCTTTGGTATCTATATTGGTACTAGTATTAAAATTCCAGTAGCCAGTATTCCATTTTTATCTATCAACTCTAAAGGTATATGTTTATAGATGGATTGATAAACACTTGTTTTTAACCATAAATTCTCACTTCTCACAAACATCCCTGTTAATTGGACTCCTGCAGCAAGTTTGCTAGAGTACATAAGAAAAGAAGAGGAATAAAGCAGACAAACTGAAGAACATCTTTTCTTCTGTATTTTGAAGAGGATGAGAATCTAGCAATGTGTATAAATTAGAAAGTCTTAAACCAACCACTGATGGAGTTAGTCAAGCTCAAGACAAATGTTTGTTCAAGGGGGAAAAGGGATTGTCAAGTGTTACTATTTTGACTACATTAAAATACTATAAATAAATCCATGTTTCTTTCTGTATTTCTATATAGCTATTTTTCTGTAATGAACTTCAATTATCCATACATTCCAAGCACTTTAAAGAAGAAGCCTCAAAAAAGCTTGCAAGTCTGGTATTATCTACATTTTAGATAAGATATTGAGAACCAGATTAAGAGCACAATTCTCCACACAGATCCACATGAATTAACAGCAGAGACTACATGGAGCTTGATGGGTTCCACATGTCTGGAAAGCCACTTGCAGGTTATGTACCTTGGGAAGTTTTTGAAGGCTAAACAGAAAGTCTGTGAGAAAGTCAGAAACAGAAAAACTTGCAACAGAGGAAGCCTAGCCAGGATAAAATATGAAAGCAGTACTGATTTGTGTGTGCACGTGTGTGGCTTTAAAAAAACTGGTGAATGGACAATATGGATTCTCTCTCAACCAATATTTTGACTATTTGATGTAGCCTGTACAGGGTTCTTTGAAGTCATAAATCAACAACAGGGGAAAGAGTCTGCTATTCAGGTAACTATGCTGTCTTCTAAAACGAAAAGCCAAGAAAAATTTAAAAAGTGAATAAACTCATCTGCTAACTGAACATTTTCTGAACTTCTAATATCCATTAGACACCAGGCTGAAATATACCCGCATTTCCTCAAATCCTGGACTCTCACAAATCGAACTCTGTGCTCCCAATTACTGCTGCCTCCCATCACATAACCACCACTGCATAGAAATGAATGCCGCCCAGGCCACCCTCTGGAAATTGCTGGAGGACATAAAACTAAATACCACCAATTCTACCACATCAATTTAGGCTTGACCATGCAAAGTCTGCTGGACTCCAGGACAGTCACCTACCCAATGAAGCCCTTTGCTGAAGAATGTTTTCCCCTTTTCCTGGGCCAGATCTCAATCCACAAGAAAAACCAACAAAAAAACAACCTGACAGAACAATGAGACTCTACCCAGCATTCAGTCCAGTGGTCATCTGAAACATGTAGGTCACAGCAGCCCCACCAACCCTAAAAATGTACTGCAATATTGTCAGGAGACACCAGTTTCACATATGTGCTCTACTCTAACAAGTACAGCAGCTTGACTTTCATCCTCACATATTTCTAAACATGGCACTGTAAGAGTTGCCTCTCTAGAGATAATGATATCAGTTTGGTACCCAAGAGCTAGAAATTTACAGCTAGAAGCTAGAACTCTGCACAGAAGCTCATGGCATGCATTCAAGGAAGATTCCTACTCACCCAGGATGAGTACATTCGGAGGGTATAGCAGTGTTACAGTATCCCTTCCACCATGTGAGGGGAGACATATTCTCTGCTGCTGGCCAAATGATGTCTTTGCTCCAAAGTTTTTCTTTTGCGCGATACTCGGCAATGTCTGTCATCACAGCTATTTCGTTGATGTTGGGGACATTCTTAACTACTTTCATAATTGTATTGAGAGCAATAAATAATTCATCTTCTGATAAATGTTGTCCTCTGTGTTCAGGATCCAAAAGGTTTGCTGCCAGATGAAAGCAAAACTCAGATCTCTTAGTAAACATTTGTTTTACTTCTTTTTTGGATAGAGGTGAAGAAGGCAAAAGCTCAATTAGATTTTAATTCAGTTGTCTGAATATCTCTGAATATTCGAGTACAAGAAATATTCATTTGAAAGGCTTGGTTCATCTTCTTCAAGTTTCTTGATAGCCACAGGCACTAGTAGTAGCAAATTGAACACTCTTTGAACTCGAACCCAGAACACACTGTTGTCAAGAATCTGCTTCCGAATGTTCACGGGAATAATCTGGGATACCGTGTCATCTATTGAAGCACACTGCAAACAGTTCTTTGTGTGCAGCAAACTATGTAAACACTTTGTAGCCGAGCCCCATCTAGTTTCTCCTGGCAATAAAAGTGCACTTTTCTTCCCCTGCTTCTCTTTCTGTAATTGCTTCAAAGTCTGATTAGCAACATGATGATTGTTCAATACCTTCACAATCACGTCGCAGTTTGCCAGTATTGTCTTCATTGTATTTACACTTACTATGTCCTTTGCCAGAAGATTCAACCCATGAGCAAGACAGCCAAATACTATTAAATGAGGATATTTTGGCTTTAATATTTGCCATGCAGCTTTCATGTTACTCACATTTTCAGTTACAAGGGCTTGTACCCTGGAGAGACCTGCACTTTCAATCTCTTCACTCAGTAATTTGGCTATGCGTTCACCTGTATGACGAGAAGATTTGGTAGCAACTGCTTTCAGGAATACTGGTTCAGGTGTTGCAAACATAATGTTCAATAGAGGATTTCCTTGTACAGCAGTCATCAGAGTCAGTTATTCTGCTTGACCATTCCTTTGAATAACCACTCTCTATCTAAGAGAGACTGTGATAAGCGATAATGTGACCGTAACTCATATGATGGGTGAATTAGTTTGTAATGGTCCTTCCAGTTTTGATTTCTAGTAATGGAAAGAGGTGTACCACGTGCAAATAAAGCTTGAGCTAATGTCTCATCTGCTCTTACTTGATCTTCTTTTGACATTTTGTCCACAAAGCTTGATTATACTCACTCTGCTGGGTTGAAATAGTTAATTATTTATCTATTATGTAATTTCTTCAAAATTATTGTTAAGCCTAAACCACTTTGGGTGTTTAGTGCAAGCAGAAAAGCAGGATACAAATATTTTAAATGAAAAAATAAAGAATCTTCCAGAGTTCCATTAACAACTTTTAAAATTATAATGTTTTAAAACAATATAGATACTAGTGTCTACTGTGTGTTGTTTCACATATTAACTTTATTTACACAGGATTCCTGAAGCAGACTTTTCTCAGATGATGTTGCTCCACCACTTTGTTGCATTAGCTTTCTGTATATGGCTTGTACTCTTTCAGGACAGCTTCTACATGTTACTAAATGTTTCTCCATTCTTGTTGCGTTCTTAGCTTACTCCTGCCTACAATATTTACATCTACCGGCTTTCTTCCTTCCCTGAACTTCACTGTAATGATACCACATGCTAGCTTTTTTCATAGGCATTCTTATGACTACTTCAAACCAAAAGCACTAAAAAACTAACCCATCTTATGCAAACACTTCCAACTTTCCCAGCTCAAGAAACAAAATGAGACACTGTTCTGTGTGTTTGCTGAACTGAAAGTGACACAAAATTTAATCATAGTTTTAGTTTTGCTTTCACTTGCAGTCTGAGACGAAATAAGAATTTTAGCTTGATTTGACCTGCACAGCCAATTAGGTGAATTCATAACTTGATTTTTGGTTTGGATTAATATGCAAGTGTATTTACCCTCCTGTTTACAAATCAACATATATGTACTCTCTCTCACACTTCCTAGGAATAATAACCTGAAAAACATTAATTACAACTTTGAAACTGCCAAGCTTGCCTAATATTGTATTGGCATCTGTCCATTATTACTAATGGATGTTATGAAACAATTGATTTTTAGAAATGGAAAACTGCCCACGAAAAGATAAGGTACTGGAAAATTTTCCACCCCACATCTCCGCCTAGAACCCCTTTCTTTTCAATGGTATGTTAACTGATGTCCAGAAACAATAATTAAAAACATCATTGCTTCACTGTATCATTACTCACAAGAAATTAGAAGACATACTGAGTTTGAGAATCTTGGGAGATGCTGCAACCATTAAATAAAAGTGTTGAAAGGTCAAGCACAGGAATGAAGCCAAGTCCATAGACATATTCAACTCTGCCAAGAGGGTGGGGGAAAAACTCGAGAAGCTCAACAGAGATGAAAAAGCATGCATAATCAGATTTTCAACATCTGTTGATTCTACCATAAATCAGTGGTTCATTTTGGATGGAGTTTATTTGGCAAGTAAAGACTGAAATGGCATCGCTGTTTCTTTTCCCAAAACTGGACTCCCAAACAGTTCTAAACTAATGAAGTTTGACTGCTTGTTGAATCATAATAGACTCAGCACTTGCATGAGATCACGTAAGCCAGTAGGAGCCAACCTTCTCGGCAAGCATGTCAGAAATTGGCATGCCATTCTGATCCCCTACCCCCATCCAAGCTGTTGTTCTGCTTTTTGCTTCCTGCCCTGTGCTCCCTGCCTGACGTGCTGCCCTATTTTCTACTTCCTACCCTATCTGCCACCGTGTTACCTGTCCCCTCCCCAGTCTGCCATGGACCACAGAGAGGCTGACCATGCTACCAGTTGGCCATCGCCAATTTAAGGTACAGTAATCAATTTATAAATAATTGACATGAGAGTCTGCATGGTGGAGTTCAAGACGGACAAAAAATTAACTGAAGTGAGTAATTGATATTAAAAGGTTTCAGGTCAGTATTTTTTTTTACTTATTATTTTCTGGTTTTTCAAGTTGTTCAGAAGTTTATATCAAACGTCTTTAACAAAAAAATACTTGCCAAATTAGGGGGAAATAAATTTAAAGTAATAATTCTACTAATCAACATTGACATACAAGCTTCATCCATACCAAAGGCGACAAAGCAAGGACACCAGCCACATCTTTCCTGGACTATCACAAAATGACAAGCAAGTTGTTCACAGTATGTTTGTAGACTTTTAAAAATCAAGAGTATACATGTTTTGTGATGTACCAGACTGTACTCTCAATCAAGGTTAGAGTCTTAAGTGAACGGGAGTTTGATTTTGCAACGAAGGAATGCTCACTGTTTCTTTTGTACAACACTTTATTAACACAAAAACAGTTATGTATACCTTCAATAAACCTAAGAAGTTAACAATAACCAAGAAGAGATCAAAACTCTCAGAAATGAAGGCCTAAAGCAAGAGCTGCCTTAGTGCCTTATAAAAATACATATATTTTGACACACAAACTTTAGTTCCTGATGCTACCTATGCCCTATGTGTGCTGTTTTAATAATATGCCCACTGAAGTCCATGAAACTATTTATGTCAGTACAGTTATTAGCTACTGCAGCATTCCAGAATTACAGCCTTGTTTGCCATTACTAGTTTTCTAAAAGTAAAAAATAAAGTATTGTACAGTACAGGAAATAAGAACTCGATTTTTTATCATTTAGTTTATTTAAAATTAATGTATGACTTGACAATAGCACACAAATCTTAAATTAGTTCATAAAGCATCAATCCAACTGAGACTATGTTTAGTAGCTTGCAAGATCTGCCAGATGAAGAAAACCACTTGGTGAAATACTATGGCCTACATTAAAGAAAGACGCACACTAGAGCATCATAATGGTCCTTTCTGAACAATGTAAACTTATATGTAAATGTGGTATGTCATCCCCAAAAAGGTTATGGAGCCTGAATCAAATTAAGTGCCTTCAAAATCAAACAGTGCTCTGACTTGGTGCATTACCAGTCTCAAAATTCTTCAGCTACAATTTAGGAAATTCTTATGATGTACTCTGAAGAAGAATCCATCTCATTCACCTACGTCAGAGCCGGTATTCATTTTTTGCATGTCAAAAGAACAGCAATACTCAAGCTCCAGCCTATAGGCCAAATCTCTCCCATAGGGTTATGTCATCCATCCCAGAGGGTTCCCACAGAGCCATAAGTTTGGCAGCAGGTGCAGTGGTGGCAACATTAATTGCTGCAGTTTCCAGAGCTATAGCAATTAAAGCTGCCACTGCTGCCACGTTGGATTATACTGGGGCATGGGGACACTCCATCACTGGATCCAGCCTGGAGAGTCCTGCTGGTACATGGGGCTGGGCTGCAGCCAGATCTGGCAGACAGGGCCAGACTGACACAGCAATTCACAGTTGACCCATGCTAGATCCAACCCACTGACAGACCCCACCCATGGGATCCAAGCCACGGGGCCAGAGAGTTCAGTACTGCTGATATAGCATGAATTATGGCTTTGTTCTAAAGAGTACTAAAGATTACAGCATAAATTTTGAGCTACTCTTTTTGGTAATGTCTACAGGAATTAAAAGTCCCTCCCCACACGGAGCCAAATATAAACTCTGAATATAAAAAGGGACCAATAAAATGCCTTTAAAAAAAGCTAGGAATAACATAAACATTAGGTTGCCAGAAAAGGCTTTAAGATTAAACTGCAAAACTCCTCTCATGCAATACATTTTGCTTGTTTGAGTGATAGCCTCTCAAAGACTGACAGACTATTGCAATTTTGAGTTGTCAAATTAGGAAACTATGCCTCATCAACAGTTTATTTATACCCAAGAGATTTTAAACAAAAAAAGGGAGAAGTCTGTCAAAAAATAACATAAAACCTGAACTGCTCTGTATTAAGGGTTTTCACCCACTGTTTTACAATTGTGTTCCTGTAAAAATTAGGAAACAATGGGAGCTGTTGGCAGGTGAGAGAAGCAATACCACCTGCAGTATGATGAACAAATGTTAACCAAACTGGGACACGAAGAGAAGTACTTCATAAAATTAAGGACACTTATGAAACTAGGCTGGTCAAAGAAAAACAGATTTTTTTATTTTAGTTTATTTTTAATTGTGCATGTTGCAAACCAGTCAGCTTCACCTCAGTCCCCAGAAAAATTATGGCACAGCTCCTCAAGGAATCTGTTTCTAAGCACTTGGAGAAGGTGATTAGGAACAGTAAGAATAGATTCACCAAGAGCAAATCATGCCTAACCAACCTGATTGCCTTCTATGAAATGATTGGTTCAGTGGATGCTGGAAGAGCAGTGGATAATATCTTGACTTTAGCAAGTCTTTTGATACCATCTCCCACATTGCTGAAAGCATGCTAAGGAAGTACGGGTTGGATGAATGGACTATAAGATGGATAGAAAACTGGCTGAAGCATGTGGCTCAAAGGGTAGTAATCAATGGCTTGATGTCTAGTTGTCAGCCAGTGCCAAGTGGAGTGCCCCAGAGGTTGGTCCTGGGGTGGGTTTTGTTCAGTATCTTCATCAATGACTTAGAACAGTGGTTGTCATCCAGGGGGGTAAGTGTACCCCTAGGGGTACTTCAAAGGGTCACAGGGGGTACGCAGAACGGACACGGCTGATAAATGCTATGTGCGTGCATACAGATGCTGTGCAGCACGCAGGCGGCCAGACGCACAGCCTGTCCATGTCAAGAGCAGCCAGGTGTGGCTGGTAAGTCTGTTGTAGGGAAAGGGGCATGGCTGTGGGGGGGCAGATCAAGTCCGCAGAGGTGGGGGAGGGAGCGTGGCTGGGGCTGCCCAGCTGTGGGGGGCCATGGGACTGAGCCACATGTGGGGGGTGATGGCATGCAGTTCTCATCATTAAGTGCACTCCTGGGAGGGCATGGGGGCCAGGTGCCCCCAGATCTGTCCATGACGCAGGGTGGGCCGAGGCTGCATCCAAGGTGGCATCGGGTGGCAGCACTGAGAGGAGGGTTTGGGGGGGGAGCTAAGGCAAAATCTGGAGTGGCTGCAGCCTCTCCCATAGGCCCTCACAGTGAGGGAGGGAGTGGGGCTGGGGCAGGCACTGTGCAGCCAGGCAGAGCGTGGGACGGAGCCACAAGCAGCTTTTCCAGGGGGCATGGAGGGGGGGCAGTTCCCGCCACTGCATGCACCCCAGGAGCGCATGGAGGGGCACAGGACCACCAATCTGCATACGGGACAGGCTGGGGCCAGGGCTGCACCAGGAGCAGGGCTACAAGAGGGGCTCAACTACTTCAAGTGTTCTGAAGATGATGGAGGTAGACTATGGTGGCAGATGACAGAAAAATGAGCAACAGTCTCAAGTTGCACCAAGGGAAGTTCAGGTTAGACATCAGGAAAAACTCTCATCAGGAAAGCAGCAAAGCACTGGAACACATTACTCACAGAAGTGATAGACTCTCCAGCCTTGGAGGTTTTTAAGACCCAGCTAGACAAAGCCTTGGCTGGGAAGATCTAGTTGGGGATGATCCTGTTTTGAGCAGGGGGCCAGACATGGCTGGTGAACTCACACTGGTGGGCCAGTGGAGCGTTCCACGGAAGCAGGGGGTGGGAAAAAGGTTTGCAGCCAGCCAGGGACTCCAATCAGTAGCAGGGAGGTTGCAAACCCCTCCTCCACCCCAACACCAGTTTGAGTTCACCAGCCGTGCCTGGACTAGATGACCTCCTCCAGTGCCTTCCAACCTTACTTTTCTATGATGCTACGATTTTGGCAAGTAAGGAACCCCTTGTTCCTCCTAATTTCTAAAATATTTTATGCAAACAGATATGTAACTGTTAGTTATGTTTACTTATGAACAGGGATCCAGGTTTTTTGTTTGCTGCAGGATGGGGATGGTGGAAATTGCTGATTTTCTCCTTTGAAAGAGAAAAATATGAATTTTCCTCTTTAAAAAGGAAAAAACTGTGGGAAACAACAGGTTTCCCTTTGAATGCTGCCAGTGGGGGAGCAGGGAAAGGGTGACTGGAGGCAGACTGCAGGCACCCCAGGAGCGCATGGGGGGCATGTGTACACGCACGTGACCGGTATGCAGCCAGGCAGGGAGTTAGGAGCAGCCCTGGCAGCTAGATAAGGATAAGGCTATGAGGGGCAAGGCTAGGACTTGAGGAATATCCAGGGGGTTCGGGAGGGGGACAGGCACATGCAAGTGCATGCATGTGCGTGTGCCTGTCAGCACTAGGGTAATGTGTCCAGGTGCTGGGGTTCCAGCAGGGCAGGAGAGAGGAGGCACCTGCCCCTCCAGATGAGGAAGAGGATGGAGGGGACCTTCAGGGGCAATGGGGAGTTGCGTGGGCCTGTGGCACCAGCGTTGGTGCCCATACTCAGAGGGGCAAGGTGGCGAGGAGATGCTGCCCAGGTGGGGGGGGGGAGGGGGAGGGCATGGCTACCTAGTGCAACACAGCTGCCACATTCTGGTCCAGTCAGGAAAGGGGAAGCTGTGAGCTCACTCTAGCAGGGCTGGGGAGGTGGGGGGGAAACAGAGGGCTGCAGCTCAGGTGTGCGGGGCACCATTAATTATACAAAGCAATGGGGGTACAAGCACAGCTGGACCTGCATCCTGGTAAACCAAAAGGTAGCAGGGGGAGCTCTAGTTGACTGAAAAAAAACAAAACCAACAAAAAGCAAAAAGACAGAGTCAAATGCCAAAATATATAGGTATTTAGAATTTATTTTATTACAATGATTGAGGCACTGGTAGGCTTCCAAATTGCTATAAAAGTGTCAATGTATCAATAAAACATGTTAAATTGATAACTATATATACAGTGGCATTTCATTTTAAATCATGGAAAAACGTTTTTTTTTGGCTTTTTAATCAGAGAGTTCAGGGAATTTAATCAGAGAAAACCAGGATCCCTGCTAATGAAACAAAATTCAGACAGGTGATAAAAATAATAGCAATCTCTGTCTGCAGTCTAATAGTGAATGACATGTGAAACTTTCTTAAGTCACTGCTTAAGTTCCACCACATGCCTTCCTGCAACTAAGGTACAATAAAATGACTGTTTTCATTTTGAAGAGGCACTGTATACGAAATCAAAATGCACTAGGCAGTCTCTGGAATTCTAGAGCCCACATTGTAAGCAAAGCATTGCTGCTTTAATAAACCAATAATGTAACACATTATACCATCATCCTAAAAATTGGTCATTTATTGCTATGAGCAACAGAACTCTCCCAAACTGTGTCCTGGTGGTAACCACAGACAGTAGATGGTAACTGCTCTGTGACTTAGTCTATCAATAGCACATGGCATTTATATTGCTTGGATAAATGAAGATGGCTGAGCCAACATAATTATTGTTAAGGCTAGGGACAGACATTCAAAAAACCCAGATGCAGAACCATGCTAAATTATGCAGTTTTCTATAAGCAGTATAGTTTAGATCAGTAGCAAACAAAACACATTCATTCATCCTTTGGTAAGGGTAGTGGGGGGCAGCTCTTCACTAGGTTCTGCCATTTTTAAATGAGTCTGTGTGTGCCAAACTTCTATTCTGTTACAGGTATATTGATATAAATGATCGGAAATTGGTCTAAAAGTATAATTAAGGGCATGTTTACACGTGCTGTGGGATGTGGAACCTGGCAATTTAACTAGCAAGCCATGCAAATTAAATGTGTATCAGTGTCCCCCACACAGGAAAAAATGGCAGAAGGGCACTCTGAACTAAAATTCATTGAATGAGTTTTATTTCAAAGAACCCCACGGCCATTTTTGCAGCATTGAGATGCCGATACACATTTAATTAGCATGTGATGCAGAAGGCTGTTGGAACACACCAGTTTCCATGCTCCAGCAGAATCAATTAATCGAGTCTGGTTTAATACGCTGTATTTCAGATGTGTCAGAGCAGGCTCTGTGCACACGTATGAGTCCTAAATGACCAGCAGTACAAAGGGCTTTCAGGAATCCAGTCTCCTCTCCACCTAATGGCGGGGGGGAAATGAAGGAACTCTCACTCAGGAACCCCCATGGGTACTTGGGCCATTCCCAATTACTCAGGTAGGTAAATCACTGGTAAATTCTCCAACCTGATCAGGACATGCTGGATTAAAAAGGAATTTCAGACAAAACCTAAATCATCCCAGGTTCTATTATGCAGATGTATACTGCCTCTCCCTTGGAGCCAAAGTTTATGAATGCATTCCATCAGGGGAAGTGGGAAATGGAAGAGGAAGGGGAAGAACAAGGGTTGGAATCCAGCAATGAAGATGCATTCAGAGAAAAACCAAAAGATATTCATTTACTACAAAGATGGTTTCACTAAATGGGGGCCCTCATTCTGAAACCCAGGAAATCCTCAGAAAACATCAGTGACTAAAGAGGTACTCTAGCTCTTAGCAGTCAGTTTTATCTGATGGCTATATTAAAAACCTGGAACTGTAATTCCAGTGTTTTGAAATTCAAACTGAGCACTTTCTTCTTTTTTTATTTTATACCTGCTCCAAGATGGGAGAAGGAGCTTTTCTCCAAATTTAGTAAAAGCCCCAGTTGTAAATACAAGGAGGCAACCCAGCATGGCTTATTAGCTTATCTGACCTCCTACTGGGATTCTGTTCCATCAACCAGATTAAAAGGAAAAAAAAGGCTGAGACAGAGAAGACTGCAGACAGATACAGGCAATGAGCAAACCTAACTGCTGACCATTTTAAAGGGAGAGTTGGGGTGTGTATCAGCTGTTAGTGTGCATGCTCCTGTAGCGATACAAAGTACCTAAATCATTAGCTCACTCTAACCAAACAGGGCTAAAGTTGGGAGTGGTGTCACTACTTGTATCACTACAGGAGCGGAGCACACAAACAGCAACAGTTATAGCTTAACAGCTTATGTTATCATCACCTGATAACAATATAATTGTTTCCCATCCCTACCTACAGTTGCCTGACAAGCAACAGCAGCAGATTGCAGTCACCATGCTGTCAGAATTTCAAAGAACAGAGGTACGTACAAATAATATGGAAATGTTCTGATGTACAGCAACCTGTTGAGAATCTAAGGGACGTCAGCTGAACTAGCAGGATGGTTTCATACATCTGTAAGGTCAAGGGATGCCAGGATGTCCATATATGTGATGACCAATGATGAAGGAAGTTCCAAGGCCTCTATCTTTAAATCCTGTATTTCATTGATTGATTCAGATAATGTGTGGCAGGGCACTGTTTGTGCCTGCCACTTTAAAGACAAAAGCCAAGCAGCCAGCAGGTGCCTGATTAAGGCAACCATTTTAGAGCTCTAGCTGCCCATATAAACGGGGCATTTTGCTGCTGGCTGGAAGTGCAGCAACATCACCTGGCTGCAAGGCTTCATGGAACACCCTGGAGACATGGGAGGAGCTGTAGGGGATGGTCAGGAGGCTTCTGCTCCTGGTCCTGACCTAAAACTGCACCCTGCCAGGAGTGGGTAGCATGGTGGGGCTCTCAATGGTGTGGGAGCCCCCAGGAAATGCCAGGCCTGTTACCACCTCAGTGAAAGGCAGGTCAGGGCACCTTAACCCCAGCTCCCACAACCGGGTGGATTACTCCCTTGTAGGGCCCGGAAGGTGGACCCCAGTGAGACAGTGGCACCATAGACTCAGAAACCTGTCCTGACAACCCTCGGCTGGTCAATGCTGGGGCCAGGACCAGAAGGGTCAAAGGGCCAGGGGCCCACCACAAGGGTGGCCCAGAGCTGAGAGTCTGGAGTTCTGACTGGCCTGGAAGTGAGGCCAGGGCCAGTGTAGCCAAAGGTCCTGGGGGGACCACACCTGTAAGGGGGAAGCAGCTCAGGGAGCTATGCAGCTGGGAATGAAGGCAGAATAGGAAGCCTGAGTGGAGGGATCCAGGTGGGGTTCAAATAGTAGGATTCTGGGGCCCAGAGTGGGGCTAGTGAGGTTGACAACAGAGGATGCCATCTGCAAGGCACGGGCTCCGGTGTACGAAGCCGCACATAGCACCCCCCTGGCATTGAGGCAAGAAATGGACAGCCTCCCACTTACTAAGATCGTTAATTAATATCAAGGCATGGTAGGCAAGAAGGCCCAAAACAGGTGGGCAGGCTAAAAGGTAAAATGGCCCCAAGAAGGATCCCCTGTTACAAGAGCATAGTGATAAGTAGTGACACCACTCCCAACTTTAATCCTGTTTTGTTTAAAGTGAACTAATGATTTAGGTACCTTGCACTACAGGAACATGCTCACTAACAGCTGATACACACTCCCACTCCCCTTTTAAAACGACAGAAGTTAGGTTTGCCCTTTGCCTGTAACCGTCTGCAGTGTTCTCTGTCTCCGTCTTTTTTTTCTCCTTCTAATCTGGCTGATGGAACTTGAGTTCAACTCGAGAACTCAGGCGTACTACTAACTCCAAAATTATCTATAAAAGCCAGGCCACAAAACAACACCATGTTTAGCAAACCCTCCATCTACATCATCTATCCTTTGGTATGACAGGCAGGAGCCCTTGCAAAACTACTGAGAGATGAAAATCATGACAAACTCATTGTAGAAACAGCAACAATATATTCTTCCTTGTGACATCTCAAAATAAAAGGAAGAAGATAAATCTTTGCAAGCAAAACTTCAGGACAGATGCAAATAATTTTGAATTTAAGAGTCACAAGTAGGGGTGCACCAAGAGATCTTTGGGGCCAATACCAATAGCCAATTTTTAAGGAGGCATATGGGCTGATACCCATCTGATTTCTGATACCAGCTCGGCAGCTTGGAGAGCTGTGTGCAGCTGGTAAATCTGATGTGGTGGAAAGGGAGGGGGGAGGCAGATCAAGGCCCCCATGGTGAGGGAGGAGTGGGGGTGAGGCTGGGAAAAGCACTGCCCAGCCAGAGCAGGCCAGGTATAGGACAGAACCATGGCTCATCTGGGGGGAACAGAGGGGGAGAGGCAGCTCCCACCACTGTGTGCCATTCATCCAACAGCCGCTGGTCCGGCACTCGTGCACTGGTCTGGCAGCTCCCGCCACTGCTCCCGTTGTTCATCCAGGAGAACATGGGGGGTGGGGGGTGCAGCCCTACTCCCCCGCCCATGCCCTTCCAGGCAAGCACCGGACCAGCAGCTCCCAGACTAGCAGCATGCAGCAGCAGCAGCAGGTCTCCACCCCCCGCAAGCCACAGCTACATTTTGCACCCACCCTGCCCCAGCTAAGTAGCACTTACCCAGCCCCACTCCTCCCTAATCACAGGGGCCTTGATCTGCTCCCCATGCCCCTTTCTTCCCCCCCCCCCTTCCACCACATCAGACTTACCAGCTACACACAGCTCTCCAAGCTACCAGGCTGTGCTCATCACTGCCTACGTGCTGTGCCATGGCTGCCCGCCCACACAGGCATTTATCAGCCAAATCAAACCAATTTCTGATACAATCAATTTTCTTTATAAATCGGTACCAATCCAATAACTGGACCGATGTATTTGTGCACCTCTAGTCACAAGTCTTCTGACATGCAGTCTCTCCATAATACCAGAGCCCAGACAAAGTTGGACTGAAGAAGCAGAAGCACCAACTGCTAGAAAATGGAGTCTTATGTTATATTGTTCAAGCTGTTTACCACCAAGGGACATATAGGTATGGTTCTACAGACTAACAAGAGAAGGTCCTAGGACCATGGAGACAATGGGCATGGCATAATGGCCTCATTTTGGAATGAATGGGGGGTTGGGGGGGAACTCTTTCTTCCCATCCAACTCATCTGCTTCCCAATACATCTGGAGGCCAGAAGAAAGAAGGTGCAGAAGAAAGTTCAAGCAGCAACCTCCTGCTGTCTTCTTATAGACAACCAGGAAACTGAGGAGCAGAGCATGTAGGAGGAGAAAAAGTATGAAGACTGGGTGCCAAAGACTCTTCTATAGATTGGCTCCCTGCCTGACAGACAGAAGGAAGAACACCCCGTGTCTGCCCTGGCAGAAGCAGAATCCCAGAAAATTGAAATTCGACCCATGCCAAGTTATAATTTAAAAAGCCAGCTAAGTCTATGTAGGCCAGTGAAAACAGAATTAAATGGGGGGGAGGGGGAGGGTCAAAATATAACAAAAACAGCTTGCTTTTGCAGTAAGGTCAACTTATAAAGACAAACTGAAAGGGAAAGAAAAATCATATACAGAAAGGTTTTCATGCCAGGACTCAGTTGCTTAAAAAATAGCAACTGTCGAATTATTTACAGACATTTAAGAGGCCTATGAATGCCGTAAGATAAATAAATACGTATCAAATGACATAGTATCTCCCAATTCAAGCTTGAAATATTTTGACCAGCTGAACACAGGACAGGCCTATGGGTACATTATCTGTCACAAACCTCTAGACCAGTGATTCTTAACTAGTGTGCCATGGCACCCTAGGGTATATAAAGTCCTTTCAAGGGTGCTGCAGGGTGCCATGCAGTATTAAATGTATGAACACCTACATATTATTCATGAGACAAACCCAGAAATTTCAAGTAGGAATCCAGTGTCAAGAGCATTCTGACCTGTTGCAGAAGAATTGCTCTATTATTTTTCAGTATTCAAGAAATGAAAGAAAGTTAAGAACTGTCATTTTCGAAGGGACGGCTTAAGCATTAAGAGGGGTGTCTTGATTCTAATAAGGCTGAAAACCACTGCTGTAGACATGCACCCTTTCATCTGAAAGGATTAAACCCTTTCAGATGATCAATGCATACGCCGTGTCTTGTTTTTAAATAAAGCCTTTCTAATAAAACTTTGCAAGTTGTATGACCTCTTTCTGCATATTCACCTGAGCACCAATATTACATTCATTTTGGAACAGTTTAAACAATGAGGTTATAATGAGAAAGGTATAAATTGTACATCAAGATCATTTGAGATGTTTATTCAACATTCATAAAATTAATACAGAAATAAACATGGTTTTAAAATACACACTTTAAAAGGGAATATTTCATGTTTTAAAATTGATCCATTTAATTTTTTTTTAAATCATGCAATACAGTATCCTAAGTCACATTCTGATATTTAAAAAAAACTGCTTCCATTTTTCAGCTATCCAGCTCCATTCCTTCAGGCATATTTGTATTTGTCTGCTGGATCACCCCCAAGATAAACTTAATCAAACATGTTCAGGCCCAACTTTCCCTCTTCTCATTGTTCACACCCCTACTATAGACAAATAGTTTCCTGCAGGGTTTTTTTTGTTTTTTTAGGGGAGAAGGTAAGAGGAAAGGTGGGTAAATAAAAACAATTGGTAAGAAGACAGTATGTACCTGAAAAGATCCTCTATAAATACTGATACATCATTCCTATATTACATCGCCACCAATATAAAGAACAATTTTCTGTATCAGACACCAGCCCAATGCAGCAGATAATTTGTCCATTAAATGCCCATGTGTGCACGCGCACAGCTACAGCACAGCACATAGGCAGTGAGGAGCCGGGCTGGACTGCTGCATGCAGCTGATAAGTCTGGTGCGGTAGAAGCGGAAGGGGCATGGGGGGGGAGGGAGATCAAGGCCCCCCACGGTGACGGAGGGTGTGGGGTAGGGATGAGGCAGCTTAATAGGGGCCAGGGTAGGCACGGGACAAAGGCCGATCCCGTCGCTGCGCACAGGTCGCCCAGTGCTCTTGTGGTGGCTCCCACCACTTGTCCAGGAGGGCATGTCCCACATTCCTCCCCGCCCTGCCTGGTAAGCACCTGCCACTGCCCCAGCCCCATTCCCTCCCTCACCACAGGGGCCCTTATCTGCCCCCCAAACACACCCTTTCCACACCAAACTTACCAGCTGGATGCAGCTCTTCAAGCTGAAGAGCTGTGTATCAGAAGTCAGATGGGTATTAGTCTCCTTAAAAAAAAAAAAAAAAATCAGCTATCGGTATCGGCCCCAAAAATCTGTTGGTGCACCCCTATCTATAACCTCTTTCAAGTCAGATTGGCCAAAGTGCCTACATGCTTCAGCAAACCAAAAAACACACAGAACTTCTACCTTCTGATCTCTGTTCTAGTTGTTTTAGGAATTACCAGGAACTATTATTTTCAGTTGACAGCATACCTTTAAGATGTCTATTTTTAAAACATGACCCAGAGAGCTAGATATTGTCACCCTGCTTTGTATATTTTCCATTCACTTACTAGCCTGAGAGGCTGAGATTTGGTTTGTTCCACCAATACAGCCATTCAATTAAATATTTTAAAATTATAATCCATCTGCATTGCTCAGCTCAGACACACCCCAGTATTCAATATGATTAATTTTTTATGCCCTTTGGAAGCTTAATTTGCAGAGTCAGTCACGTTTTCCAATAGAGCCTGCAGAGTATACAGTTGCTGATGTATTATTGCACACATGATGGCAGACTACATGGCTGATGTAAATAATTACTTCTGATTAGAATTTATTCTGCATGTGAGCCAGGTGCTTCCACCTCCTCATGCAGATGGAAAGAAACAAAAGGATACCAAAAAACAGGAAACCTGCACTGAATGCTTCCAGTCTCATATCTTTAGGAACTCTTGGAAACATCTCCACACAGCTTACAGTCCAATTTCAAGGAAGCTAAACTGACATTTGAACACATGCTCCCCTGTAGACCCATGCAGATTTTCAATGAAACTCCAAGTGGTAGTCAAAGATCACATAAGCAGCAGTAACTCCGCTCCTTTCCTTCCATTCCCATTAAAGCGGGGAGGAAATCCTTGGCTGTGATGGATCAACCAAACTGGCAACATCAGCCAGAGCATAGCTCTACAGTCCAAAGGAAAAGAATCCCACACAGCATCTGAAACCAAATCTATGAATCTATGAACTTCTGGATCAGTGTTTCTCAACCCATGGGTCGCAACCCAAAAATGGGTCACAAGAATATATGAAAGGATTGCAAACAAGCTTCAAAACTGGATCAACAAGCTTTAAAAATTGATTCTCCTTTAAAAGAGAAAAAACATGGGAAGCCATGGGCTTCCCCTTTCAGGCTGGCAGACTTGGGGGCAGTGGCTCAGGAGTGAGGGGCATTGGGTTGGGACTGGACATTTGTAAACATTAATGGGTCCTGGTACCAAAAAGGTTGAGAACCACCGATTTAGATGCCAATCCCCTATTTTGCTGGGTTGTGTAAAATATTAAGAAACAGTGCCACATGCTAGGGTCCTCTCTTTTACTGCGAATGGTTTTTCTTTTCAGTTAAGAAGCTGCACAACAATTTTCCTGCAGAGCTGAACTGTTTACTTAAGTAATGAAGCACTGTGAATGTCAAATAAGCACCTCCACAAGATGAACAATTACAAAGATAACTGTTTAAGGAGTTTAAAAGGATTGATTGTTTTAAAACAGTGATGAAACTGGTAGTGAGCATGTTTGTTTTTACATATAGGAACACTGCCATATTTAGTTATAAGACAGAATTTCTCATATATGCACCATGGGGCCAAAGCCTCAGCTGGTACAAGTCTGAATAGCTCTACTGAAATCCACAGTTCCACCAGCTGATGATGATCTGGCCTTAAGTACTTTATTGAAGCTAGAAACCAGGTGGCGTATGTTTTAACACCCACCTCATACCTTTGTCATATACAGCAAAAGCTCAGTTGTTGTAACAGCTGACAGAAAACAATGTTTGTTTGATTAAGTTTTGACAGACAAATTAAAGCCATACCAGAATTTCTTAGTGCTATAGTTAAGACTCAACTTCCCAGCATCATAACCCTACTTGACGTGTTTTAGCAATGGATACAAGTCAATAAATGCTAGACTCTACAGAGGTGTCTTCCAGAGAGGATACAGGAAGCTCTGTTATGTTAGGATGTTCTTGTCGCTTGGTAAATTCATTACATTTTTCACTTCAAAGTAACTGAAGAATTCCAAGAAAGGCACTTTGTAGTGATAAAGCTGCCAGTTGGTGGGGTAATTAAATGTTTAGTGCATGGAGGTAGCAATAATTACTAGGCAAGTAATTCTCATAAATTCCCATTTCAAGTCTAAGACCTAAAGGTGCACACACTTTATACATGCAAGAGGTTTTATTTAAATAAATGGAAACTCACAAAAATAACCATAGGAGCACAAATGTTTGCAGACTCAAGACCCTAATCAGGTTCACTCCACCATCAACTGCACATGCTAATAGTTTCTGCACTGTGCAGTGGTTACAACAATGCCAAGCAAAACAAAAGCAAAGGCTACCAATGAGAAAGATAAAGATATTGGTGATATCCCCCAAAACACAGACAATGGAAATATAAATTTGGGATGCCCAAGGTCAGAAAAGAGTACTACTAAACATATCTTTAGCAAGTTGATAAAACATTCCAGAATTTCTTCTCTCTCTCTCTCTCGCTGTTCCACCTAAAGAATTAAAGCACAAAGAGACAGCAGAATTCAGAGTAGAAGGAACTATACTGAAATTTTAAAAAGCACACCACCACTTCCAAGCACAGAATGACCAAGAACTCTTGCTGCTGCTCCTCTGCCACCCCATTCCTTAGAAATTATTAAATTTACTCAACACTTCAACTGCATATATAGGAAATCATGAAGTGTTCAGCTCACTTAGAACCACAAAGCATTCTGTGCATGATGGGAAGGAAGCAAGACACTTAGCTAACATCTTTAACTCGATTACTAGTAGTCACAATTAGCCTTTGTATTTCATTATTAGGAACTGGAATAACAATAACTTTAAAATAAAAGGTATTTAGACTATGTTCGAAATGTATTAAGAGACCTACTACTTACTATTACTGTTCCAGTACTACTTAATGATTTTAAAAGATAACAAATTATTAGAAGATAGCAAGTGAAACTGCATCCAACAAGAGATGATAATAGTCCAACAGTACCAAATTGTTTCAAGATACTGGAAATACATCACCACTTTACCAAACTGGTAAAACAGACAGGAAAGACATGTGAATCTTCAAAACTTCAGCGCGCACACCTTTCACATGGGTACTCTTGCCTATCTAAGAACCAAGCAGCGCAATACACAGTTCACAAAAAATATATCCAGCAATGAAGATATCACTTTTCCTACTATAGAGAGGATACAGATTAATGCTGAACAACGAAAACATTCTCCCAAGCTATAATAAGGAGCTTCATGTAACATAAAACCAAAACAAAAAAAGTGGAACTGTCATTTATCTTAATTTATTTTTTCACATTTCCAGATGTGTCCATTTTTTCACACTTACCTGGTCTTTTTCATGGGGTAGGAGGCTGACAGGTGGGAGAGAAGCTGGGAAACCACTGGAATATTTTGGAGTTCCTTTGCTTTCCAAACTGCCATAATTCACCCTATATTGAGGTCCTTCCTTCAGTAACCTTCCATTATTTACAGCACGTTTGGCCCCCAGCCTCAATCTCTGCTGAAATGTAGGATTGTTAAAAATATGAGCTAGGTCATTTTGACTTCTCAAATATTTTTCTATGTTTTTCAGGGAGGAGCCATTTGGTTCTTGAAGCCCTTCAATTGCTCTTCTCAATAGTTTATTCCAATCCACATTACGAAGCTCATTACAGGCTCCTCTAGATCCCTTACCAGATTTAGGAAGAGTGCCTGGTTTAACAGATGAAAAACGTCCAGGATTATCTGGGTCTTTGTAAGATGCAAGGCCTTTGTTGGTAACTTTAAGAATAGAACCATCTTGAACACTTAGTTCCAACTGTTCGGAAACAGTCTTCTTATCCAATCCATGGGAAGCACACACAGCATGACAAATTCTCTCTTCAGATGGCCTTTGCTTTTGCTTTTTAACCTTTTGTATAGCTTCAAGAATCCACTCTGTATAAAGTGGGTTTGCAAGTTTTACCATGGTTGACCAGTAATTGCTTCCAGCCAAGAGTTACCCATAGAGGTTCCTCCTTATCCTTCTAAGGAATCTTTCAGATGTTAGTCACAACTTGAAAGCAATCAGATGATCCCATGTGCTGTTTAGTTGCATCTCATAAATATCCATCCTCAAGCAATCAGAAGAGGCGGAGAAACATCTGCAGACTGAAATTCCTTATTACTTTACCAATGTGAAAGGCAAGAATGACTGCACTCCTGATGGTACCAGAACATCCTTACAGAGCTTTAAAGATAGAGAAAAGAAGAAAAACAGTTAACGCTGAAATGCCTAGAGATTAATAGTAATAAAAATTAAAATGTACTGAGAGTCTTTTTTTTTTTTTTTTTTAACATGAACATGCTCCAATAAAGTGCAGCTTCCCATACTATCCTTGAAGATGGGACTTTATTTGTAATGCATGTTTAAGAATTCCAGCCATACCTATTACTCTACTTGTGCAAAAGTTGTTCACAGATTGCATACATTTCCATTCATATTCAGGGCCCTTGTTTTTGACACCCCACTTCACACCATTTACCCACTGCTTGGTTCTTAGAAAAATTCAGTTCTGTAAATCACCAAAGAAGTTTTAAAGTTTCCTGAAACTCTGAACATTGTACAGGCCACATTATGACACCCACCAGAAAAAATAAATGGCACCATATATATACACACTATGATTTTGTACTGATAGATATAACAAAGGAATCATTGACCCTGCTAGAAAATCCTTTAATAAAATAGCTTTTCAATATACCATGCTCATTCTTTCAAATAGGGACTAAACTGAAGCTCTGCTTTTAATATAGAAATCCAGAGATACTAGCACTGCAATAAGCCTCTCACTATTACTTATACCCTTCCCAAGCATCTATAGAGGGATAACGATGCACCCTGAATGTACAGATACTTGCATTTTTACAGAGGGCCAACACAGACCTATCTGCCAACAGACACAGAAGTCTACAAAAGAAGGTGAAGAGCTTCAATAATAAGAAGCAACATGATGAATTTTCACAGGCATAATGCAATTAAATTTGTACTTCTTGTTTTAGTAGGATGGTACACACGTAAAATTTAGTCATCCATGCTTCATCTATCAGTGGTATTTGTCTCAAGATAGTCACTTTCTTCTTACAGTAACAAGTATCTTCTTTACTGTACATGACTAAATGACCTCCAAATTTGGGGTTGGGATATGGTCATTTTATGGCGCAGGAAGTTATGCTAATAGCTATACACAGACATTAAGAAGAAAAAGGAATCAGTTGTCATGTTCTTGTTAAAATGAACATACCTTATAAAGCAATCTTCAAAATAAATTTTCTTTAAAAAGTTGACCAACAGCTTGAACACAATCCAGATACGATACAACTGCTTTAACCAAAAAAAACCCCACAAAAACCCACAGGATTATCTTGTATTAAAGCACTAAGATGAAGTAAAAATTATAAATAATACCAGATGGAATGGAACTCCTTAGCACTGCAACCAATCAGTACTCTTGGCAAGTGGAAGATTCTCCAATTGTTCTGAAAAATCTAAAAATTAAAAAAAAAAAAAAAAAAAGTTTTGGTTAAGGTTCCACATAACAAAAGGCACATATGTACTGTAAAAATAGTAAAATAGTATTTTCAATCAGATCTAGTCAAAGATTTTTTTTTCCAATTACAGCACAACTGAAAGTGTGGTACACTATTTTACAACCAGAAAAAGTAATTGCAGTTTTCAATAATCATACTCATCTAGTTCAGACGTTCTAATCCTGAAGAGAACAACTGCAAAACAGACTGAAGCTTATTGACCTAAGTGGCTGGGTAGTAGAAAGGTAGTATAATACCTTGAAACCCAATCTGCCCCATAAATGGCACACAAACTCAACTGTGTAAAGACTGTTTCGCATATTTCAGGGAGTTGTAACAGATTTTGACAAGCTGATATTCCAATGTGGACAAAAATGCTAGCAATCTTCTTGGAAGCCACACACTAGGCCAACAGCCTTATTTTGGGACTTCACTGAACATGGATAAGAACAGAGAGCAAAGACCACAAGATATATTATTGCAACTTTCATAGGGGAAGGGAACTGTCAAATAAAACAGGGGCCATGCTTTTATTTGAGGTATTCTTAACCCTGAACACTGCCTCAGAAATTAAGTGTGGAAGAAAACAACTCGCCAAAATACCATACTAATTAAACCCACACTGAGACCATATTATATGGTTAACATCCTGTGGTAAAATTGAGGAATTCTGTTCAGTGGCAAATGTAACTAGAGATTTTTAACTCATTAACTTTCAATTAAAAAAAACAGAACAAAAACAAATTATGTGGTACTACCATGGATTTTCATGGAGATGAAAGTCAGGGCTCAATTAAGCCCTTTTAACTGTAACTGCTGATTCAAATAGATTTACCAGATTTTTAAGCTTACTGAAATTTACACTATTAGGTTAATTTCATATAAACAACCACATCACTTCAACTAAATTCCAAGACATACAGTATAGGGTCTGTTCCAAGCTCCTAGGATACTGATGAAGCATTTCAGTATAAATACTGTAACTTGTGGGTTACAGGAATTTTTATTGGCCAATGACTAGAAAAAGAGTGTACATAAAGCAAAAGGCCAGTGCTAAGCCTGCTGCCTGCTACAAGAGTTTCACAGCAGTATACATTCAGAGTCACATTTTTACCTGTTTACTTTAAATTCCCTCTGTGTCATACATTCCCCTGCATACTAACGCCTACTAAATCAACACTAGTAGAGCGTATCAGTAGAGGCACAGGAGCCTTTTGACTGCAAATGGCAAGGGTTTTTCTATGGCAAAAGAAGACATCTTAAAGTCTCCCTTCTTCAGCAATCTTTCTGAGCCCAAGTGTGTTGTGCTCCAGGACACAGTGCAGCACTTGTCTGGTCAAACGTTTGATTTATTTAAATAAGGAATTTCTGTTATGCATTTGCTTTGTTGGAACGCATTTACTGGGGCAGGATAGCCAGGCACCATGCCAATGAGCCAAGTGTCCACTGTAAATAATATACATAATAACCTGTTAATAGCAAACATTTTCCCAGTAACACAGTTCTGCTCAATATTCTGTTATCACATAAATAAATCCATCCATTCAACACCTTTCAGCATTCAGAAGCACCATGAAGACCATTGTTGATCCTAGCCCAGAGCCAACCAAAACCCAGCTTTTTCAGATGAACTCACCCAACCCACATTCAAGCAAGACATACAACTGCAAAGAGGATCCTCCAATTTAAGTGAAAAAAGGATTTCTAAATATAGGAACTACTGCTTCTCCAGCACCATACAATGCCTATGACATCACAGTTAACAATCACAGTTGCAATGTTTAAGTATCTACCTGGACAAAACTGTACACAAATTTCATTTTATTACAATAGTGTCTTCTACTAGTTTACAGGCTTTCCCCATACCTTATTCATAGTCTTCCCAAAAAGATTACCACCATTCAAAGCAATTTTAATGAAACTTCAGCACCTATTCCCTTCCCCAAATATGGGTTAGTTTCACCACAGAAATCTTAAAATGAAAGTGACCAGTTGCAAGTCACCATGATTTTGGTATCTCAAATACTCACTTATTCTGGATTTGAAAGTTTTAGTGTTTCAATCACATGGCTTTTAAAAGCCAAATCATTAAACTTTTGATGGCACCTATTAATATGTAGGCATTAGCATAGCACATACAGCATACAAGCCTTTTGGAAAACATAGTGCCTTGTACTGCAGTAGGAGAAAAGGCACCTCTATTCAGTGCTCAGCTAATATGAAAAGTTAAAAGGGAGGCAAAATACACGAGTTGCAGAATCATAGCATGGTGATTAGAATGAAATCAAATATACATGCTGTAAGAATACATCTACTGTAGAGCCAAAGCCAATTAAAGAATACACTGACTGAACATGTCATTCTTGAGTGTAGTCACTAATCTTATAATCCTGTAATGACATTTTCCTTTAGACTAAAGGAGTATCGGGATTATTCAGAAATATTTCTAGTTTTCAAAAACATGGGTTTTTTTGCTTAGAGGGGGGAAAAGCCTATCATGAAGAAAGTCTAGTTTATAAAAAGTCTGATTGAAAAGTGTTTTGAAAAGCTCATAAAAATTCTCCCAGGTTGCCTATAGCATTATGCCCAAATAAACTTTCCAACATTTGATCTCAATGTAATAGGGAGAGGAAAAAAAGGTCAGAAGCAGAAGACAGCCAGTTGTGCAACCTGCTGGTGACCTGCAAACTACAATTGCATTCAGTTCCCTCCTACCTGCTCTGTTCACACAGGCAGTAGGAGCAGCTGCAGGCCAGCTCTCTGCTGCAGCATCAGGGTCAGGTAAGGATTGCAGCAGGAGTGCAGAAAGAAGAGAAAATTGCCATTGCATTAAATAAACTCCCCTTTCATCTAGCTCATTATTTAGAATTACGCAGCCACTCAATTCAGTTTCCTACCACCACCCCCCTCCTCATTTAATGATTCAAGAGAAGTGTCTCCTTCATGCTCAAAACACACACACACACACACACACACAAAGAGAAACCAGATATGCACTCCTAGTGCATAAAACACTCTTGAAAATTATTCAGATCATGAAGCCAGTGATTTCATTCTTCCCCATTCATTACATATGCCCTTAATTCTGACAAGTGAATAAACTGGAACCTTGGCCAACTGCAGAAAGGAGGCACTGTAGCAAGTTCAGAAACAGACTGAGGGCTTATTTATGTTTTTTGGAAAGCAGCAAACCTAACCCTGAGACTTGAGGAAGCGTGCGCACACCGCAATGCCCCATTAGCCAATTCAAGATCACACACTGAAAAGCAGCAATGTGACCGTAACCAGCACCACCAGTAGCGCTGTGACAACATGACAGCCACGGAAGTACCCGCCAGCCCTTCCCACCTGCCTCCCCGGACAACTATTTAAGTGGCAAAAAGTGCCACAATGGTGGCAATGACTAGAAGCTGCCAACCCAGGCGCCATGGCAGCGCCTCCACGCTCGATGGCAGCCGGGCAGGTGCGTGGGCTGGGGAGAACCTTTCTTGGGACAGCGGTTTTAAGACAAAGTTTTTTCCAAGGAACCGTTGTCAGCACTTGCCGACCCCCGTGGCTGGGGCTTTGCGAGGAAGGGGCGGCTTACGTCATGCTCGATGTTTCCACGGCAGGGCTCGTTCTCACCATCCAGCCACCCTGGTGCTAAGGGGCGCCACCTCGGGGCAGCGCAGCGACCACCCACGAGGGGCTCCAGGAGGGGGCGCTGAGACGGAGCCGGCGGCCAGAGGCCCAGGCAGCAGAAGCCGGGCTGCGCCCCGAGGAGGGATGCTGCGGGCCGTCTGTCCCCTCCCCCGCAGGGTACCACTCACCGCTCCGCGGGGCCGCGGCTGAAAGGGGAGGAGCCACCTCCAGGTGCTGCAGCTGCTCCCCCTGCTGCCGGGCTGATGCTGAGGCTGCTGCAGCCGCCGGCTCTGCCCCGCAGCTGCCGCGGCTCCCCCTCTGCCGCCGCGTCTCCCGCCGCTGCTCCCCCTGCCGCCGCCGCCGCTCGGCTCACCTAAACCGCCGCCATTTTGTTTCGCCCTGTTGTAGTTAACGTGAATCCGACATGACACTGATTACAGCCCAATGGAGGCTCATTAAAACCTTACCTTCCCCACGCCCCGCCCCCGCCGCCCAGCATTGGGCCGCGCCGCGCACGCCGCGCGCAGCTCATTGGGCAGGGGTGCGTGCCTATCAACCGCCCACCCGGGCCCCGCCCCGCCCAGCAACCAGCCAGCTTCCTCATTGGAAGGCGGGGCGTGTCAATCACGGAACACGCCCCTTCCCTCCACGCGAAACCCCGCCTACCTGTCAGAGGGGAGGTGCCGCGGCCTTTCATTGGCTGCTGCCGCCGCCAAACACCCGCCTCGACCCGGCCAGCCCCAAGCTCAGCCTTGTCCTCTGCTGATTGGCAGCCGAGTACGAGCAGGGGCGAGGAGTCTCGCGCCCTCGCCCTTCCATTGGCCGCCGCAGCCGTCAGTCTTTCCGACTTCCCTCCTAGTCACCGCCCCACACGCTCCTGCCGCTGAAGTTTGCTCGAGAGGGTGAGCGCTGCGAGGCCGGCGGCGGCCGCTGAACCAGTGAGCCCGGGCGGGCGCGTCACACACACCAATACACCGCGTTCAATATTGAGCTTCACGCGCCTGCTCCGGCTCCTGCCGCTCGCCCGGGCGGGAGGCCCCAGCGTCCGCCTCCCAAGGTGCCTGGCAGCGGCAGCGGCTTCGAGCACGCACCCCCGCCCCGCGCGGCACCAGCGAGGGTGGCGGGGCCCCGCAAGCTTCCCCCTCGGCTCAGCCGCACCGCCCGCCGCCGCCGCTGCAGGATGCGCGGGGAGCGCGGCGCATCTCCTGCACACACGTGCAGCAGCCCCCAGTGCGGGGGGGGGGAGAAGTCCCCAGCCTGGTACCGAGGAGGAGGGGGCTGCGAGGGGCCGCAGCCTGCCCCCCCCCGGGCCCGGGGCCAAACACACCCCGCCCGCGCCCCAGCCGCTCTCCCCCCGCCGGCTCCGGCTGACCTCGGCCCGCAGTGACCTCCTTCCTCCGCCCGGGCGCGCGGCTGCAGCTGCGGCAGCGGCTCCTGCGGAATGTGCCGCCCCTGGAAGCGAGCGCGGCTTCTCCCCCGCTCCCTCCCGGCTGCAGCCCGAGCCGGGAGCACAACAACAACACCGCCGCCCCCAGCCCTTCCCCCCGCGCAGCCCCAGGCCGGCGGCGAGGGGCACCGGCCGCGGGGGCCTCGCGGAACCCCCCTGGCGAGGAAAAGACGAGCTCTGCCCATGTGTCTGTCGAATAAGAGAGAGACTCTACCTTGGCCGCCCTCCTCCTCCGTGGGGCTCCTCTTCTGACTCCAAAATAACACACAAAAAGGCTGGGGGGGCAGGGAGCAGGCTCACCAAGACGGGTGGCAAACGCTCAGACCCTGCCGGGAGGGAAGCAGGGGAGGGGGGCAAAGCGCCCCCAGCACAAATAATTATGATTATTAATTGAAACAACCCCCCAAAAATAATCCACCCCAAAGCCTTCCCGATGCTAAATGGACGCAGATTGCAAGGACTGGTGCTAAAACACAGGACCTGATCTCAGCTAATTGAAAGGTTAATCTACATAGGCTGTGACAGACAAGGTCCCTCCCCACTTTTTTGATCTGCTGCTGGCAAGTGGGAAATTGAGCTTCACCCCCTCTCAAATAAAAAGGAGGGGGAGAAAGTTTGGGGGGTAGGGGTCATCATCAGTGCCAGATGGGTTAGAGCTGGAATATACTTCAGGCATCTTGGAGGGAAGGGCTGGGATTAGTGGGGCTGGGTTTTGGGGAGGAATGTGGTTATTATGAACCCCTGATGATTTTCCAGCATCCTGCAGCATTCTCTGGCTCCTTAGATCATTTGAATGGGCAGGAGGGGGAGGTTTTACATGCATCCATGGGAGGACAAACCCATGGACAGCGAAATCCTTCATGGTGAGAAGCTTCAATCCAAAATGAGGGAGTCTAGATCTGCCTGCCACCACTGTCTACCCCCACCCTCCTCCAGTCTATATTAGAAGCAATCATTATGGAGTTGGCAGAGGATGATCAAATTTGGGATGGTTCCGTTCTCTAGAAGGCTGTGCATATTATTAGGAGGAACTTATTTCAGGGGGCAGGGCTTACTGATTTCAGTGTGTTTGGGGGTACACCCTTAGTCAGTCTTGAGTGACATGCTGAGGACAGAGATTAGTTGGAATATGAAATACCTTCAGATATTTGATTATGCTTAGCCCTAGGTAGAAAGCATCACACTTGGCAAAGTCTACTATAATAGAATGGTACCTGCCTGATAACATATGATAGCGTGACAGGTAACTCGCTCCATTATCTTCTTCAGACTCAGCTTGGGTCTGAATCTTGCCAACATGATTAGCGTAATTGCATGAGCTGTCCCATAAAATTCCCCTCCCATGCATGGTGAGCAAAATGCTGCTTTCAACATTGTCTCTTTGTAAGCACTGACCCACAAAGTCCTGTGAAGTTCCTGTATAGAAGTGGGAAGAAGAGAAAAAGTAGCTCTCCACGCAGAGAGTAGATAGGAAGTGAGTTGCTCTAATAAATCCCAACAGTCTTGCCCAAGAAACAGATCAGGTATTGCATGTAGATCATCAGGGGAACCAAGTTTCTATATTAATATTAAACATTAAGGTTTATTACAACTATTTTGGAAGTCAAGTAATGCAAATTACATACGAAGCAGCTGCTTTGTGATGTTTTAGAGCAGTGTAAAACTAAGCAGGCTATTTACAGAAAGCCACTGGGTGAAAATGTTATTCCAGTTTATATCTATGGAACAACATCTGTTGACTGAAGTTATTTCCTCAGTGTTTTCTCTTTTGAAGTGCAGTATTTTAACATCATGGAGGTCAATTTTGTTTTGTGCGTTGATTTAGTGCTTGTTGGAGAATCATTTTCACCCTTCCCAGCGTTCATGTAATATTGTGGGTTTGGTTATGTTTAAAAAAAGTTTTTAAATTATTGGAAGATTGTAAAAATCATAATGTGATGACAGATACAGCATGTCATTACAGTTGAAATGCATTCTGAATGTAGTATCAACATTTTCATTGTAAAGTCCTTTTACAGAGGACTTACCGCTTAGTTGGTGGTAAAAAGACCAAAAACCCTTGAAACTGAAACTTTTCTTGACATACCTCAGTCCAGGAAACAAAACACCAGGGAAAATTTGACAATCTGTTAGGCCATTTTGGAGTTAAGAGTGTACTAATGTCATACATTACAGGGCTGATAGAAATAGTAAAAGTTGCTATTTTCAGATATTCTTCCTAATTTCTTCCCAATCTAAAATGGTTTTGCCTAAAAGGAAATGTTATGCAGTGCTATATTTGTAAAAGTTTTGTTTTTTGAATAAAAAATAATGTTCAAAATAACATACTGAAGAAATCCATGTTTTAAAGCACTTATTTGACCCAAAAAGCTCTTCCACATACTTATTCACATTCTTAATGTTATGCATATCCATACGGTTCACATGGTAAATGTAAAGACTGTACAGATTTTTTTTCTGCACTAACTCATTCCAAAATTACCTTCATCCTTTTGAAAAGTAGACTATCCAAGTCCCAAAAACTGGCCTTTAAAAAAAATTGTTTCATATGAATTTAGGACATTTTAATTTGGAAAAAAATGTTAGACAAGCCCTAGGTGCTAGAAGGTTGGGGGCTAACTCAGCTCTATTTTTATTTCCCAAACACTCTGCATTGCAGTTTGCAAATTAAGTTAAATATGACATCTCTAGATTGTATACTGTTTAATCAAATACAAGCAAACCACCTCTTAATTAGAAACAAAATTTAGCACAAGGTGCATATACAAATTACAAGGATGTTAGGGAGAGAAAGAAGTTAGTATAAGCAAAGAAAAAAAAATCATAATAAAGGATGTCTTTGCCCATCCAACTCTAGGCAATTTGCATGACCATAACTACTATTAGCACTAATGAGTTACAACACCAGATAATGCCCCTGAAAACTGAGAGGTGTCTAGACACCTAAGGATGAAATGTACTATATTACTCTCCCTCCTGACAAGAGGTCTCTAGTAAATACTTTCCAAGATCAAAAGCACTGCATTGTACCTACACCTAGTAGGATAGGAAGTGGTTTGATTCCATTCTCCCTCCCCTGTCAGTTTCCTTGCTTTTATGATATTTCTAATAATCTTATTACTTTTTCCTATGAAAAAAAAGATATGCAAGACTGAGCTACTGCACTGTAGACACATATCCATATGCTAGATAGTTCTCTAGTATTCTTGCACACAAATTGGAGACACAAGTCAATGAAAGCATGATTTTAAGGGCGATTCCTATCACTGAGGAGCACCTTCAGCTGCTACTGACTTCTGTTGGAGTTGTGGATGCCCAGGATTTCCAGAACCCAGGCTCTTGTGGCTCTATCTAATAGAATCCTTTTAACTGTGGGGTTACAAAACTCGAGCCTGCTGGAGCGTGGTAATTAATGCACTCCAGCCAGCTTCCATATCTTGTGTATCAGCGCCCCTGCACATCAAACTGGCGGTGGGTTGCTTTAACTTAAGCTCATTCAACAAGGTTTAGATCAGGCTTGTCCAACATACAGCCCCCCCAAGCTGTTTTCTGAGGCCTGAGGTGTTGTGACGGGAAACTAAAGTAAACACTGTACTTTCATTTTGGGGGTGGAGGGTGGGGGTGATGTGATACTGCTTCCTGTGAGGTCTTTGAATACGGCTCGCCAGCCCACTGGGTGATAAAAAGTTCATGATCCGGCCCCACATTCAAAAAGGTTGGACCTCCCTGGTTTATATAAAGCACCCCACTCTGTCATTTTAAAGCGCAGAGATGCTGATATGCTCAGGGTGCTTGAACAATAGCAAGTCTCAGAGCTGCTCTAATTAAAGCACTTCCATCCCACCCCCGGACCATGTGTAGAAATGCCCATAGAGACAAAATGCTAGATTCAAATCTGCCTACAGTGCTTAATTTCAGCATTATGTATATATAAAAGTAATAAATTAGGGCCCAGTCTTACAAATATTTGTCAGTTATTTGTGTGTTGGAGTTCACTGGATCAGGTTCTTAATCCCTGGTACAACTCCTTGAACTCAGTGAAGTTACTCCAGGGATGAAATTTGGCCCCAAAGAATCAAGACGAGGATGCAGTTTCAACCTTCAGTTTAAACCACTTCATTTTACTTAATTTGTGTGAAACAAACAAACCTCAGCTAAGTGTTAACCAATTAGCAGCTGCTTTGAAATGTAAGGTCTTTGTCATCTAAAAAATACACAGGGTCTGTTTTCAAAATGCACGTCGTTCATCCAATGGGTTACACTTTCTTTGAATCATCACAGTCCATTATTTTGATATACATTTAGAAAAAAAAAGTTGTTCATGTTGGCTTAACGATAGGCCCCTATTTATCTCTTTTGGACCTGTTAAACGGTGAAATCCTGATCCCATCAAATTCAATTGCAAAAATTCCTTTGACTTCAAAAGAGTCAGGATGTCACCCAAGATCTATCATCTTATTACCAAATATACCTATATAAAAACATCCACCAGGATGCTTTCCTGGCTCAAACAACTTGCTCAAGTGGCGCTGGGGACAATTCAGCACATTATCTCCTGTATTTGTGTGGCCGCCCCAGATGCATCTCTGCAGATGGGGCAGGTAGGCAGGTTCTGCAGCTTTACCTCATCTTCTGGTCTGCCTTACTGCCCCAGCTCAGAGCTAAGCTATGTCTCTGGATTCCACGTAGACTTTTTTCCGCTCTGGGATAACTGATCTTTCTTTTTACGTCTAACTTTTCTGCAGCCGTTTATTTAAATTGTATTTGAATACAGACTTTCCCACTTCTTGGCTTAGCTAAGAACACACTATACATTTAATTACATTAGCACTGTTTAGGCCCCACCACACCACAACTACTAGTACTACTACTAGTAGTAGTTAATGATAACAGATGCATACTGAAAGGTCTACAAAAGTATTTTCAAATGATGTGTTACGTTTCAAATAACGTAATTAAATGAGAGTAGAAAGCATCATCTCCTTGCCAGTTTTTTAAGTTGCTGTAGGTTTTTTAATCCTGGAAACTAAGATTTTATAAGGGAAGTGCCTTAGCTCAAGAATTACAATTGATGTGATGCTGTACTTTGAGAATAACATTAGTTGTCTTAGAACAGTTGTCCTTCCACTGGGCCAAATAACAGTGACTTTTAATAATAAATCCCCATTTTGTCACATTTTATCCAAATATCTCAATGTGCTTCACAAACATTGATTCATTAATTTAGCTATATAACAGCATTGTTTGCTGGGTGAATATTATTATCCCTATCTTACAGGTGGCAGAACTGAGGCAAAGTGGCTTGTAGCAAGTGGCAGAGGTGGAAATAGAATAATCCTAACTCCTAGATCCCTGTTCAAGTTATTACCCATCACCCTTTCCAGTTGTGTCAGCTAAGAGGAACAAACCAGCTTGCCTGTGAATTACATTTAAGCTGTAGCCATATCACCCACGACCACTACCCAGAACAAGATCTATTCACTCACAACTCCTCTGGTGATGTCCAAGCCTAATGATTAGGCAGAGAATACAAAACAGGGGTTGGCAACCTACAGCTCACAGGCCAGATCCAGCCTGAAGAGCCATTTGATTTTGCCCATGGATATGGCGCTTCCATGGCATTCAGAAGTGGGGGAGCTTTTGGCAGCAGCTGCCTCTGTAAGAAGAAAAGGTGGCCAGCACTTTTCCCATACTGCCATGGGAAAAAGCAGGAGTAGTGGCTGGGTCCTGCCTGCCTGGGACCCTGACTGGGTCATTTTGGCCTACAGCCAACTACTCAGCAGAGTCCTGAGCATATATCCCAGTGTCTGACAGCAGCACTGGAATGTGTTCTCAGGGTCCCTTCATGCCAGCTCTTCTGCCTAATTGTGGGATTCAAGCCTGGGAAGACGACAAAACTAACCTATTTAATGATTTCTTTGCCTCCATTTTCCTGAGCAGGGACTGGATCAGCCCCCCTCAGGCCCCAGGGGAGGCGCGCCTAGGCCAAGGGTCAGGGAGGATCTAGTCAGGGAACTTCTGGAGGGACTGGATGTATTTAAATCAGCTGGCCCAAACAATCTCCACCCCAGAGAGCTGAGGGAATTAGTTGAGGTCATAGCGGGACCCCTGGCACAGCTGTACAAGCACTCGTGGTACTCTGGTGTTGTGCCAGAGGACTGGAGGAGGGCCAATGTGGTTCCCATTTTCAAAACAGGGAGGAAGGAGGACCCAGGAAAGTATAGGCCAGTTAGTCTTACCTTGATCCTGGGCAAGCTTTTTGAGAGAATTATCCTGGCACATGTCCACGAGGGGCCAGCAGGGGTGATCATGCTTAGGGGCAACCAACATGGGTTCATTAGAGGCAGGTCCTGTCAGACCAACCTGGTGGCCTTCTATGACCAGATCACCAAATCCTTAGATGCAGGGGTAGCAGTGGACATAGTCTTTCTGGACTTTCAGAAGGCCTTCGACACTGTCTCTCACCCCGTTCTCATTAAGAAACTGGGGGACTGTGGTGTCGACACCCACACAGTCAATTGGGTCGCCAACTGGCTGGAGGGCCGCACCCAGAGAGTGGTGGTGGACAGGTCATTTTCGACCTGGAGGGATGTGGGCAGTGGGGTCCCCCAGGACTCGGTCCTCGGGCCCGCACTGTTCAACATCTTCATCAGAGACTTGGATGAGGGGGTAAGAAGCACTCTGTTCAAATTTGCTGATGACACTAAGATGTGGGGGGATGTGGGCATGCTAGAAGGGAGGAATAGGCTGCAATCAGACCTAGACAGGTTACAGGGGTGGGGGGATGAGAACAGGATGGGATTCAACACCGACAAGTGCAAGGTGCTGCACCTGGGGAGGAAGAACCGGCACCATACCTACAGGCTGGGGAACTCCCTTCTCGTCAGTGCAGAGGCAGAAAAGGATCTTGGAGTCATTATTGATGCCAAAATGAACATGGGCCGGCAGTGTGGGGAAGCAGTCAGGAAGGCCCAACCGTACCTTGTCATACATCCATAGATGCATCTTAAGCAGGTCTAGGGAGGTGATACTCACCCTCTATGCAACACTGGTCAGGCTGCAGCTCGAGTACTGCGTCCAGTTCTGGGCACCGCACTTCAAGAGGGATGTGGACAACATGGAGAGGGTCCAGAGAAGGGCTTCTCGCATGATCAGAGGGCAGCAGGGCAGGCCCTACGAGGAGAGGCTACGGGACCTGAACCTGTTCAGCCTCCACAAGAGAAGGCTGAGGGGGGATCTAGTGGCCTGTTACAAACTAGTCAGAGGGGACCAGCAGGCACTGGGGGAGTCCTTGTTCCCCCGAGCACTACCAGGAGTAACTAGAAATAACAGTCACAAGTTTGCAGAGGGTAAGTTCAAATTAGACATCAGGAGGCGCTACTTCACTGTCAGGGCGGCTAGGATCTGGAACCAACTTACAAGTGAAGTGGTGCTGGCTCCTACATTGGGGGTCTTTAGAACAAGGCTAGACAAACACCTTGCCAGGGTCGGTTGACCCCAGTACTCTTTTTTGCCATGGCAGGGGGTCGGACTTGATTATCTGCTCAGGTCCCTTCCGACCCTACTAACTATGAAACTATGAAACTAAGGTGCTCTTGTAGCTTGGTGGTAGTCTAGGGCTCAGGAGGAAGGTTCTGTAAACATGGCATTAGATACTTTCCACAGGCCTTGCTCCTTTGCTGCAATAATTCTTATTCAAGTCAGAAGGACCAACGGACCAACTCATATGTGGCATCAGGAAGAATGAGACTTCTGAAGAAGCAGACAAAAAACAGAAGACATCAAAAAAGCAACAACAAAAAGCGAAGCATAGAGATCAAATGTGGATTTTATATCTTCACATGCCCTTCTTACAAAAATATTTCATAACACTGTACAATGAATAACTGAATTGCCGTCACACCGGATGTTAAGCTTCCAGTTAAACATAGTTTTTGTAAGATGAATGAGTAATTACCAATAGTATGTGCTTTAACAAATGGCTAAGCAATTATTATTAATATAACAGTTCAATAGCCTTATAACGCTAGCATCGATAACACCTTATATCAGTGGTTTTCAATCTGTGTTCCACAGAACCGTGGGTATCCACAGACTATGTCTAAGAGGTCAATGAACGTTGACTAGGATTAATCAAAAGTATGTGAATACCCACACTTACAATTCAAAGGGATCCACATTTCCATTTGAAAGTTCCAAAGGTGACCACACCCCATTCAAAATTTTTCAGGGATCCATAAATGAAAAAAGTTTGAAAACCACTGACATATATCAGTGTGTTTATGCCCACCTTAAATGCACATATACACACACATCATGTCTTATGCCATCAGTGAATCATTTATTAACCCTTTCTAAATGAAAGATTAATATAAAGCATGAACCAAATCAAGTTTACTAAAAGAAAAAAACAATCCGCTGGCCTGGCAATCTGCAGTTATTTTTGTTGTATTTGTATTGCTTTTCCTGCAATATGTCTCTCTGTAACAAACAGCATTTGACTGTTGGATGCAAAATTAGTATTTTCCAGGCTAATCCCAGAAGGAGGGACCAGGTTTTTAGATTCCAGGTCTCTGTGTAAAATAGCATCATTGAACTAGGCACTGCTTTGTGTTTTTATGCTCATATACTGTAACACTTTGTCAAGGTGGCTGATGAGTTGAAGGATGGAATTGAAAATGAACAGAGATCTGTTTTCTCTGAGTTAGTGAAAGCTGCCATAATCATGGGGCTGTACAGACCCTTCACACTGAAGTCCTGCTGGGTTTTGTTAGCATAGGTGAAAGGGGAGGAGGCTGGTGTTTGTAGGAACCATTTTAACACCTCAGCTTGTCTTTGTTATCTTTAAAGTAATTAACTCTCCAATCATTATCGGTTGACTTTGTCCACAGGTTCAGGTTTCCCTCCTGCTGTTCCCTTTGGGGATATTGGGTTGTCACTTTGTGAGAGGAGAGGATTCTCTTTAGAGTTCACAAGAATTCCCTTTCACAGCTTCCCACCAGCTTTTTCTGTGCTCTCAAAGCTGCTGGAGATCTCTTTCTCTCTGTTTAATGGACTTACATTCACAACCTTCTCCAGATCCATCTGGAGAGAGAGAGCACATGCATATGCCTCTTCCCAAAGCTCAGCAGAACCCTTGATGAAATGAAGACCATGCCTGCTACCGAGAAGAGAAACTGCATACACAGGTTTAATAAATAAATATATTCTGAGCACCATAAATCTGAGGATCCTACAGGTTAATTAATGAAGTTTCATAACCTCCCATTGGGAAGTAAATCTATATTTATGTCTCGTTAAAATCATCTGCATTTTTCTGGGGATATTGGCTGTAGCTGTGTTGGTCTACGGACATAGGCAGACAAGGTTATTTAGGTAAATGTGATATCTTTTATTAGACCAACTGAATGGTTGAAAAATTGTTCTTTACAAGCTTTTGGGCACAAGAGCCTGTCTTCAGAATCTCCCTATGCCTGAAGAAGAGTGCTTATGTCTGAAAGCTTGTAAAGAGCAATTTTTCCAACTATTCTTTGAATTTTTCCAAATTTCAAGTGGTTGGCAATATTTTTGGTCAAATATTGTCAAGGAAAATGGGTGGGGGCAGAGATTTTGGTCACATTTTAATTAATTCCATATTCTTTCAACCTCTCCTATACTTTTGGTCCATTTCTATCCCTATTGCAGGAAATGAACCAAGGGACCATTTCTAGCTGGTGTAATTTAGAGCAATCCTAATTCACAGCAATCTGTTCTACGCTACTTTGGAAACTGAACCAGTTCTGTTGCAGCTTTTCAGCTAAGTGTCATGAGTTAACTGGATCTTGGCTAGCCCCAAGGACCTTATCTTCTGCCTTATGCTGTGATTTTAACTGGATATATTAATTTTTTATTAAAAATGCATTGATGGCTTCATCTGCAGGTGCCCTGGTAAGCGATGTCATTACCAGACAGAGAAAGTCTTTCAATCATTTCACACCACTGCAACCTCCAGATAAGTTCTACCTGTATTCGCTATCCTGGGAGTCCTGGCCCAGTGCCCACACAATTTCAAGCAGTGTGTCCTCTAACCATGCTAAGAGCTAACCTGGAAAGCACAGTGGCAGCAGCTACTGGACTGTCCACATTAGGTTTCCCAACCTTGGTTACACAGGTAAATTGAATTGCTATTATCAACAATGAGAGGTGTTTTCGAAACACCCCTTGTGTAAAACAGAGCAGGGCTGTCCAATATGTAGCCCAAGAAAGGGCCATTTTGTGGCCTGGGCTTCCACATAGCCGCTGCTTGCCTCATCCTTCTGGCTGCAGCAGCAACCAGGTTCTCTGGGCTACCCCTTCCTCCCAGAGCTGAGCCCATGGTGCTGAGAGAGCCTGCAGCTTGGGGGCTTGCATGGTGAAGGGCAGCAATGGAGCCTTTGGCAAAGGAGCTAGGAGCAAGGCCAGAGCCTGCAGGATGGGGGAAGCATCCAAAGGCATGGGATGTGGGGGGAAACCCACATGGTTTGTGTGGCTCATGCTGGTGTGGCCCACATGGCATTTGGACCCTGCTTGTGTGGCCTGTGGGGCAAAGCTGGACAGAGAATTTTTGGAAAGGGACATGGCTGATCTATCAGCTGATCGTTCTCAAGTATTCTGAGAGCATTCATCATCATCATCCTAGTAACTTGAAACTGCTAAAAAAACCTGAGGTAAGATATCAGCACTTGAAATCTAAAGTACCCTTGTTAAATATTCAATTGCACAAGCTTCCTCTTGTATTTCTCTGTCAGGCATAGGTAGACAGAGAGTCATCAAGATGCTAGGGAGGGGACTCACCATCTGGTATCATTAAGCCTTTTGTTTAAGGTAAAAATAATTTAATTTTTAGGAGAAGGGGAAAATTCCAACTCTCTCAGCTGACAGAAATACAAGCAGACTGAGGGCAGGCAGGGCTGCTGTTCTACATATTTTCTCTGCACTAGCCAGAATCCCCTCACTATCCTGATGTTTTTTCCCTTTGTTATTCTGTATCCCACAGTGCCAGCTAAGTCAGTGAGTTGTCACACTCAGCACTGGGGCTACAGGATACAAAATAGCAGAGGGGAAAAAATCGGAATGGTTGGGAGGTAGAAGGGAAAAGGCATGTGTGTGTGTGCGTGTGTGTGTGTGTGTGTGTGTGAAAACAGTAGCACCAGCTGCATCCTTCAAGTCAGTAAATTAGCCAGTCAGTTGTTTTTCTTTTAATTTTTGTGTGAATTCAAGAATAGGTTGTGGATGTCTTGGCAACTCATGAATGAGGCCCTTTATGAAAGAATTCACCTTGCAGAGGGGCTGCTGTCAGATGCACAGGCCTCTTTCCATTAATTAAGCTACAGAACATCCCCTCTCATTTCCCCACCCCCCACCCCTTGATGCCTGGGTAATCAGACCCTGAGCTTTTCCTCAACATCTACTCTTTGCAGGATTTTGTCTATGCCATTAATTCTGGACAGGTGGAAATTTGTGTTTAATACCTTTTCATATTGCTTATTGCCACCTCTTTAGATCTCCTCCCAACATGTCTCAGAGGCAAAGATAAGTATCTTGTTCTGATGCAACTGGAAGTGTTCTCCATAGCCTACCCTCAGCAGCTGAAGTTGCCTTCAAAGCAAAGGGGAGATTTTCTAAAGCCCAAATGGGAGTAAAGCAATAACTGCCCACGGGCTTTCAGTGGAAGTTGGGTGCATAGTTTCCATGTGTTCCAATCCAAATCTCCCATTACTTACATGAGCTATCCTACTGAAAGCAGTGGGGATTTACAGGCATCTTTGCTAGCATATATGACTGTAGGTGGTAATACCTTTGACTTATGTACCTTTTACCCTGAAGGATCCCAAAGGTTTCTGTTAACTCCATGACAATAAAACTAATTAATTGAAACATCTAAAACATCATGAAGTGTACTTTAAAACAGCCTTGGGTACCAGGCAGGGTACAAAAGCTATTCATCACTTTTTTTTTCTTTTTGTTAACAATGATGTAATGGGAATGCTTATATTTTGCTCTCCAGTCAAAATATATATATTCTCCCTCAGTGAATATAGGCCTCAAGCCTGCAAACACTTAAACACATGTGTGCAGTTCTTATCATCAGAGTAGTTTTAAAGATTTCATTGGGATTACTCCTGTGAATCAAGTCATGCACATGCTGAATGGCCTGACCCAAAGACCACGAATGTCAATGGAAGGATGGCCAGTGAGTTCATTGAGCTTTCTTTCACACCCTAATGTTTGCATGATCAGGGCCTAATGTTGTAAAGCTGACTTGATATAAGACCACAGTGTAACATCCATGTTTTTTAGTTGTTTATTAATTTTTCCATAATAGGTCTGATTTTCAGAAGGTGAACAACATGAATCCTTTCAGAATTAAGCCCTTATACAGTGTGTCAGGTTGGGGACACAGAATAAATCACAGCTGAAAATCTTGGCCAAAATAAACATGATTCCAAAATAAGGACACATACTGAGATCAAAAAGAAAACAGATCCCAAGTTATTTAACTGGAAAGACATGCACAAACATAAATATTAAATTCTGACTTGACATCACAAAGAGAACTCCCTAACAAGTGCTCTCACTATGAATGCTAAGAAGCGTAAGAGAACATTTAGTCAGTAAAGAAGAAATATTTTATATTAGATATATTTCTTTTCCTAGTGCTGTGGCTTCTCTTAAATATCAGAATATTCTATCAATTATCTATATTATTCATACACACCCACACAGATATGTACACACACACACATCTATATAAGCACACACACATGTAGACACACACATACATACATCCACACATACACACATGCATATCCTAAATTATCTGAGATGCTACACATTTTTTTCTGTTACTGCTGGCATGAGCTGGTACTGGAAACACTTTTTAAAAAAGATGTATGTTTGTCTTCTTCTTGTGTTGGTAGGAAGTATCCTGAACAATTAAAATTCACAATTCTTAATTGCAGGGTTTAGGCTATAGCATAACAAATAATAATTGTTAATAAACCGAGCAGTATCAGCAAGTAAATGTTGACTTGTTAAGGGCTAAGTCTGTAATTTTATTTAAAATTAATGCAGAAATACAATACGGTTTTCATTTGTAAAGACAGAATATCCAGGAAAAGAAAAAAAACGTTTTTTCCTTCACCCTGTGATATCTGGAAACCAAGGAAAAGATAAGATGGGCTTATGGTTTGGCATAATGGTTCTGTCATTAGACCTGGTTTCTAATTCTGAGTTCTGTTGATTTTAATGGGATTTGTAGGATGCTAACAAATCTGAAAATATGGTCCATGATTTTAGGGCGTGCACCGATAGACTTCGGGGGCCGATGCCGATATTTAAGATTTCATAGATTTCATAGACATTAGGGCTGGAAGGGACCTCGGGAGATCATCGAGACCAGCCCCCTTCCCAAAGGGCAGGAAGTCAGCTGGGGTCATAGGATCCCAGCAAGATAAGCATCCAATTTACTCTTGAAGGTGTTCAATGTAGGTGCTTGAACCACCTCCGCTGGCAGACTGTTCCAGACCTTGGGGGTTCAGACAGTAAAGAAATTCTTCCTTGTGTCCAGCCTGAAACGGTCTTGCAGGAGTTTGTGACCGTTCGACCTTGTCATCCCTTGGGGCGCTCTGGTGAACAGACGTTCCCCCAGATCCTGGTGGTCACCCCTGATAAACTTATAGGTGGCCATCAGAACACCCCTGAGCCTGCGCTTTTCCAGGCTAAAGAGTCCCATGTCTCTCAGCCTGTCATCGTAAGATCTGTTTTCCTGACCTCTGATCATGCGCGTGGCTCTCCTCCGGACTCTCTCAAGCTTCTCCACATCCTTTTTGAATTGTGGAGCCCAAAACTGGACGCAGTACTCCAGCTGCGGCCTCACCAAGGCCGAGTACAAGGGGAGAATGACGTCCCGGGATTTGCTCGAGAAGCATCTATGGATGCACGCCAGCATTTTGGTCGCTTTACTAGCCGCAGCATCGCATTGGAGGCTCATGTTTATCTTGTGGTCAATGATGACCCCCAAGTCTTTTTCTTCTGTAGTGCTAACCAACGTAGCACTGCCGAGCCTATAAGGGTGCTGCAGGTCTTTCCTCCCAAGGTGGAGAACCTTGCATTTTTCGGTGTTAAACACCATGAGGTTCTCGTCTGCCCATTTGCTGAGCTTGTCCAGGTCAGCCTGGATCACCCGCCTATCTTCTGGCGTGGATGCTTTGCCCCAAAGTTTGGTGTCATCGGCGAACTTAGCCAGTCCACTCCTGACTCCAATGTCCACATCGTTAATGAAGATGTTGAACAGTATGGGTCCCAGGACAGAGCCTTGAGGGACCCCACTGGTCACAGGGCACCACGATGAGTGACTGCCATCAATCACAACCCTCTGGGTCTGACCACGAAGCCAATTTCCCAGCCAGCGGATCATGGTGGAGCCAAGGCCACAACTGGGCAGTTTGGCCAAGGTGATCATGGGATACCAGATCAAAAGCTTTTTTGAAGTCAAGATATATGACATCAATCTCTTCTCCCTGGTCCAGGTGATAGGTCACCTGGTCATAGAAGGAAATGAGATTGGTCAAACAAGACCTACCCGCAACAAACCCGTGCTGGCTGTCCCTTAGGATGTTAGCCTGGGCCAGTCCATCAAGGATGGCCTCCTTAATAAACTTTTCTAAGATCTTCCCCAGGATAGAAGTCAGGCTAATGGGCCTGTAGTTAGCCGGATCCACTCTCCTCCCTTTCTTGAAGATCGGCACCACATTGGCCTTCTTCCAGTCTTCGGGCACTACACCAGAGCGCCAGGAGTTTTCAAAGATCCGTGCCAGGGGCTGGGCTATGACGCTCGCCAGCTCCTTGAGTACCCTGGGGTGCAGATTGTCAGGGCCGGCTGACTTGAAGGTATCCAGCTTCTCAAGGTGTTCCTTCACGAGGTCAGCATTGATGGAGGGTAGGGGATCCCCCTCACCCAGATTTCCCTGTCCCATAGCAGGCATGGGCATCCCGTGTGACTGATGAAAGACTGACGCAAAGTACCTATTTAATAGGTTGGCTTTTTCCTGGGCATCAGTTGTCAGTTGCCCCATCTGGTTTAGCAGGGGTCCAACATTACCCTTGCTTTTCCTCCGGCTCCCCACATATCTGAAAAAGGACTTTTTGTTGTCCTTGATGCCTGAAGCTAGTCGGAGTTCAGTTGCAGCCTTGGCTTTCCTGGTTTGCTCCCTGCAGGACCGGACCAGGGTGGAGTAATCCTCCTTGGAGGTGAATCCCGTCCTCCATCCTTTGTAGGCTTTCCTTTTTAGCCACAGGAGGTCCGCTAGGTCTCTGGAGAGCCAGGGGGGCTGCTGTGCCTTCTTGCTGCCTTTCCTCCGTGTTGGAATAGATTTAGCTTGTGCATTGAGGATCGCTTCCTTGAGAAGCAACCACTCTTCTTGAACTCCCATCTCCCTGGGGTCATGGTCCCTGAGGGCCTGACCGACTAGCCTCTTGAGCTTGTCAAAGTCGGCTTTTCTGAAGTCAAGGACTTCTGTGTTGCTGACTGACTTGCCAGCTTTACGGCGGATGGTGAAGGTGATCAGCTCGTGGTCGCTGTCACCCAACTTCCCATCAATCACTAGGTCGCCGATTAGGTCGTCCCCCGTAGCCAGTACCAGGTCGAGCAGCGCTTTGCCTCTCATTGGCCCATAGACTTCTTGGGTCAGGTAGAGGTCATCCACGCACGAGAGAAAGCTTTGCAACCGCTCGGATTTAGCTGAGTGATCTTCCCACGAGATGTCCGGGTAATTGAAGTCACCCATGACAACCAAGGTCCTGGAGCAAGCGGCCTCAGTCAGGAGGCATATCGGCCGAAACCAATCGGATATCTGATACAGCCGCCATCAGCTGCTCAGCCCGTTGTGGTGGAAGGGGAGGGGCGTGGGCGTGCAGATCAGCACCCCCCACGCTAAGGGAGGTGGCAGGGGCGTGGGACGTTGCGCAGGGCAGGGCACGGAGGCGCCGCGCCCGGGGGCTGCAGCTGCACGGTGGAGGCCGAGCCCAAGCCGGTGCCGCGCGGGGCTCTTCTCACTGGGGCTGGGGCTGGGGCTGGGCTCAGAGTGGGCTCTGGCAGCGCGGGGAGGCGGCTGCAGCCACCCCAGATTTCTCTGCAGCTCCGTTCCCAGCCCTGGCTCAGCGTCCCACCTCCGCCCAAGTGCTGGGGAAAGCTGCAGCTGCACCGGGCAGCGGGCACCAGCATGGGCCGTGTAACAGAGCTGCACCAAAATATGGGTTGGCTGCAGCCTCCTCCCAGCACCGCCGGAGCCTGCTCAGAGCACAGCCCCTGGTGACAAGACCCCTGCAAGGCACCGGCTCCAGCTCCGGCTCTGGCTCCACCCCACAGCTGCAGCCCGCCCCGGGCCGCAAGAACTGGCGGGAACCCCCCCCCCACCAGCCATGCCCCCCATCACCGTGGAGGGCACTGATCTGCCCCCGCCATGCCCCTTCCCCCCTCCCCTCCCCTCCCCTTCCACCACAATGGCCTGCCGGACCAGCCAGAGGCAGCTCTCCACGCTGCTAGCTCTGCTCCATGCTGCACTGTGATTGTGCTCAGCACAGGCATTTATCAGCCCCATCGGGCCGATATCCATTACAGACAATTTTCTTTATATCGGTACTGATCCAGTATCAGACTGATGTGTCAGTGCACCTCTAATAATTGTTTTGTGCCTCCATTTCCCCACCTTAAAAAGGACAGCAATATTTTTATTTCCTTTCTACAGAAGGGGCTGTGAAGTCTTAATCCATTAATATTTGTAAAGTGGTTTAAGATCCTTAGAAGTAAACGGGTATTATTCTTGGAAACATAAATCTATAGCAAATCTTTTTGCTCAGATCCTGTTTGCCCATCCAAGTCACCCTATGAATGCTAACATATTTTGGAGTCTACCTCTCTATTGTGTTCATTCCCCTAACTCTCAGAGGCATGTAATTTAATCGAAAGTAGCATAGCCAAATGGTCTGAGCACAGTACTGCACAAGAGATGCTCCTGAGCAAGAACTCTGCCTTAGGGTAAAAACAAAGGTAGCATCTGAGGCAATTCTGATTGATTCAAGTCAAAACCTGAGAGAAGTGCAGACCTTTAGGCATACCTTGTCCCTAGAATGAAAGACAGTTAACTCTTAGCTTGGACTGTTACAGGGGAAAAAATGTTATCTTGGATGCTTCACAGGGTGTATCTACACATGCAATAAATATAATGCAATAAACTTCGGTGCATATTGTGCCAGAGTTTATTGCTCCTGGGTGGCATGGCTACATGTGTACCCAGGACCACAGCACATCGAGCTGGGTAGGAACAGCCGTTGCTGGCAGGGGAGTCCAGGGGAGTCAACTTATCAGCCTGGGGCTGCTCGGACCTGGCTCACTGTGGAGGAGCTGGCCGGGGCATGAGGGTGCCCCAGCATGGGACTAGTTGGCTGGCAGCCCTTGCACTGAAGCATCCCCTTGCCCCATTTAGCCCTGTCAGCATCTACACATAAGTTGCTGTGCAGCAAATAATGCTGTAGCAGGATAGTACTTGTATATAGGAGTACTAACCTACAGCAGTGTTTATTTGTTTACTGTGACCTAGTAGGTCTGGACATGTAGATAAGACTTTCCTGCAGAGCTAATTAGGCAGCTCCACAGTAAACGTCTCATGTAGACACATCCACTGGTACTTAAATTGGGATAATGGGCTTGCAGCCTGTAGGATCCCAGAATAAAAGGCTTTGTTTCTGGAGAAATCTGTTGTTACCCTTACTCCCCTTGATAGTTTTATCTTGACCTCTTGATGTATTTAAGAACAGCAACATTAACCTACCTCACAGCAAAATACTTCGAGGCTGAAATGTGCTAATGGCTATACAAGTGTTGGGTATCATTACCAAGAACACACTCAGGAAGAAAGGGAGGTTCCTGAGCATGGAGAAGAGCCTACTCAATTTCATCTGCTGCTAATACATTTTTCTATTGCTACAATTAACCTCATATAAAAATCAGCAGTGAGTTTACATGTTGACATCATAAACAATGGATAATTGCTTTAAAAAAATCCGCAGTCCAGGAAATTACATTTCTCCTTTGCTTCTAAAATTACAAACTTCTGACTTCCCAGCTGGTAATACAAGCAATCAGAGTAGGGTCTCCTGAGTGCAGTTGTACGACACACATGAAAAACAATCTCATTTCATAAAGAATTAACCCACAGCCAGCCACATTTAACTACCACTGCTATGTGAAATAAGCCCACCAAGAGATATTCTTTACACTGTGCTTACGTGGCTATGAATTTGTTGGGTAACACCGCAGCTTCTCACAGCCTTACAATACCAAGACATACAGACGCTGGGAAAGGAGGGTCGTAGGGTTAAGGTACTATTTTAGAACTCAGGATATCTGGCTTTATCTTGGGGTTCTTCCATATACTTATCATGTGCCCTTGAACAAGCCACGTGACCTTGCTGAATCTCATTTTCCCTCTGTAAAACAGGGGGCCACAACACTTCCTTTATCTCTTTTTTCTGTCCAGATTGTAAAAAAGAAAAAAAGCTTTGATCTCAGCTGAAGCTCCTAGGTTCATGGTCATCAATCTTTTTATTCTCATAGCATCCCTCAAAAAATCAAAGAAAATTAGGGTTGGAAGGGACCTCAGGATGTCATCCAGTCCAACCCCCTATTCAGCAGAACCAACCCCCACTAGATCATCCCAGCCAAGGCTTGATCTTAAAAACCTCCAAGGATGAAGATTCCTCTCTGGGTAACCTGTTTCAGTGTTTTAATACCTTATTAGTGAGAAAGTTTTCCTAATGTATAACCTAAATTTCCCTTGCTCCAATTTGATGCCATTGCTCCTTGCTCTGTTATCTGTCACCACTGAGAACAGTTTAGCTCCATCCTCTTTGGAACCACCCTTCAGGTAGTTGAAGGATGCTATTAAATGCCATCTCAGTCTTCTCTTCTCCAGACTAAATAAGCCCAGTTCCCTCAGCCTCTCCTCATAAGTCACTAACTACTTTTGTTGCCCTCCACTGGACTCTCTCCAATCTTTCCACACCCTTTATGTAGTGGGGGATCCAAAATTGGACACAGTACTCCAGATGTGGGGATTACAGGGGAATAATCACTCCCCTCCACCTGCTGGCAACACTCCTAGTAATGCGGCCTAGTATGCCATTAGCCTTCTTTGCAACAAGGGCACACTGTTGGCTCGTATTCAGTGTATTGTCCACTGTAACCCCCAAGTCCTTTTCTGCAGACCTGCTGTTTAACCAGTCAGTCCCCAGTCTGTACCAGTGCATGGGATCGTTCTGTCTTAAGTGCAGGACTCTGCACTTGTCCTGATTGAACCTCGTGAGATTTCTTTTGGTCCAATCCTCCAATTTGTTGAGGTCTCTCTGAATCCTACCCTCTATATATCTACTACTCCCCATCCACAAACTTGCTGAGGGTGCACTCTATCCCATCCTCTGGGGCATTGAAGAAGTTGTTGAACAAATCCTGTCCCAGGTCCAATCCATGGGACACTCCACTTAATACCAGCTAACAACTAGACATCGACCCATTGATTACTACCCTTTCAGTAGGATAATCCATCCAGTTTTTTATCCACCTTATAGTCCATTCAACCTGTACTTCCTTAGCTTGCTTGCAAGAATGTTGTGAGAGACCATATCAAAAGACCAGGTGAAGTCAAGGTGTATCACATCCACTGCTCGCCCCACATTCACAGAAACAGTCATCTTGTCATAGAAGGCAATCAGATTGCTAAGGCTTTACTTGTCCTTATTGAATCCATGCTGACTGTTTCTAACCACCTCCTTCTCCAAGTGCTTAGAAATGGATTCCTTGAGGACCTGCTCCATGATTTTTCCAGGGACTAACGTGAGGCTGACTGGTTATAGTTTCCTAGATCTTCCTCCTTTCCTTTCTGAAAGATGGACACTAATCTTGCCCTTTTCTAATCATCTAGGACTTCTCCCAACCACCACAAGTTTTTAAAGATGATGGCTGGCAGCTCTGCAATCACATTGGCCAACTCTCTCTACACCTTTGGGTGCATCACATCCAGCCCCATGGACTTGTATGTGTCCAGCTTCTCTAAACAGATCCTTTTTGCACTGTTGGCTGCTTACCTCCTCCCCAAACTGTGCTGCCAGGTGCAGCAGTCTGGGATCTGACCTTGTTTATGAAGACTGAGGTAAAAAGAGCATTGAGTATTTCAGCCTTTTCCACATTATCTGTCACAAGGTTGCCTCCCCCATTCAGTATGGGACCCACACTTTCCCTGATCTTCCTTTTGTTTCTGACGTACTTATAGAAAATCTTCTTGTTACCCTTCGAGTCCCTTGCTAGTTGCAACTCCAGTTGTGCTTTGGCCTTTCTGGTTTCATCCCTTCATGACTAAGCAATGCTCTTCTACTCCTCCCTAGTCATTTGTCAAAGTTTCCACTGCTTGCAAGCTTTCTTTCTGCGGTTTAGCTCACTGAAGAGTTCCCTGCTAAGCCAGGCTTGCCTTCTGCCATACTTACTAGTCTTCCTGCACCACAGGCGACTGGTTGGGAGTGTTGGGGGGGCAGTCCCAAGATTGGCCCCCAACTCGGTGCCACTCAGGATGGGGCAGTTTTTTTTGCCACGCAGGCCTGCACATTGGTATGTTTAATTCTTGTGCCTTCAGTAAGGTTTCTTTAAAGTACAACCAGCAATCCTGTACTTCTTTCCCTCAGACTGGCCTCCCAGGGGATCCTGCCCATCAGTTCCCTGAGGGAGTCCAAGTCTGCTTTTTTGAAGTCCAGCGTCCTTACTCTACTGCTCTCCTTTTTCCTTGCCTCAGGATTTTGAACTCTTCAAAAACTTCCTGGATTGCTTCTGAATTCCTGTATTGCCCTCCCAGCATATGTCAAGGGGCGCATCTACACATGCCTCTATGGTGCTGTTGTTACTGTGCCATCATTTACTACTTCCTTTCGGAAGTACTGAATGATGGTAGAGTAACAGCTTGTACTGCAGTGTGCCATCGGTGCATGGTTATTTTTAGCCACTACGTTGCCACAGCAATGCACTATGGCGAGGAAGCATGTTGTTATGGTGATGTAGGTGCGACATCACAGTTTGTGCCCGCTGATGCTATGTCGCCGTAGTGAATTGCGGCGATGTAGTGTCTCATGTAGATGCACCCAGGCTGACTGAAGTTCCCCCATGAGATCAAGGGCAAAAATGACAGATTTTAGCTTTCATCCATTTCTTGACTACATAAAGAATAATTCTTACATTTACAAAGACACTGTCTTTCACCTCATTCTCGTTAAAAAATTAGGCGACTGTGGTGTCAATCCCTACACTGTCAGATAGGTCACCAATTGGCTGGAGGGCTGCACCCAGAGAGTAGTGGTGGACAGGTCATTTTCGACTTGGAGGGATGTGGGCAGTGGGGTCCCCCAGGGCTCGGTCCTTGGGCCTGCATTGTTCAACGTCTTCATCAGCGACTTGGATGAGAGGGTGAAAAGCACCTTGTTCAAATTCGCAGATGACACTAAGATGTGGGGAGAAGAGGGCACGCTAGAAGGGAGGGACAGGCTGCAACTGGATCTGGACAGGCTACAGGGGTGGGTGGATGAGAATAAGATGGGATTCAGTACTGACAAGTACAGGGTACTGCACCTAGGGAGAAAGAACCAGCAGATACCTACAGGCTGGGGAACTCCCTTCTCATCAGCACAGAGCCAGAGAAGGACCTTGGAGTCATTCTAGACTCCAAGATGAACATGGGCCACCAATGTGAGGACACAGTCAGGAAGGCTAATTGCACCTTGTCATGCATCCACAGATGCATCATGTGGCTGTCAGAGCCACTCTAATTAAAGCACCCCCTGACCCACTCCCCCAGTGCATGTACAACCGCTGTATCAGGGTTTACTGTGTGAATTGTCTAGGTATTTACACACCTAGCCATGCTAATGTTGTATGCACCTAACCGTGCACGCCTAACCGTGCTAATGTTGTATGCCTACGGCACCCTGAGAAAGATCTAATAGGACCCTGGTTGAGAATCACTGTTCTTGGTGATGCTACAGTACAAATAACTAACAGTAATCCTGGTAAAGGTGGAGGGCCTGCCTTCGTTTTAATTTGTCTACTTAAAAATCAATTTCTTTTTTCCTTTTTTTTCATTTAGCTCTATTATGTCTTCAGGTGGGTTTTAAAGGAGACCTGCAAATGAAAATTTAGAATAGAGTAATGAGCAGATTGTGAGCTTTCATCTTCAAGTCACCTTAAAATGACCTGAGAAGTGCGTTCCTGACATCCTCTGGGAGACCTTCCACAGTCTATAGATTTCTTTGTCAGGCCATTTTTTCTGAGCTTCAAGCTAAATTTTTCCTTACTTGGCTTCATTCTGATATGCCCCTAATTGTAGCCCCTAAACAATTTCTCTCCTTTCTACTGTTTATTTGTAGGTGGCTTCCCCATGTAAGCAATTGCCATACCTACCAGTCATCATTTAACGGAGTTATAACCATTTATTTATTTCCCTCCAAAGACAATCAGACCCATTTCAAACTTACTCTTTATTGGAAGATTCTCAAGTCCATCGCATTTAGTTATTTCAAAAGGTACTTCTCAATGAGCACTGTACTATTCCCTTAGTGTTACATTTGAGGACGCAATATTTTTCTGTGGTTAAACAGGATTAGTCTGGAAAAGGCTGAGATTCTCTGAACCGTGTGGGCTATTTTAATCGCTAATGAAGGATACCATAAGGCTAAATGGAGGCCATGTCAAATTCAGAGACAAATTCCAGCACCCTTGATAAAGACGTACGAGTTAGATCCATTCACTGAAAGAAAAACAATTATATCATCATGCAATTTAATTGTTTCTAATTAATTCATGATCAATATTTCATACTGTTGAAGCAGAGGCTGAGACCTTCTGCAAGAAATCTTTCATGTGAAAAATACTTCCTAATGATAACATGGGCACTGATTTGCAATTTCCATTCTAAACAAGTATTTTTGGTGATTTGTAACTCCTATCTTTTAATCTCATCACGTAGCTACTGGACACATACAGTAAGCTGTCAGACAAGATTTTTTTCTTCAGTTAAGATGTCTCTATTGAAATGAGTATGCATGTAGTGGTATAGTGACATGTGCCACATTAAACAGGACTTTGATTTTACAAACATTGTTCGAGATCCTGTAAATTCCTACCCATGGTTATACGTCCCTCCAATTTTCGCTTTGCACTGATGTTGCTCCATTAGCATTCTTTAAAATAAGTGAAAGCCACTGTTAGTTTCTTTTTTACAACAGTGGAGCAACTTTACACGTTGTACACTACTGTAATTCAACCCCTCCCGCCAAAAAAAACAAAAAAACCCACTCCGTGACAAGGACCTGTCACACATTAGGGGTCCCATTAAACTCAAAATTACATACCTAAAGCCCCACTCCCACACACATTTATGTACATGAGTTTTCTTAAGTAAGTCAACACTTAGCTATGCAAGTGTTGGATCAGTGCTAGAGGCAGTACAATGAAAGGCCTCTGCATTTTTCCTCAGAATATTCATAGATTGTAAGGGGCTGGAAGGTATCATGCAAAATCATCGCAGAGGTATGTATAATGGTTTGCAGTATTTTTTAAATAAATATAATGCCTTTTTAGGTATTAAATAAAGGGTTTCTCCCTAATTAATATAGAATGCAATATAAGTATGGGAAAAATTTTTGCACAAATTGTAGCAAACAATGTACCATGTAGGATAACATAGGATTTATTGATTTGTTCCTTCAAATACAAAGAAGTTACATACTGTCAACAGGAGGATCCTTTGGCTGATTTTTTCGAAGGTGCTGAGGCACCCAACTTTCATTAAAATTAATTGGGAATTGAGGTTTTAAAAATGCCCATCCCATGCATTACTCAAGAGGAGGCACATAACTTGGTTTTAGCTGACCTGGATTATAAAGGATGAAATTTCTCCCAGTCACACCAATATAACCCCACAAATACAAAAACAAGTTCTAAAGCAAGGGGAGAACATTATGGCGCACAGTTTCGACCTAAGGAGGACAGCAAGGATTCAAACTGATTTGGCAAAGATCTTACACATGTATTAACTTGAACTGAATCCTCAAATACTGCTTATCTAATATGGAAGTGAAATGCTGTCTTTTTTTTCCCCCTTTTGTTTCCAACAAAATCATTCATTCATTCATCCATAAAATTAATATTCATTTAATTTTTTTCATGTGTAAGTCTCAAAACAATGCAAAAACAAGGTGAAGGTGTAGACCAAAATTAGAAGACAGCTTTACCATAGAGATGTGATTTTGTGCCTTCAACATTCATGTTATTCCAGTACTTTACATATGAAAGTCATTTCTTATCAATATATATGATTGATGTATCATGACTATGGATCATTTCTAATCCAACCAAATGCATGTTCAGTATCATCAACTGAAGTGGGGAAGCAACTTTTCTTTACATGTGTCTATGCATTTTTACTAAAATTGAACCCAAGACAGGACACCTTTATTCAAATATAAACTTTGGTTAGCCCACCCTTACCTTGAACAAGCCATTTAAGCCTTGGTTGTGTCCCTGATTTTAAGCAGAATTCCCTATGGAAGCTGAGGGCAACCTATTAATTTCACTATGCCTTGGTTTCCTCATCTCTAAAATGGGGATAATAATAATGAACTTCCTTAGAGAGGCAGTGTAAGGGTTAATGATGAAGTTTGTACAGAACTAAGCAGTACTTTCAGGCAAGCCAGCAGGAAGGAATTAATAAACAAAGTTACTCACAAAGCGGTAATGCAACACTAACGAAAATGAAAGCGTTTGTAAATTGTGTTAATGCACAGATAATTAATGCAGTAAATAGAACAGACAAGAAGACAGACAAAACATTGCTTTGGTGAATAGTATTAAAAAAAACAAACCTGACAGCTAAGGTGTCAAATACATCCTTTGTAGGTTTGTTGCTGTACTTTACAGTGCTCTAATCAAAACAAATGTGCAGGTCTTACCAGTGCAAAGAGAATATTCCCATTGCTGATTGGTTTAACAATTTTCCCCAATAGTGTGCTTTCCTATGCATGATCTGGACCCAGTGCTGTGATGTGCAGAGCAGGCTCAGCTCCCACATACAACCCTGATTCATCTAGGTACTTTGGCATATGTAGATTATGAGCAGCCCCACTGAAGTCATCAGGGCAACTCAACTACTTCTGTATTCTGGGTAAGTGTATTCCTCTGTGGGCAGAAATGGGGACTAAATGAAATCTTCTACTTGTTCCATCTCTGTAAGCTAATATCCATCACATGACTTCTTGGTTTGGGCCTTCAGTAGTTGGGATTTCCAGGTAGTCTTTCATCTAAGCACCAGGTAAGCCTAGTTAGCAGACAAGATCAGGTTCAGAGTCCTGTATGACTAGGCACTTGCACTTACATATTTCTCATTTGGTCTTTAGCTACTGAGTGAACCCAGGATCTTTCAGGAGGGCTTTAGCACCCACAGGAGAACAGGACGGGACTGAAAAACTCAAGCTCATCTGCAAATATTGAGAAAGATCAGAAAAAGAAGCCAATACAGAGGCAGTAAAGAACAGCTACACTGGGGAAGACCAAAATTAGAGCTGGGGTTTATGAATTCTAGGGATCATTCTAGTCATCTACTTTGACCTGCTGCATAACACCTAAGATCTCACTCAGGGCATTGTCCATTCAGCCTAAAGTCTTGTGGAATATATAGAACACTTCTTTTAACAAAAAATAAAAAATTGGCAAGGCCCATCCATACCTCTGAAAATTGCTGGAGCTTTCAGAGGCCCTCTCCATCCAACTCAAAGCAAGGCCATTATACTTTGTGGCGAACATATTGAAAAGACTGTTTCACTGGCCAAGAATTGGCAGGTGAGAATTCTATCACTGAACTAAGAAGGCTATAGGTTTTATTTTTTCCCTATCTGTTGGCTTTAAAGGGTAGTTTGTCTGCTTAAAACTTATAGAGGCATAGAGTCATAGAGAAGTCGGGCTGGAAGGGATCTCCAGAGGTCATCTAATTCAAACCCCTGCCTGGTACAGAATCATTCCTATCCAAACCACACCATACAACCATAACCTAAACTACATAAGACTACCCTCAACTCTGACACAGTATAGACTTGGCACCTTAACCTGCCAGGTTAGGGACAGACGTTCAAAAAGCCTCAGCCTGACTTGATTAAACCTTTGCAAGTTAGTTTAACGCAGCTGGTTAGTTTAGTCTGCCTGCACCATCCCAGGCTTTTCCCTGCTGGCTGCTCAAGGGGTGGGACAGTTGTCAGCCCCCAGACCCTTGCTAGAACTCTGAAGCAAGGGGGTTGTGTAGTGCCTGCATCTGTCGACACTGGTAGGGGGTGCATGACAGTGTCAGCGCGCCTGTGGGCGGTGGCTGCTCACCCCCCACACTCCCAACACCACCGGCAGCATCTGCTGGTGGTCGCCAAACCCTAGTTGGCGCCCCCCACCCCCGCCACCAACAGTGCTGGTGACATATCCCCACATACCGCTGCCACACTCCCAGTGCTGCCATGCCCCCCCAGACACTGGGGGCATGTGTCATACATGTCTGTTGATAATACAGAACTTTTCAATCTCCCTCCCTGCTTGTCAGACTGTTTGGAGCAAACTGACAAGCAACCAAGATAGCCCGAAGCTCATAAGAGTCTTTATCACTTGATTAGCAAAACGATAGCCTCTCTCCCACTACTTCAAACTCTTCTTAAACAGCTTACTGGGTGACCTGCTGATTAGCTCCAAAAACCCTGTTCTGCCTGCCTGCCCGTCCCAATGAGACTGGAGAGAGAGACACACACAAACACCTCTTGTAATTAGCTAGCACACCGCATGCCTAGAGTCCGAGGGGCTGGGGTCCATGCTGTGGCAGATGGGAGGGGTGGGAATTTCCTGCTTGAGCAGCAAGGTGGGGCAGGGCAGGGCAGGGGGAAGCCAGCAGACCTTGCTGTGTGTACAGTCTCTGCTGGAGCCTTATGCAGCACTAGCTAGCATACCACATACCAATTTAAGCCAAATCAGTTAAGTCTAATACTACATTCAACCAGGTTTATCTCAAACCAGTTTCAGTCATTTTCAAAGTGGTTTATGTGCAGTGTGGCAGAAGGTTACCTCTGTTTCTCCCGAAAAACTCTACTTTGTGACAACTTGGTTAGGATGGGCCCAGCAGAGGATACATACCTTACCCTATCTCTTTAGGTAACCTGAGCTGGATACATTCCTGAGGGAGGGGGGAAACCTGCTCCTTCTGCCTACCTGACTGGTATCACATACCTGGGTGAGGGGCTTGGGCTCCCTGGGGAGCTAGGAACTGCCAGTCTGCCCAGCAACTAGTGATGTATTTCAAATTGGTTGGCTGACCAGGTAAATGAGGTCACAAGGGCTATATAAGTTAAGGACTGCCCAGGAGGAAGGGGCAGCAGCCATGAGGGAGACTCAGAGAGAGAGAGAGAGAGAGAGAAGAGCTGAACCATCTGAAACTTGCTCTCTTTCTCAAAACTCATGATCAAGGAACTGCCTGCCTCCAGAGGGAATCTCCACCTGCCTCTGGATGATACTTGTGAGTAATCTACCTGAGATCTAACTAGATAAACAACTTGCAGTAACTCAGATGCGTGATCAAAAGCTACCCAGCCATGGGAGTTTGCTCTATGGGATTTCTCTGATATTGCCCTACCCTATACTCTATTCCAACCCTACCCCTTGTAACCAATAAAGTTCTCCTTTGTACTTAGTGTGGGAGACTTATTGGGAGTAGGTCTAGATTATGCCTTGGGGTCCCCTTGGTTCGGCTGACTAAGGGAGACCACTACTTGTGCTTCTGACTGAGGGAAGCATCCCAAGTTCTTGAAGTGAATCAAGTACCCTCGAGAGCTACTAGGCCTGTGTTTCCCAGGGTGCACAGAGCCAGAATCAAGCCCAGCCCTGGGTGGTGGCAGTGGAACCCCCAGGCTAGCGGGCGTGCTTCAGGGAGGGGGTCAGCCAGACGTGAGGTGCTCCCAGGGAGGCACTCAGAGCCTGGAAGGTGGTCGGGCACAGTAAGGTGGGTGGCTTTTCTCCTAGCAGGAGATCTGGCACACCCCTGTTGAAGTCCCCAGGCTTATCTGGAGCCAACATCCAGCGTCTCTGGGGAGGCTTGGAAACACCCTGAAACAGAGCAGAAGAAGTGGGGGGGGCAGAGGCTGGGGTCCATGCTGGGGGCGGGGGGGAGGCGGGGGAGAGAAAGGGGAATGGGAGGAACCAGAAAAACCCAGAAGCATGGGAAATACCCATGACAGAAAGTAAACATAGCTTTGCAGCCCCAACCAGTGGCTGTCCAGCCTCTTCTTGAACACCTCCACAACTTCCCTAGGCAGCCTATTGCACTGTTTCACTATTCTCATAGTGAAGAAGTTCTTCCGGATATTCAATCTAAATTTACTTTGCTGCAACTTCAAGCCATTGATCCACATTCTCCTCTCTGCGGTGAGATAAAAAGTGCTTCCGTCTTCTTCATGGCAGCCCTGCAAGCATTTGAAGACTGCTCTCATGTCCCCTCTTACACGCTTTTTCTGCAAGCTGAACATGCTTGGCCCCTTCAGCCTCTCCTCATACGACTCGCCCTTGATCACCTTTGTTGCCCTCTTCTGGATCCTCTCTAATTTCAGATCCTTTTAAAAATATGGAGCCCAAAACTGCATTCCAGTACTCCAAATGAGGCTCAACCAGTGCTGAGTCGAGAGGCACTGTCTTTCACCTAATGCTTTTATTGATGCAGCCCAAAATCACATTGGCCTTTTGTATGGCTGTGCCATACTGCAGACTCATATCGAGTTTGTAGTCTACCAAGACCCCCAAGTCCTTTTCCATAGAACTGCCATCCAGCCAGGTGCCCCACATTTTGTATTTGTGTTTTTGACTATTCCTCCCCTGAGATGTAGCATCTTGCATTTGTCTACACTGAATTTCATTCTGTTAACTCTAGCCCAGCTTTTCAATCTGTCAAGATCTTTCTGAATTGTACTCACATCTTCCAGTGTTCACAATCCTTTCCAGCTTCATGTCACCCACAAACTTGCTCAAGAAGCTTGAATGCTATGTAAGCATACAAATCATTAATAAACACCCTGAACAGCACCAGGCCCAAGATAGACCTCGGTGGGACTCCACTTGAAACCTCCTGCCACTAGGGATCTCCGGAATTTGTGGCAGAAGTACACAGCATGGCAGTTTCTTTAATCTTGGCGTTTTCCCCATTCACCCTGCCATTGTTGATTGGCAGAGGGGCCCCGTCACTTGCTGCCTGTCTCTGATGCCCAGGAGGTGAATACTGCACTGGTTTTTGCCTCTCGGCCATCAGGCACAGCAGCAAGCCACTCCACCAATCAGCAGGGGGGAGGAAGAGGGCACTCAGGGGAATGTCCAAAACTAAAGAAGTTGCCATGCATTTCTGGCACAAATTCCAGGGATTCCTAATAATTACCCTTTGCTTACCATTATTGAGCCAGTTATTTATCCACTTTGTAGTAGTTTTATCCAACCCACATTTCTCCAAGTTATTTATGAGAAGGCCATGCAGGACCTTGTCAAAAGCCTTGCAAGTCCATCCATAGCATTTTTCCTTCATCCACCCAAGTAGTTTCTTTGTCAAAGAAAGAGATCAGGTTTGTTTGACATGATTTGTTTTCCATAAATTCATGCCAGCTACTTGTGCTTCCTCCTCCAGATACATATGCTCCAGTAACTTCCCAGGTATTGAGGTGAGGCTTCCCTGCCTCTGGTTCCCAGTGTCCTCCTTGCCTTTTTTTAAAGAGGGGCACTAAATTGGCCCTTTTCCAGGGCTCTTATGAACATATTTTTTTTATTCCTATGGCCCTGCACATGCCAGTGTGACCATACTCCGCTCGCCCCCCACCACTCCCACAGAAAGGCACAGCTACTCATGAACCTCGTTTCCCTAAACATAACTGATTCATGAACTCCAACCAGGGAAAAAGACAGAGCGAGTGAGCGAGAAACCTGGTTGTCAGTGAATAATCCATTAAAATGCTTAGTTAAAAGCAGAAACAAGTGTCTGTTAATTACAGCACCCTGCTCCTCCTCCCCCCTTGAAAAAGCAGAGAATAAAGACAATGCTACACCTGTGCATGTGTTGTTTTCCTCAAGTTTCTGCTCACTTATTCAGCCTCACAAATATCACTTAGGTAGCAACTGCCATAGCACAACTATCCTTTTTTTTATGAATGGCAGCATCACTCACACAAACTGTTACTCATACCCTTATGCCCCAGGAGTATTTTTTAAACTTACATTATTGCTTCTTCCCCACAAAAATGTTCACTAACAACAATCCATTGCCTTGCTGAAGTCACATGCAGGCTAAAGGTGGGATATAAGAGCAAGAAAATATGCAGAGTTCAGGCCTCGTTCTTCAGAACAATCTCCTAATGGCCTAGGTTGGCACTGTGTTATCCTTTGCAAGTAAAAGTTAAAGCTTTCAAACATGCACGCTGGTATCTTTACCCAGGTAAGCAGGCAAATAATCTCAGTGGGACTACCCCTGGGTGATGTTACTCATGCACAATACAGCTCTAGCACATGAAAATCAATTCTCCCTGCAGGTTAACTTGCAGCCAGTATCCTTAGGTGTTAGGAGCCATAGCCTCAGCTGATGTGAGTTGATACTGCTCCATGAATGTCACATAAGCTGGGGCACTGGGCTCAAGACTCATTTTTGCTCAATGCCTGGAAGAGCAGCCATGCATGTAACAAGGGTTTGGTTTGGTTTTCAATTTGCCCTGGATTGGCCAAATTCTGGTTCAGGCTTTTTGCACATGCAAACTAACAAACTTGCAGCCATCAGTGAGGCATGAGGTCAAAATGGGCAGCCTGCTTTCTGCTTTTTAGCAAAGTTTATCGGATGCCGATTCTGTCAGATCATCTATGGATTGCATCAAGAAAGGATATAACAGGCACTGGCCAAAGGGGGCAGTTTTACACATTTAGCTATGTAACTGTATACGTAGGGTGACCATCATAATTTGAGAGAAATCTGGGATGTGGCCTTGTGGCTTCCAGGAGTGGGGCTGGGCAAGATAGGCATAGGCACAAAAACATGACCCTGTGGCTCCTCTCTCCCCCCACTCCTGTACAAGCGACTTTGCTCATAGCCCAGCAGAGTCTGACCAGGGAGAAACCCATTGGCTGGGCTCCCTGGAGAAAACTGACGCAAAAGTCCCAGATTGGTACCAACCTGCCTGCAAGTGCTCAGCTCCTGGCTCAGGAGCCATGCATGTGCAGGTAGGTTCACACCAATCTGGGACTTTTGCTTCAATTTTCTCCAGTGGCCGGGACACTGAGACCCCATGCCAGTGCAAATTTCCCCAGCACTCCATCAGTGCAGACACGGCTGGTGAACTCAGGCTGGTGGGGCGGGTGGAGCGTCACACTGGGACAGGGTGGGGTTTGCAGCCGGCTGGAAGGCTGCAAACCCCACCCCACTCCCAGCCAGCTGCAAACCCCACCCTGCTCACATGAGCCACTCCACCTGCCCCACCACTCTGAGTGCACCAGCTGCACCTGCATTACTGTGCGCTTGGAATCCAGGGTGAAGGGTTTTCTCATCATACATTCTCCTTCCAGTATTGGATTTGTCTGCTGAAACAATCAGCAAAGATACTGAATGTGGTGCCTGTTTTTTGCAATGCAGGCACTTCTTCGTTAAAAGTCAGACCAAGACTCATCCACTGAGCAGTCACGGAAAGAGCCATCAGACAGCAAACAACTGTGGTCACATTCTAAATACTTATCAGCAGTTCTCTAAACCAACCACTTCTCCCTGAGATGTATTTATACTACTATAATAAAACAACTATCCCAAGATTTCAGACAATTATCTGAGACCGTCTTTGGAACAGAATTTTAATACCTTCACTCCCAGTTTTAAACATGGTAAATCACTCCCTAAGGAAAACATCATAGGGAAATCCACATTATTCTCAGACGCACTGATAAAGGAATGTCCTCCCTAAAACTGAGTTTCCCCATCATGGAGTCACATCTATCTGAAACCAGATGCAGTCAGAAAACTGTTGCCCAAGGGCTGCCAGAATTTCTGAATGGTTTTCATACAAGCTGAAGCATCTGTTATTACAGTGTAAACAATGTAACTGTTCTTTCTTTTAAAATAATGCAAATCTGTTTAAACTGTAGACTACAAGAGAGTTTGGGAGCCTGTACTGCACAGACCCAACCACACAAAAATCCCTTGGTAGGCAGCAAGCAAATTAGGTTAATGGGCCCAGATCAAAACCCTGGACACGAATAGTCATGCAACTGAAAATCAAAGCCTGGATTTAGATGCATAGTTAAGATGGGCCCTGTCTTTATAAGACTCTAACCAAAATCCTGCTTCTGTTAAAAATCCGGAGATTAGCTCTAGTTCCTCTGGATTTATTTTCTTGTCCAGGGAGGTGATATCTATGCCCCCGTTTGGTTTGCTGACAGAACAATGATATATTATGCATCCTAGCAGCATAAATGTCACAATACCAGTTACTAGGAAAGGAAAAGATATTCATTATGAGAGTCCACTTTTGCATGAAGACAGGAAGAGGGATAAATGCACTAGCAAGAGACTCAGCTGTTAGGAAAAGCGACTGCAGTTCAGTCTCTTATGGGTGAAACTCCTTGTGGCAAGATCCCATGCAAAGCCTCCCACCGTCACTTATGCCCCATGGACAGGCAGAACAGGCCTTCAGACAAAGGGGGTCTGAGGAAATCCATAAACTAGCCTCAACTCCAGGTGCTATAGAGAAGACCCTGAGGGTGGGTCAGAGCACTTGTATCGCCAGTGACGCCACAGCCCAGAACATCGCACAGAGATAATGGAGAAGCACATTGCCATTCCAGCCATGACACATGGCTAACTGCACATGGCTTACACTGTAGCATGACAACCTACACCGACTGAGGGAGGCAGTGGGTGGGGGGAGGGAAGGAAGCATCTTCCCTCTAACTCCTTCCTGCTTAGCTGCCCATGCAAAGCCTGATTACTCATGCTTTGTGAAGGAAGAGGTCACATTTAATCTGGAATTAACAGCAGTTAAAAGTCAGGACACTAAATAGCACAATCATCTGATGCCTGGGAGCAGCTACAACTGTTTACAAAATGTTTTCACACTTCAGCAAGGAAGAGCCTGACTATTTCTGACTGTGGAGCAGAAGGCAATTCTATAATAATGCCTCATCTTTACCCAATCATTCCAAATTATTCACATGAAAGATCCTGCTTTCTCTCTTGGACTTTAATGAAGCTCCTGTTGAACCAATTATTCACTAGCTATTCATGTATTGTCAGAAAGGAAATCGCAGAAGATTTGTCATTAGAAATAAGATTTGATTGGTGAGGAGCATTTTTTTCCCCTCCTCCTTTTCTTTTGCTCTAGTCATAGCTTTTAGCTGGCAATTTCCAGTGCTATAATCTGATGGAAAGTGATAAAATGCATCAGACTGCAGTACTCAAATGAGAAAACACTTCAGATTAGTAGGAATATAATTATGTTTTTCATGACATTGATTTTTTATTTTCTAACTGATAAAAGTAAACAACTGAGTGGGGGGGAAGTGCCGAAAAACAACATTTAGACTTTAGTGAGATAATTAACTCAGCAATTAAACATATTTTGTATTCTGCATTTGTCCTCCATAGCACACAGCATATGTGATGTTTGTCCTTTATTCAAAATCTTGCCTCTTGCCATCTTTTTTGTCAGCAGGAATGGCAGCCGGCAAGAGTCCTTTTAAAAAGACCCAGGTTTAGGGTGGTTTTCTTTAAAAAATACATTTTAGTAGCTGTGGCTGGATTGAGAAGAAGCAGGTAACCCCCTCCCCAGCCCCTGATATTTAGTTGGGCTAATTAGCAGATTGGAGAGGCGGGAGATTAGTGCAGACATTTGTGTCTGTTTCCTTTTATCAGCAGAGTTTTGGGGAAAATAAAAATGAGCCTGTGGTGGCCCTCTTTGCCCCTTGTACTGCACAACATCATCAGGCTGTAATTTAAGGCTATAAGGCCAGGCACCTTACACTCTGATCCCATTAGAGGCCACAGTGATAAACTAGGTCAGTACATGAACAGGGAACCTCCAAGGGACAATTAAAGTCCTGCAGGAAGTGAGACTAGTGATTTGCTGGGCTGCACTCTGACACATACTAAGCCAGTACCCCACAGGGTGGTAAGAAGCACTGTGTTGTGGGAGAGGCCATACAGTCAAGTTCCTGAAACTGTAGTAATTAAAAATCCTATTGGTCTTTTTTGCTAGCGTGTTAGGTAATTGCAGCATTCTGCGTGCAGGGCAAGAAAGAGAGGAAGAGCCCAGCAGAAAATAAGTAACTTGTCCAGAAGCTATTTACAGGGACACTGGATAATGTTCTCCATCATTGGTGCCAAAATAGATGCTAACCTCTCAGCTCTGTCCTCCACTAGGGCTAGGGACAGACATTCAAAAGGCCTGAGCCTAAATCAATTCAATCTTTGCAGGTTAGTTTAACCTGGCTAAGCTAAACTGGTTTGTAACTGTACAGACATCCCAGAAATGCAGGCACATGCCTGCAGTGGCTCAGGTTAGAAGCTAGGGGATGCTAGAGCAGCCCTCCCTTCCCTTCTATAGTGCTGAGCTGAGGGGGGTATGGCCAGACCCTAGTGGGGCACTCTGATTCGGGAGGGGATCTCCCCCTTGATAACAGACCATTTATCAGCTCTGTTATCAGCATTTATCACCCCATCAGAAAAAATGTTTTTCTCATTAGTTCAAGCTATTCTTAAACAACTTGTTCCAAAGAAGGAAGGGAGGGACATTCCTGGTGTTGACTAGCTGCGAAGAGCCCTAAGTGGACACAATCCTGTCTGCCTTTGTCCTGTCTCCCACAGCATGGATGTAGCCAGCATGTGGTCTGCTAGCTAATGCTGAGAGGTGTCTTCATAAGGCAGGGAGTAGTGAGGAGAGTATGGAGCAGGGGAAAGCCAGGCAGACACCTGTAGTCTCTGCCAGAGCCCCAGCCAAGGAGCAGAGGAGAGGGGCCAACTCTGCTGTGGAGCAGAGCCAAGCCCAGAGAGCATGCTGGGATACTGGGGGAGTCTGGTTTAACTTAAACCAGCAAGGGGTCTGGGACAGACATTGCATAAATGAGTTTGACCCAAATCAGTTAAGTCTGATACTACATTCAACCAGCTTTATCTCAAACCAGTTTCAGCCATTTTCAGACTGGTTTATGTGCACTGAACATCTGTTCCTTTACATGTTTAAACCGATTTCTGATCACTTAAACCAGTTTTTGGGTAATGTCTGTCCCTCACCTACAAGATGAGATTACCATGGTCTTGCATTGTGGTAAATGAAATGGTCTTAAATGAATATTTGAAGTGCATACTGGCAGGAAGAAATCATGTTTATTGCAGTGTCAACAAGTTGTTGGTAAACATGTTTCCAAGGGACTTTTCCAAGGGACTTGCCCATAGCTCACTAATTTGATGTTAAATGTAACTTGTCCCTGCCAGGTCTTACTGAAAAGTCATTGTTAACACCAAGTCCACTAAAACAGCTCCTTAAAACTCAGGTTGGTTCTTTTTTTCCTGGTAGAGACAAGCTCCAGAGGTGTTTTCTCCACACAGAGTTATCTTTTGTGCATCACTTAAATCCAAAGATCTTCACAGGAATCCTTTTTAAATCTCAGTTTAAGATGGTGGATCACAGTGCACAATATAAAAAGAAACCTCCCGGACCCTCTGTGTCAATTCCTCCACTGGTGTTAGAGCTACAATAGCATACCCAGCTGAAGATCTCCCTCTCAGTTCCTAAATTCAATTGCCAGGGTTGCCTATTGAACTCATCCAATATGTAAACTGAGCATGCTCTGCTTTAGAAAGTACTCAGCCAACTCACCAGGATGCAACAAACACCAGACATCCAGAGTCCAATTTAAAGTTACTTTTTAGGGCACAAATACAGTTTGGAAACAATATGTACCGTTCCCCCTCAGTCTGAAACCCACAAGGTATGAAAACACAAGACCTCTTGTCATTTACTGACATGCAAAGATTACACCACTAAATGTTCATCCACTTCACTTTCAGCCAAGTTCTCCACCAGCAAAAGATAATTAGCTGTGCCTCTGTCCTGCAACACTCTGGCTGTAGCTGGCTATAGGCCATGGCCTTCAGCTACCTTTGTCTCAGGCTTTTTTTTTTTTAATAACAATTCCCTAGATGACAGAGCCTTGCACAGCAGCCACGTCTACCCTTTCTAAGCCCAACAGTGATTATAAACTACATTTTCAAGCAATCCAATTTCTAAAATAAATAATTCCATCTGGTATAATCCCACAGATAGATGATACCTTCAGACTTAGATCACACAATTCCCTATAGCATTTGTATTGGTAATTCCATTTATATTCCACTGATCTACTGAGAGAGATTTCAGTAACCTTCATTTCTAGGAGGACTGCTGGGCTTCATAAGAAACTAGTCTTTTTGTAAAGTTTATTCAATTAGAGGGCCCCATCTGTCCTGTGGAGGTGACACAACTATAGTGGAAATAAAAAGTGATGTAGTTTAATGGCAAGTGATGCTTAAATGACAGGTTAGGGATGGAAACATGCTTTGGTGCAGTATCTTTTTGGGTGTCTTAGTAATAAGTTGGGTATTTAAAAGAGCTACCATCCACTTCCAGTCCAACTGAGCTGAAAAGATGAGATCAAAATAGTTTCTACCTCTGTCCTTGAGTCCCGCTGCCAAGCTCTGTAGTTTTATAATTGTATTTAGCTATTTCTTGAAGACATTTTCCCCCTGTACCAACAGAAGGGGAAGTAATGCAACGACATGATGGAAACAGTGAATCTTTCTATCCACAAATTACAGACAAATGCACTAAGTAATTACACTCACAATACAAAACAATGTTTCTGTTTCTTTTAGGCGGAGTAAAATTGGTTTTATGGGTAACAGTAATAAATAAAATACAGTTCATAATAAAGTATATTTCAAGTGGACGGTATCTCTTTGATCACCCCATAATATGCATAATATGCAATTATTACATCACAGCCACGCAGACCTCTTTTTTAGACAAAAGTCCACACTGATTTAACTCCCCCTGTAACATTATGGATTGCAAGGTTTATTCAATTGTAGTTAAATTACATATAATTTAATGGGACTTCCATTTATCTTTGTTTTGTACCGCTTTTGGGTTCTCTAAGGCTAACCTAGTACTACTAATATGCTGCATTTCTTTATGGCTTTTAATCAACCCATCCCAAAGTGCCTTGTAAACAGCACTATGAAGCAGGTACATCATATTACCCCATTAGAAACAGGGACACTGAGAAGGAAGGAGCTTGATCCTCCAAGTCCACAGCAAAGCTGGGCATGGAAGAGAGCACTCTCATTCTGAGGCCCCTCTTCCTCATTTGAGAAGCAGCTCAGGTCGACAACCCATTGAACTTTGGAGGTGATCTGCCTGCTAAGCTGTGGCACATTTCTTATTTGTGGGCTTCTAGTCTGACTTGGCTTCATTTTTTAACTTTTCATTTTCTTTTTAGGAAACCAAACTGTTCAGGAGGTTTGGCAGCTGACGGCTATTAACTGTCACACTCCAATAACCAGGGGATAGTTAGAACAGCATTAAATATTTGCACTGTGCAGCAGGGCTATACTTCATCTCAGCATACAGGAATCCTATGTTCTATTCACACTGGAAGGAAACCCACCTTATTGCTATTAAAATCTATCTGTCTTTCTCTTCCCATATTGTCATTAGGCATGCAAGGCCTGTCTATGCTATTGACACAAACAAAAGCATTCCCTTTATGCCAATTCCAGTAACACCTGAAAAAAGCAAGAAACAAGACTTGTTGCTTTGCTTTATTTGGTCTTCATTTCCCAATAAGTCAGGTTATTGCAGATCCTTATAAGAGACTACTTCTCAGACGTGTCTGTACCCATCACGTACAGTGATACAACATGTATCTAATAGCAGCAGTTTGTGTAACATTCAGTGTTACTAACACAACATTGACTTTGTGGGTAAAGTGGCTTTTAGTTACAGACTTGTCTGTTCTCTCTGTTCCTCAGGGTTAGATAGGGAAGCTTTGTCTTAAACCCTAATTATTTTGGCATCTTCACTCTGCCATTTTTATTTTTATCTTTCAAGAAAGAAACTAGACATCATATTAAAAGGAACATTTCCTTTGGCCTCTATAGGAAACATTCACAGCATAAAAAGAGTACTGTTTGACACAGACATCAGGTAGCATTCATTTTAGATTAGCAACTTTGCTCAGAAAAGCCATTGCAGGGGATTAAACGCAGAGAAAGATGCTTAGGCACTAACTTCTCAGCCATTTGGCTGCTGAACCATTCACAATAGACATAACTATCTCAAAAGGTCTTAAGTGTGAGAATTATCTCCAGGAAGTGAACAGTGAGAGATAAAACAATAGGCTCATGCTTTAATACATGCAGTTAGTACTGCATATGTTCATTTTCCACTTAATCTGCAAGAGGCTCAGATAGTAGCACTGAGTGCCCAAATTAAGACTCTCTCTCCCTTTGATCTTTTGAAAAGACTAATGAATTGTATAATCTCCAACACCTTTGAAATCTTGCTGGTTAAAGAAAACTATCCCTACCTTTCCCATGCCTGTCTCAATTCACTAAATGGAAGCTATATTTAACAACAGGCCAATCACATGATCATTGAAAAGGAACAGCACAAGGATCAGTAATCCTAATGCTCTGAAGCTGCTATTGCTATAAATAATTTGCAGAATGATTTCTTTTAAATCCTATATATGTCATCACTCTTTTAATTAATATTTCCCTGAGAAAACTGTGGACAAGACCTAAATTACACATTGTTTCCAAACTTGTCATATTACAATAGCTTGTATTTCTATTGTATTTTCCACTTAGGCTATTTAAATATAAATCTTTGTTTTCTTTTTTTTCCCCTACTACCCCTACTTAACAAGGGAATAATAGTTAGCACTATTTTTTTAAAAAAACAAACCCCATATAAGGTAAACAAATACTCCTACAATAGCTCCTACAAAGCAAGACAATTTAAAAATGTAAAAGAAAAGTCAGGGGAATACAATAAACAGTACTGCTCTACTCAAATACTTATCAGTTTCATCAATTGCACTCAGCATGCTTCTTTATGGATACGGGAAACTGAGGTTCAGAGAGGTGAAGTAACTTGCTCAAGGTAAGAACATGAGTCACAAGGCAGAAATGAGTACACAACCCAGTTCTCCTGATTCCCACACATATCTTCAAGCCCCTGGCTTGTGTAGATTATGCAGCATGACAGACATCATTCTGCTGCCTTAACTTCAGTGATATACGTTTGAAGTAATATTGAGCAAAATGTGTGTGGTACAGATCTTTCTGTGGTACAATATGAATCGTAAACCAAGGTGTTTTATGTGATCCTGTGATGTGTCCAATGGTTACAAAGAGATGGGTTTCAAATGAAACTGTCCAGGTCTGAGAAGTTCAAGTTTGAATGACAGTTCAGTTTCAGTGTCAGGCTCACCTGAGTTCATGTGGCAGGTTTGGGATGTCAGACAACAGGACATGTCACAGGTTGACACGTCTGTCACAAGGCTGTTCTCTGCCACGCTTCTACATGGAGCAAGTCAGCAGAAGGGGGAGAGGTAAAAGGAGGGGAGCAAAAAAGACTGACACAGATGCTTAAAGGAATCCAGAATGAAAACATTAGTCATGTGACAGTACATTTGGAGATTACTTCGTATGACTTGGCAAGCCAATTCTAAGTATCTGTATGTACTGAGAGGATTTGTTGACAGATATCAGGGAAGTAACAAATGGTTAAACACAGCTGGTCAGATTCTGATGCTCTTACTCATGTTTCGTAATCATCTTTTGGTTTCAAATTATCCTCTTCAGTTGATTTGACACAAAGTTCTGCAATGTCATGAGCCCAAGGTCAAAAAGCATACCAGTGGCAGAGCTGGTAAGAGAATCTGAATCCTGCTACTCCTGATATTTGAACTGAGAAGAAATTCAGGATACATTAAAACAAGGTAAAAAATATCCTACGTCATTTAGAGTAATAGATCCACCTCCTTTTACTATGGAAAAAGGACTGAAATGGAACATAATTAATATGAAATGAGGCATATTTCCATTTTAAATCCTATTGTTTTAAATGAATCATAACTACCTGGGTGGAACAGAGATTACATAGAATTAAGTTGTTACTAAAGGGAATTAAATGTGCCACTGATTGCACTGTAATAGTAATGTTGGATTTAACCATTAGAACATTCATCTTTTCCCTACTGACAGCCAAATTCATACTTATAGGGTGATGTGTATCTGTATATATGTCCACAGGTTAAAAACATGGCCTGAAACACATCCCTACGCTGACAACTTTTCTATGACTTAAATGTATGACAATGAAGATGCATCATATTATAATATTAAAAATTAACAGTGATATGCATCTTTCCTGTGCAAACTACGGTCTAAAATATAATGCACAATGCCTTCTCTTCCAATTTTGTTTGTGTCATAACTACAAAGATGGTTACTGTCATGGATATACTTGCCTACACATGGAGTTAATCAGGAACAGCTCTTTCTGAATAACTCCATGCATCCACATGCTCAGGATGTGAAACTTTTGGAGTTAAGGCCAGAAAATAAAAGCCATGAGGTCAAAAAGCATCTGCTGTAATTACACATTATCCTAAGCCTCACTAAACGCTAGATTGTAATTGCCAGGCACCAGCCTGCATCTGGGGCAACTCCAAGGAGTATTTTGGAAAGATCCCTGGATTCCCCAATGCAGTGGTTCTCAACCTTTTGTGATCAGAACGCATTTATACACTTTAATGGCCAGTCCTGACCCAGTACCCTTCGCTCCCGACCTGCTGTCCTCTGCCCCCAGGCTCCAGGCCCCAGTGTATGGATTAGGGGGTGGTGTAGGGCATGGGGGACCCCAAGCAGCCCCTTGCAAACTGGAACTCTGACAGCCTGCAAGGGAAAAGCCATGGTTTCCTACGTTTTTCTCCTTTAAAGGAGAATCCATTTTTAAAGTTTATTTGCAACTCTTTCATATATTCATGCAACCTACTTTTGGGTTGTGACCCATAGGTTGAGAAACGCTGCCCTAGTATGCAGTTAGAGAGCCTATGTATTGTCTTTAAGGAGGTGAAGCCTGCTGTCTCCTCTGAATCCCACCAACTCTTGGCCCATACACAGATGGGGAACAGAATCTCTTCCCATACCTTGTTAGGGGTTTCATCTCAACATGCAGCATCAGAAAACAATCTCTGTACTTAGGAGAACTGTTTGGCATCCTTTGGCACTGAACCTTAACTTCTACTTTTCATCTCTTCTGTGGTAAGAACGCTACACTGATGAGAAAATGAACAACTACTACTTTCCTTCCTTCATGCTGACCTCATTCCTCAGGCTGAGTCCAGCATCAGTCTGGACGCTGAAAGCTATAAATAAAATATCAGCCTTATCATGTGCTGTGGGTGGAGCATCTGTTTCATGAAGGTGTTTGCACAAAGACTGGATCCAGAGCATTAGGATTATTGAGGTCTCGGCAATAAAAAGCCAGGGCATCACTGTATGACAATTTATTTATTTATCAGTATCAAATTACATAGCAAAGTAATGAATGCAAGTGTCAGATAGTCTCTTTTGAATACTGTAATAAACAAAATCCGGCATATTGTTTAATTATCCCAAGTAAAATACAAATTGAAAAATGTGCGTTTCAGAGACTCTGTTTGGCAAATCCTGGCACAATAACCTGCATAAATAGTTCTGCACCTCATTTCATTACATGTACCGTAGTTACACACCACCTTTTTAGAAAGTTTACATGGAAGAGTTAGCATCTATCCATATGTTTTAGTCATCAGCCTCTGCCCTGAAAGCACTCAAAGTACCTATCTTATTGGCCAGTCTGATCAATGCACAATACAAATTATGCAAATAATGGAGTGCAAATTATCAGCCAGATCCTGCTGCCGGCTAGGTCTGATCCAAACCCACTGACATCAATGGAAAGATGCAGAATTAATTCAATTAACTTTGGATCAGACCCTTAAATGATTGGAAAAATATCTAATAACTTCAATGGGATCATGAATGACTTCCAGAGGCCAGATCTCTGCACAGTATTACATAAGTAGATCCTTGTGACCTGAGTCTCTGCACATGAATCTCATTTTGAACATGGGTTTGACTCAATGTATTTAAAAGGATTTATTCCTGATTTGAACTACTGTGAAATGAAACTGAGGCCTATTGATTTTGCACATGAAAAAACTGAGCGGGATCTGGCCATAACAGATTAGAACTATGTTAATCAAGTGTGGTGTTTACATGGGACTTTCTTATAAACTCTGTAAATAAAAATGTTTTCCAGATTAATGTGAGAATAAGCTTCACTTAACACTACAGCCTGTAAGTTTAAGACCATTGAGACATAGTGGTGTGAACAGGACAAGACCACTGACATACACATTTTGTGGAGAGTCTAATGAGCGGAAGTACAGAAGACTTGATGCAGGTAATTGAGGTCGAGGAAGGGAAGTCAGAAAAATTTAGGCAGCAATCCCATAAACATACAAGTTTTTATTCTTGATCCCTTGGTATCAGTGGAAGTCGGGCTTTTCTGGGAAAGTACAACCAGAACGCTTTATGATTACACTGGCTGCATAATGTGCAGCTCGGATGCACTCAGTCAATGGTCGATCATAGACAAGTTGTGAGAGAAAACCTGCAGAACAAAAAGAAAGGGGAGAGAGGAGAGAAAATTATTAGATTTTGAATATGTTGTAGTCCCCAAATGGGCAAAGCACTTCAACATAAGCCTACATACAGTCCAACTGAAATTTGGATTTAAAATTAGGCACATGCTGAAATACCTTGGTGGACTGGGGCCTTTATTTTTACTTAAAGTTCCTATCTAGTAACTTCAAGCAAATGGCATAACTATCAAGGCAGCTTTCTACTAGTGGCTTCAAATGAAATGATCACACTAAGTCCTTTCCTCTCCTTTTTTTCCAGAAGGCGCCTCTAGTACCCTCTAATCTCATTTCAAAAAGTAGAACCAACTTTTCATATTGAAGCGAGTTCCTTCTTTCCATGCTGGCTACATGTGTATGTCCATGGACTTACCACTGTACATTCCAGCTTTTAAGAAAGTAAATGCTTCCAATGTAAATGTTGCTTTTACTTGCAGATGCCGGTGTTCAGAGCAAAATCAAGTGAGAAGTTTTAAATTGACCAGGAAATTTAGATGGCAGCTGATATTTCCTGCTCATTAGGGAGTGATTTAATTCAATGGATACTTTACATTAGGCTCCAACATCCACGTTTAGGCACCTAAATATATGGCAGGTTTCCAAAGAGCTGAGCACTCAACGCTCTGGAAAATCCTGACACTAACTTAAATACCATAGGCTACCAAACCATACCAAACACCGTGAACAAAATTGATCAATCGGAGTTCAGTACTCAGGCCAATTATCTGAGATGTATGTATGAGGACAGAGAGATCTAAGTGCAACTACCATGGTGGTTTTTTTCCTAAGGAGTATGAAGTTAAGCATCAATGGAATTTCAGCAAATAAATTCCTCTAGGGCCTTTGAAAACCCTAGCCCCATATTTGAGACTTATGGCCCTGATCAGTGTACAGAGACTATACAACATGACAGCATGGCTGACAGACTGACAATGCTTACTGTAAGTGGAAAAGAAAACATATTGTATAAACAGTTTGCAATAGCTTGAAATGGGAAGAAAAGGATTCAGTAATTTATAATTTAAAACCTTAATATTTTGAATGCATTTGATACATAGACCATGGCTTTTCCCTTCTGCATCTGACCACAGGAGAAAAATCATTCCCACTCAGGTAAGGTGACAAGGCAGGAAAGCCCTAACAGGGGCTTTGTAAGGTTTTCAGCTTTTTATTCCAGACCTTCATTTTCACCTTTTCAAGTCATCATATCATGTTTGAGCTCCCTCTGGGTTTTGACAGCAACAAGATTAGCCTCAAAACCATGTCTCAAAAAGCTCAAATCTACCAATTGCTGACACATCAGAAATTCTGGTTCAAAGACAATGACGTAATCTGCTGGGTTGCTGTTGTTGTTGTTGGGTGGTTTTTTTTATAAAACCCTATACATATTCTATATTCAGTTTGGTTATTATCACGCTAAACACCCTGCATGTTAACACAGTGCCCAAAAGGAAGATCATTTTGATTTTATTTGTATTTCTTCTTTAAATATTTATTCCTCGGTGGGATGTTCCGGAACTCCCAGAACATGACACAAACATTCTGTCCCATGTAATAATGCCTTCTGGTAATTTAGAGATCAACATATAATATAAAAACATTACATAAAACATGAACATAAAAAAAATCTAAAGCTATGGATAATACCAATGAGTAAAAAATGATCAGTCAGAGCTTACTAAGTTGCTTATACTCTAACAGTCATAACCAACAGAGAAAGTAAGCCTCCTTGAAACTCAGAGTTTTCTCTACATTTCAATTGTTGGAGTAAAAGTTGACTTTTTAGTTAAAAGCAACTGACACTATAAATCAAGTACTATAGACTTTCCAATGGACTTTTGCAATGGTGGAAGAACGGTATTTTGGTTAACATCCATAAGTCAGGGTATATTCCAACATTAATTTTTTTCTAGGGAAACCCAAATCATTAGTTATCCTACTTCACAGGCATCAGTGGCTGACACTGGCTAGGAAAAAATTATCACTTCACTGACAAACATAAAGGACCTAAACTTAAGTGAAAAGGCAGAAGTCTTCCATGCACAAGGAGAAGGGTCTGAAATGAGAGGGAATTGTGCCACGAACATTGTCACCAATGGCAGTCTGTGGTCAACATACCCCCTACCGGGGGTTAGAAGAGTCCATCCACCACATTTGGGTAATAGTTCAAAAATTCAAACAGCATGTCTGGCAGAAATCAGATGGTTTCTGAATATGGAGATGAAAATAGTCTGCTCTCCATTAAATTAACATGCATTCTTAGAGGAAACTTTCCTGGCTACATAGAGAATGTCAATCACTAAATCTGAACTGCCTGGGAGGCATGAGCTTGCCAGGAAGTTTCTGGGTGGTTAAAACTTGAGAGCTAGTTGTATCCGTATACAAAATCAGGTGGTTAAAAAGTCCATTTTTAAATCAGTGAGTCAAACAGATTCATTGGGCAGGCCTCCAAAAATACATCTCAGCTCTGCAAGGAACATGAGTCCAGAAAGGGCTTTTATACAGGGATGAAAAATCACGCTCTTTGTTTACGACCAGTACTCCCAATATACTTGAAAAGTTATATGAAGGACTTCAAAGACTGTTTAATATGAACTGTACTGGGAACATAACTGCTTCCAGCAGTTTAAATCAGTGTATATCCATTCACTCCAGGGTAGCTACTCCTTATTTACTATAAGTGAGATCAGAATCAGACATAACATCAGCTGGTGTAACAATTGAGCCTGAGTATGAGAGTTGAGAATGGAGATGAAATTGTAATGAATTGATAGTGAGTTCAGCTGCCACTTGGGAGATATAGACATCTGTGGTAGAAAGTCTGCCCCAGACCATTCAAGACCAGTCTGGAAAGTTTCTTTTTAAATTATGTATTTTTTTACATTATTAACAAAGGAGAATGTACCAGTATTCAATGTAATAGCACATCTAGTAACAACACAAACATAAATTGCAAACATATAACCATATCACATACTAGGCACAGGCAGTTAGCAAAGCAGACCCCTGGGAAACAACAGAAAGCGCTCGTTTGAGTCGAGAAACAAAGAACCCAGTCAGGCTGCCTGCTTTAGCTGCAGAACGTGTTCTTAAGTATACTCAATACAGGCAATAAAATTAAAACATAATTCTGGGCTTGGCTCCTCCAACGTGTAATCCTCTACTGCAAACACTATAGGGATTGCATCTTCAGCCCTGCTGCACCCCTTCTGCAATGATTCTATGCCACCTACCCTAGCCCCTCACGGGCACAAAGGACACGGCTGTCCTCCTGCAATGCTGGGTTACAGGAATGGCTCTCCTAGGTTGTTGTTACCAGCACATGCTGGAACAATTCAGAGGCTACTCTTGTTTCCTGGCTCCTCTAAGGATCGGTGAAGTGCAAAGGAAGCAAAACATCTTTGCCATGTCTTACTTAGCTGTGTCCTGCATTTAGTATGACTCAAATGCAGTCAAGACTATAATAAACATGTATATCAACCCAGACTAGCCTGAGGTGATATACTTTGTTTCCATTTTTAAACTTATTTTTCAATGACAGAGGCTGTGTCAAGACCATGTCCAAACTGATATTTATTTCACATGCTATATATATGCAAACCTCTCCTGGTCACAGTATTGGGGGGGAGGGGGGGGAGGCACCAGAGTGACTCTACCCATTGTCCCTGCTATGTCACTTGCATTTAGGTTGTGTGTGGAAGAAGTGGGAATGACACCACAGTACTAGTTCTGCTTCCTTATTATAACAGTGATTTGGGTAGTTCACATGTAGAAGAAAGGAGATGCCTTTTTCCCCCCTTGGTCCCCTTGGCTGACAAGCACTGTCAGCAAGGGAACAAGCTTGTTCTTTTTTATTTTAACAACTTACCTGGAATTGGTCCTCATTTGTTCTCAAAAGCAAACAAGTTCTTAGAAGGCAAATACAGTCAGGACTTGTAGTAGAAATGGTATGTTTTATTAGATCAACAAGACTTTTGGAAAAAAAAAATTCTTTAATTGCAAACTTTTGGGCATAAACACCCTTCATCAGGCATTAGAAAAAAGATTGTAAAAGTTTTCCTGGGTAGAAATGAAAGTTCATATTTCATAGGATTTCAGAGAGGAGGCAATAGATGGAAAGCTCCTTAGGACAGTCAGTTTTCCATCTATTGACTCCTCTGTGAAATCCTATGAAATATGAACTTTCATGTCTACCCAAGAGAACTTTTATAATCTTTTTTCCAATCCCTGATGAAGGGTGTTATAGTGCCTGAAAGCTTGCAATTAAAGAATTTTTTTGGGCAAAAATCTTGTTGGTCTAATAAAACTTATCATCTCTACTACGAGTCCTGATTACCTTTTCCTTTAGACCAATATAGCTACAACCTAGACAGAAGACAAATACAACTTTGTCTGAAAAGTCAAATTTTGTATCTGACAATAATACAATACCAGAATAAAAATAAGACCTGTCCAAATTCTCAGTTAATGGAGACTATATTTGGGAAAGCACCAATAGCTATTATTGGCCCAATTAAAGAGAATTACAGAGTCTCTTAAATTCCCAGGAGATAAAATGCAGTTCTGCATTGAAAAGTGTCATCTATCACTAAGTCTTATTTCTATGATCTCTCAGACATTTCCATACTGCATTTATTCATCTTAGAAACATAAGTGCCAGCTCTGCAAACAGAACATAGGACATGAAAGTCAACTTGTTTTTTGTCCTTGTCCAACACCACAAGATATACAGTTTCACAAGCCAAAATTATTAGGTCCTCAATGAAATCTGATTCACACTGGTGTCTACCAATTATGTCACCAGTGATCCCTGTGAAGTTATAGTCCTATTGCTGACAATAGTTCTGCAAGATGTAAGCAACTGGAATTTAGAAAACAGTGCTCATTATGATCACAAGAAAAAACAAGAACCCCCCCTTACTCCCTCTTAAATGTGGTAATATAATTCTGAATAGATGGGGAATGAGCTTGTTGAATAACAAGGGACCATTTGATTTAGTTACTTTTAAGAAAAAAACTGGACTTAAATAAAATCATTAAAGAAAACTACATTCATATTGCTGTGGCCAGCAATTCTGAAGTTTCAATATCTACAAGGTCAGAGCCAACAGTCATTATAATCAATGTATTTTAAAAACACTTTTGTTCTAAAATTACCAAAGATGTTTCTGAATAAGTGCCTGCTGCTAGTGCAATGACTTTAGCAATGTAGGAGTTCGATGACTGAGATTTTAAAACAGTTTCTGGTCTGCTTTAGTAATGGTTTAACAACACTTAAAAACAGCTCATCTTGAAGCCAAATGATTCATTTCAAATTGTACACTTGATAATTAATTTTAATGACTGTTAATTACCAAAGCTGGCTGAAACGTAGTTTACAGCTCCCATATCAGTCCCTATGCTGCCAGTCTTACAAGGACATTCCTTTTTATCAGGATGGTTTCCTCCAACACTACACATCATATTTCATTCTCTTTGCATTCATACAATGCCCAAAGCAAAATGAAAGTTTTTTTCCCCTTAAAAAAAGGAAGGCAGAAAAAGCAGTTACTAAACATGTCAGTTATAAACAAGCCTGACACCTTAGCAATACAACCCTAAAAGCATTTTTGCAGAATTACTCTCCCAGGAAAAAGCCCTGATCCAAATAAATCTTCAGGGTGCACAGTTCCTGATATACTCCGCTTTCATAGATTTCATAGACATTAGGGCTGGAAGGGACCTCGGGAGATCATCGAGACCAGCCCCCTGCCCAAAGGGCAGGAAGTCAGCTGGGGTAATAGGATCCCAGCAAGATAAGCATCCAATTTACTCTTGAAGGTGTTCAATGTAGGCGCTTGAACCACCTCCGCTGGCAGACTGTTCCAGACCTTGGGGGCTCGGACAGTAAAGAAATTCTTCCTTATGTCCAGCCTGAAACGGTCTTGCAGGAGTTTGTGACCGTTCGACCTCGTCATCCCTTGGGGCGCTCTGGTGAACAGACGTTCCCCCAGATCCTGGTGGTCATCCCTGATAAACTTATAGGTGGCCATCAGATCACCCCTGAGCCTACGCTTTTCCAGGCTAAAGAGTCCCATGGCTCTCAGCCTGTCATCGTAAGATCTGTTTTCCTGACCTGATCATGCGCGTGGCTCTCCTCCGGACTCTCTCAAGCTTCTCCACATCCTTTTTGAATTGTGGAGCCCAAAACTGGACGCAGTACTCCAGCTGCGGCCTCACCAAGGCCGAGTACAAGGGGAGAATGACGTCCCGGGATTTGCTCGAGAAGCATCTATGGATGCACGCCAGCATTTTGGTCGCTTTACTAGCCGCAGCATCGCATTGGAGGCTCATGTTCATCTTGTGGTCAATGATGACCCCCAAGTCTTTTTCTTCTGTAGTGCTAACCAACGTAGCACTGCCGAGCCTATAAGGGTGCTGCAGGTCTTTCCTCCCAAGGTGGAGAACCTTGCATTTTTCGGTGTTAAACACCATGAGGTTCTCGTCTGCCCATTTGCTGAGCTTGTCCAGGTCAGCCTGGATCACCCGCCTATCTTCTGGCGTGGATGCTTTGCCCCAAAGTTTGGTGTCATCGGCGAACTTGGCCAGTCCACTCCTAACTCCAATGTCCACATTGTTAATGAAGATGTTGAACAGGATGGGTCCCAGGACAGAGCCTTGAGGGACCCCACTGGTCACAGGGTACCACGATGAGTGACTGCCATCAATCACAACCCTCTGGGTCTGACCACGAAGCCAATTTCCCAGCCAGCAGATAGTGGTGGAGCCAAGGCCACAACCGGCCAGTTTGGCCAAGAGGTGATCATGGGATACCAGATCAAAAGCTTTTTTGAAGTCAAGATATATGACATCAATCTCTTCTCCCTGGTCCAGGTGATAGGTCACCTGGTCATAGAAGGAAATGAGATTGGTCAAACAAGACCTACCCGCAACAAACCCGTGCTGGCTGTCCCTTAGGATGTTAGCCTGGGCCAGTCCATCAAGGATGGCCTCCTTAATAAACTTTTCTAAGATCTTCCCCAGGATAGAAGTCAGGCTAATGGGCCTGTAGTTAGCCGGATCCACTCTCCTCCCTTTCTTGAAGATCGGCACCACATTGGCCTTTTTCCAGTCTTCGGGCACTACACCAGAGCGCCAGGAGTTTTCAAAGATCCGTGCCAGGGGCTGGGCTATGAGGCTCGCCAGCTCCTTGAGTGCACCCTGGGGTGCAGATTGTCAGGGCCGGCTGACTTGAAGGTATCCAGCTTCTCAAGGTGTTCCTTCACGAGGTCAGCATTGATGGAGGGTAGGGGATTCCCCTCACCCAGATTTCCCTGTCCCATAGCAGGCATGGGCATCCCGTGTGACTGATGAAAGACTGACGCAAAGTACCTATTTAATAGGTTGGCTTTTTCCTGGGCATCAGTTGTCAGTTGCCCCATCTGGTTTAGCAGGGGTCCAACATTGCCCTTGCTTTTCCTCCGGCTCCCCACATATCTGAAAAAGGACTTTTTGTTGTCCTTGATGCCTGAAGCTAGTTGGAGTTCAGTTGCAGCCTTGGCTTTCCTGGTTTGCGCCCTGCAGGACCGGACCAGCGCGGAGTAATCCTCCTTGGAGGTGACTCCCGTCTTCCATCCTTTGTAGGCTTTCCTTTTTAGCCACAGGAGGTCCGCTAGGTCTCTGGAGAGCCAGGGGGGCTCCTGTGCCTTCTTGCTGCCTTTCCTCTGTGTTGGAATAGATTTAGCTTGTGCATTGAGGATCGCTTCCTTGAGAAGCAAGCACTCTTCTTGAACTCCCATCTCCCTGGGATCATGGTCCCTGAGGGCCTGACCGACTAGCCTCTTGAGCTTGTCAAAGTCGGCTTTTCTGAAGTCAAGGACTTCTGTGTTGCTGACTGACTTGCCAGCTTTACGGCGGATGGTGAAGGTGATCAGCTCGTGGTCGCTATCACCCAACTTCCCATCAATCAGTTGACCACCCTGCAAGAGCATCTGCTGGGTACTTTTTTTAAGACCCTGAATTAGGTAAGAATTGCCGCCTCTTCCCCTCCATACTCAGAAGCACCTTCCACGACCCCCACTCCACAGGCACCACTGTCCCTGGCTGCCCTGGAGGCGAGGGCTGCCGGAGGCTCCAAAGCCATACCTGATGCTCCAGCCAGGTTCTGCAGAGGGACCCAGGCTCCGCCAGTGTCAATTACATCAGTGGCAGGGGGCAGTGTGTGCGTGGAGGGGGGTGTCCTCCTCCTGTCTGGTCCCCCTTGGTGTTTCCTGCTATCCTGGGAGTAGGCACTGCAGAAGGAAAACTGTTCCTTGCCACTGCCACCTCTCCTGTCTCTTGGCTCCATGTGCAGCCTGGCTGAAGCACAGAGGAGTGGCTATGGAGCCCCCACCTGAGTCAGCTGGCGACAGCAGCAGTAGCAGGCATGGAAGGGGGAGGAAGTGAGAGGGGAGGGGATATGCTGCTGAGCACATAGGGAGAGGAAGTGCAAAGGAAAGATGCTTACTAGATCGAGGGACTTTTAAAAAGTTTCCTACGGGGATCTTCCCACTCCTGTGGCAGGAGGAGGCTGGGAGCAAGGGTGCAGGCACCCCTGTAGTGCCAGACACTGTTCCCACACTACCCTGTAAAAAATTCTAGATCCACCCATGGTCATCAGCAGTCAAGAAATTCAGTGAAACCTGCCCATCAAAGCCTTCATAGCATAGCTGACAAAATGGATTTAAAAAACCAATAATAGTATTCCACCAAAGGAGAAAGTAAGTATCACTTCTTTATGCTCTTATTGATGGGCAGCCTTTTACATCACAGTTGCTAGGATCATCCAGCTATTCTTATATGATTCCACCACCCTTCCAAGCCAGCAGTGGCAAAAGCTAAAAGGGAGGATGTAGTCTGAAGGAAGTATTGCTATAGTATTAAATCACTTAAAATCCTTTAGCTGATACTGTTGTGTTTTTCTGGAAGTCTGTTAGTGTTATTGGGTTAATAGTGTGGTAGCACAAGCCTGGTCCATTGTAATCAGGTGGTTAGCAGAGCTGGTGCCAAGAGCCAAGCAGCCAACCTAGAGTCTGTAAAAATTGTTGGCATCAGATAATTCTGCAACATGGTCACTGAACGACTGTACGCAGCCATTAGACATGCTGTGGTTTCTCTTTTTTTAATTTTGTGGCAGATGGTGGATATTACAGCCAAGAATTGTGGTAAGCCAGAAACCCTGCCCATTGCTATCAAACTGATGGTTGGATATTCTAAATGGAAACGTTTTTTCTTAAGGGTGGGACTTGGCTCCTAGTTTAACATATTTTGATGATAGTGTCTGACACATAGTTATAGGGCATAAGATAAATCACATATATCTTAAAATACCTTATTTACTTCCTCCAAGCTCCATACAGTTCAGCTCTTTCCCCAAATGCACTTAAAAAATTAAGCACACAAATGTATATAAGATATGTACCCAGATAGTTACACAAATATATAAACACAAATTAATATAATCTATGAAGGCAAGGTTCTTTGAGTAGAAGTGATAACTTTTATTAGACCAACTGAGTAGTTTGGCCTGCCTATGTCCTTAGACCAACACGGCTACAACAAAAATCCCCACAATCTATGAATATCTTTATCTCCCTTCCAAATTAGATGCCTTGTACTTCCAGCTATGTTGCAGTACCAGACTAATTACAGGTGAAAGAAACAAAGGTGACCCACCCCCCTCAACAAAATCAGTCATTTAAAATGTATATCTAACTAGTGGCAACCTTGAAATCTTATTCTAGCTAAAAAGCACATTAGAACTGCCTTTCTGACTATATCACTAGAGGAAAGTTTTAATAAAAACTAATTAAACTACAGAAATCCCAAGTGGTTAACTGATTTTAGGGGCTAAATTTCTGGCAATTCTAATTATCCTCTTGTGGCTTTACTTAGTGTTTCACAACCATGACAGATGACAATGAAAAACTGCAGTTAAATTCATCCACTCTGACACCATGCTAAGCACTAGCTTCTCCCTCTCCAAGTAAAATCAATACCATGTTTGAGTAAACACGTTTACAGCTTTATTAGGATGTCTTGCTTGTTCTGTAACAGCTACTTGAAGCTGTGGTAACAAATCGACTCAACTCAGTTAAACCTAGAGAGCTGGGTAAGAGGCCCATCGATAAGGTTGTTATAAAAATAAACTGCAGGAGATCAGAAAGCTGGAACAAACAGCCTGGTAAATGTCAATATTTTTACTTCCAGAGAATGACAAAACCATGAGATCACGAATAAAAGGTTTGGGAAGTCTATTTTCAGTATGTTTATAAAAATGTTTCACGTGCTTTTCACTGTCTATGCACAACCCTAATACCAAGTTTCTCATTTTCTAATCACCAGCTTAAATGCTGAAAACCTATGCAATCCAGAGTAGCAATTAATGCTGTTATTGCTATCTTCACTCCTCTTGATTTCTTTATATTTGTGGACACATTAAGTGCACTAAACTTCTTTAAGAACCACTCAATTATATGTGCATATTCCTCAGTCTGAGTTCATACACTCATTTAGAGATTCACTGAAATAACGTGACTGTATCTACTGGATGGCTGTGGGTAAGCCATGGGGTGGTTTCACACTGCTTTACTGGCAATTTCCTGTGATGATGAGTGCAATTTAGCTCCCAAGCACAAACAACCAAAGCACCAACATGCAAAGTAATATTTGAGAAAAACATTAACCCCACACTCCAAAAATTGGTGAAACCAAAAGAACAGAATAAAACTCACTTAATCACTGTTATCTCAGTAATGAATCAGTTAATATTTGCTCTTTTTTTTTCTTTGCAAAGCAAGTATTAACTCTATTGGTAAGCCTAGTAGGCCAATCACTAAAGGCAGTGAAGTAGGGCTCATACTTCCCTATGCTAGCTTGCTGAAGGACAGCAGGTAGAAAATTGCAGCATCAGCCCTTGCCTTGGTATTTCTGCTGTGGGAGGATACCTGGAATTCTACAGTTCTGTTGCTCAAGGATCATCAGTGGATGGACTTAGGGCCTGATTCAAACCTAGTCTATTCAATGGGAATTGATCCATTAACTTCGATGTGCTTTGTATGAGACACTGGTGCCCTGGCTGTTCTATATCTCTTCAGTGAGTATTGCATACTATTTGAGAAGCAATGTCCCAATGTGAACCTCTTGTTGGAGAAATGATGCAACATTTTCCTCCTCTCTTTCCATCTTCAGGAAACTCTATAGTCATTGGGTCTCTGCAGACCACCACTTTGGTTAAGAATTTACAATATTAAAAAAACAAGTTAGCATGCCCTCCAAGCATTTTGTGATGGTTCCTTCATATTTTTTATAATTTCTCCCTGCACAACTTTGAAGTTCACTTTTGGATGCAAGTTTTCTAACTAGCAAGCAAGATGTGGGAAAACAATTTAATAAGGAAACAGGCTTCACAGGCTCCAGGCTTCCAAATGGTAGTCAGGGCATAGCATTTGTGAAACTAAAATTTAGACAATTTCATGTGAAGCATCTTTCACAACTGTCTGAAAAAATATTTTCCAAACTGGTATTTCTTAGATTGGTTCTTAATCCCATAAGCAAATTGTTTCTGGAAACTTAAAGTCCTCTTTCACCATTTTTGAGATAGCAAAATGAAGAAAACTGGATTTTCAGCTGCTCAGAAATTTTTCAGGTGCAAATGTTTCTGCTTCAGTAACAAAAACAGCCACTTAATCTGCAAACATAGCACGTGGGTCCAGTTGTTCTGATCCTAAGCATAATAAGGGTTTAAACCAGTAGCATAATTAAAGGTGGGTGACCAGGGCTAGGGACAGAAATTACATGTAAACCAGTATAAGTGATTGGAAATTAGTTCCAATATGTAACACAGCAGAAGTTTAGTGTACATAAACTGCTTTCAAAATATCCAAAACTGGTTTATGATAAACCTGGATGGATGTAGTATCAGACTTAACTGATTTAGGTTAAATCAGTTTATTGAACTTTTGTCCCAGATCCCCTCCAGATTCAAGGTAACTCACAGTCCCCCAGCATCCCAGGATGCTTTGCACATCCCCTGCCACCCTCCCTTCATAGGGTGGGCAGGCTAGCATTGGCCCAAGCTGTCTGCTCCAGATGAGCAGGGAGGTGGGCTCTATCACCCCCAGCCTCTGATCTGGTCCACTTCAGGCATGTGGCTACATTTCTGGAATCAGAAGTGAATGTCTGTTCACTTGCTTATTGGTTCAATCTATACAGCTCAGACTAACCTGCAAAAATTGCATCGATTCAGTCTTGGGTTTTTTGACTGCCTGTACTTAGCCCAGGGCAACAGCCCCTGATGCTCAATGAAATGGTGCACTGGAGTGGAGGTGGGAAGAACCAAGTGGAGGTAGGAGGAAGTGTGGCTCCAGCTGTGTGCTGCAGAGCAAGGTCAGGACTCCCCTTGTCAGTCCCTTGCCCTGCCTTCCCACTTCCCAGGGTAGGCACCATTGCTTTGAGGGGAAGTGTCAGCTATCACTGCCAAGAGCCACGGTAACTCTTCCCTGGCTCTGCAGCTGCCACCTTGCTTGTGGTTGCAGGGGCAGAGGAGCATTAACCTGGCCTCTCCACAGCAGCACCCTGCCTCTGCTCCGGTCCACTCCACTCCATACCACTGGAGCCTCAAGCCCCAATCTGTATTTTGGCATTCTAGGGTGCAAACCTCATCTGGTACACCTCTGCTGCCCAGAGCATAAACATCACCAGTTACGCCTCTTACAGATGAGAATTTGATTATTTTCATACAGAAAAACAAAATGCAGTGCAGAATATGGTTTTCTATTCACGTTTATAACACTTTCAAGTGTGGTGCTTCTTTCATATATCTGAGGAAATGAAATGCAGAAGGGCTACATGAAAATAGCATGCATTTGAGGAAATTAAGGCTACACAAATGTAAAAAAGGTTACATGAATGCAGCGGTCAAGATTTCACATGCACAAAAGCCAGGAAATTCAGTTATATTTCCCAAAGCAACCATAACTTATCCACACCACAATCTGCAAATACCTTTCCCAACACCACAAAAAGTGAAAAAAACCCAAAGCCCTCTGCAAGAGGATGAGTTAGCTACTCTGGGGCCTGTGAAGTTCTTGCCTTTTCTGAACTAATATGCCCACAATGTTATATTAATATGGCTCCGATGCAGTGAATAAAAAGTGTGTGTTTCAAGTCTCCCCTCCTACCTGCCCTCAGGTTGTTTTTAAAAACTACTAGTGTGCTAAGTGGACACTGGCAGAAAAAAGTCATTTACTAAATGCCAACAACAAGAGTGTTCATTAAGTATAGGAGACCAAGGTCAGCCAACCACAATTTACTCTTTGTGGTCCTGATATTGCAAACACTTTTGCAGGCTTAACTTTGCTGCTTTGAAGAGCTTCACTGAGGTGCTCACACTACTAACATTAAACACATTAATAAAAATGCTTGCAGGAGCAGAGTCTGTGCACTTCAGGATTGTGTGGTGACATGCATACTACAGAAGCACAGTGGCACGGCAATTACAGTGTTTGCCTATGGCTCCCAAGTTGTAATTTTGAGCCCTGTTCTGGACTCGTGCTGAAGGCCAGCCCACATTGCCCTGCTGTAACTTGCACAGGGGAGTTAAAGGCATTTAGATGGGATGCTACCACATCACTCTTGTATGCAGTTGGCTACAGAACTGGTATGCCGTAATGCACACTGCCTTGACAGACACACCTTGAAGGGAAGTTCCTGGCTTCATTGAAAATAATGAGAGTTTCCCCTTTGACTTCACTGGGCCAAGATTTCTTTAATTCTAAATGTTGTTACATTTCAGTGTTAGAAGAAAAATACACTATTCAGGATGATGACTCAGTTTAGAAATAACTTGAAGATTATCAAGTCAATCTCCCCTTGTGCCAGTTGGGCTACAGCATCCCAATACAAGTCATATCACTTATGAAATACCTAATATATTTCAAAGTATTTTATATTTCATAATGCCATTATATTTTATGCTAATACAATGTATCAGATTAATCTGATACTTTTTCTCTGGGGGCTATATCCTGCTCTGACTCCCTGGGGAATCTGCTCAATGATCTAGTTTGACTAGTGCCTGTGTTTCAACTAGGAATACATTAAAATAATGCAAAAATATTACCAATACTCTGAGTGCAAGATAATAATAACTCATTAAAATCATTTCTCTAACCTTCCATATGAACATTCTCTTCATCACTGCATGATTTTCTAACACATCCCACATTTACATAAAATAAAACAGGGTGGGCAACCTTTTTGGCAGGTGTGCCACAAATTAGCCCTGTACCCTCCCTGAGTGCCACTCTAAAACCCTTGCTCTATCCATTCTGCTGCTCTGCTTTCTGCTCCCTACTCTGTGCTCCCTGCCCAATCACCTCCTTTGCTTCCTGCCCTGCTTCCTGCGTTATTGCTGCTGTGTTGCCTTTCCCCTCCATTATCTGCCATGAGCCACACACAGGTTGCCTATGCCACTTCACAGTTTTCATAGACATTTAGGCTGGAAGGGACCCCAGAGGATCATCGAGTCCAGCCCCCTGCCCCAGGGGCAGGAAGTCAGCAGGGATCACAGGATCCCAGCAAGATAAGCATCCAGAGGCATTCAAAGCGGGCACTTGAACCACCTCCAGTGGCAGACTGTTCCAGACCTTGGGGGCTCAGACAGCGAAGAAGTTCTTTCTTATGTCCAGCCTGAATCGGTCACAGTGGAGTTTGTGACCGTTCAGTCTTGTCATCCCTTGGGGGACTCTGGTGAACAGACATTCCCCCAGATCCTGATGAGCACCCCAATAAACTTATAGGTGGCCACAAGACCACCCTGAGCCTGCACTTTTCCTGGCTGAATAGCCCCATTGCTCTCAGCCTCTCCTCATAAGGTCTGTTTTCCTGGCCTCTGATCATGTGCGTGGCTCTTCTCTGGACTCTCTAAAGCTTCTCCACATCCTTTTTGAATTGCAGAGCCCAAAACTGGACGCAGTACTCCAGCTGCGGCCTCACCAAGGCCGAGTACAACAGGGGAATGATGTCCTGGGATCTGCTTGAGAAGCATCTATGGATGCAAGCCAGTGTTTTGCTCGCTTTACTAGCCACAGCATCACACTGAAGGCTCACGTTCATCTTGTGGTCAACCATGACCCCAAGTCCCTTTCATCTCTAGTGCTAACGAGCGTAGCACTACTGAGCCTATATCCATGGTGCAGGTTTTTCCTCCCAAGGTGGAAAACCTTGCATTTTTTGGTGTTGAACACCATCAGGTTCTCATCCACCCATTTCATGAGTCTGTCCAGATCTGCCTGGATCACCCTCCTGTCCTCAGGTGTGGATGCTTTACCCCAGAGATTGGTGTCGTTGGCGAACTTGGCCAGTTCACTTCTGACGCCAATGTCCACATCACTGATGAAGATGTTAAACAGTATAGGCCATAGGACAGAGCCTTGTGGGACCCCACTGGTCACAGCATACCAAGACAATTGGCTCCTGTCGACCACCACCCTCTGGGTCCTACCACGGAGCCAGTTCCCCAGCCAGCCGATCGTGGTGACGTCAAGGCTGCAGTTAGCCAAAAGGTGATCATGGGATACCAGATCGAAGGCTTTTTTAAAGTCGAGGTATACGATGTTGATCTCTTCCCCCTTGTCCAGGTGATAGGTCACCTGGTCATAAAAAGAAATGAAATTGGTCAAGCAAGACTTACCCACAACAAACCCATTCTGGGTATCCCTCAGGATATTGCCTTCAGCTAGCCTGTTAAGGATGGCCTCCAAGACCTTCCCCAGGATAGAGGTCAGGCTGATGGGCCTGTAGTTTGTCCCATCTACTTTCCTCCCTTTCTTGAAGATAGGCATGATATTGGCCCTCTTCCAATCATCGGGCACTTCACCAAGAACTCTCAAAGATCCGTGCCAGGGGCTGAGCTATGATGCTTGCCAGATCCCTGAGTACCCTTGGGTGTAACCCATCAGGGCCGGCTGACTTGAAGGTATCCAGCCTGTCGAGGTGTTCCTTCACAAGGTCAGCTTCGATGGAGGGCAAGGAATCTCCCTCACCCAGGCCTCCCTGACCCATAGTGGTCATGGGACTGGTAAAAAACTGATGCAAAGTACCCATTTAGCAAGTTTGCTTTTTCCTGGGTGTCAGTTGTCAGTTGGCCCATCTGGTTTAGCAGGGGTCCAATGTTGCTCTTGGTTTTCTTCCGGCTCCCCACATATCTAAAAAAGGACCTTTTATTTTCCTTGATATTTGTAGCTAGCTGGAGATCCATTGCAGCGTTGGCATTCCTGATTTGCTCTCTGCAAGTCCAGACTAAAGCAGAGTATTCCTCCTTGGTGGTGGTTCCAGTCCTCCATCCTTTGTAGGTCTTCCTTTCAAGGCACAGGAGGTCCACCAGTTCCCTGAAGAGCCAAGGGGGCTGCTGTGCCCTTTTGCTGCCTTTCCTCCAAGACGGGATGGACTTCGCTTGCGCATCCAGGACTGCTCCATTGAAGAGCAACCACTTGTCCTGAACTCCCCTCTCCATTGGGTTGTGGCCTTTTAGCGCCTCACTGACAAGCCTCCTTAGCTTGTCAAAGTCAGCTTTCCTGAAGTCGAGGACTTCTGTATCACTGACTGACCTGCCAGCTTTACAGCAGGTGGTGAAGGTGATCAGTTCATGATCACTGTCACCCAGCTTCCCTTCAATTGTTAGGTTGCCAGTTAGGTCATCCCCGCTTGCCAGTACAAGGTCCAGCAGCGCTTTACCTCTTGTCGGCCCATAGATTTCCTGCCTCAGATAGAGGTTGTCCCCACATGAGAGAAAGCTTTGCGACTGCTCGGATTTGGCCAAGCGCTCCTCCCACGAGATGTCTGGGTAGTTAAAGTCTACCATGACAACCATACACTGGGACTGTGCGGCCTCAGCCAATTCCCTGGTGAACTCCTGGTCAAGGTCTTGACTCTGGGTAGGGGGTCTGTAGTAGACCCCCACCATAGTGTCTGTGGCACTCATTCTGCAGGTTGTCCACTCTGAAATAAAATGTTACCATGAAGTGCATAAGAAGATATGACAAAATATTTTTAAAAGAAATAATCTACTTTCAGTTTTTAAGTCAGCTTGTAATTGCTTTCAAGGCGGTATAGCAAAAGCTGGAGCCGTATAATTTATTAAGAAAAAACACTTAGTTTCTAACAGCTTTTAAGATGCATATAGCCCAGTCAACTTTTGTTTACCATCAGGTCTGATGTCCCTGACAGAAAAATGAGGTAGCTTCTTAAGTCCCATTTTGCCAAGTACTATGTCTCTTTTCAGACACAGAAACATTAAGCACCAAATCAACGATTTTGTTAGCAACTTCAGGATAAGGCTCCAATTCTGTCAAACTACTAACTCAATGTTTTTTTAATCCATACACTCATCAATTTTAATGAATTAAAACAAATATTACTTTTAAAACAAGAGCAATAGAATTAGCAAATTCATGAGAGCAGAAGAATTGTTTCCTAAGATCTTGCAGTTGCAAACTGAAATTATCTTACTTTAATTTTAATAATTTTATATTTAATAATATTTAATAATATGAAAAATAAAACAGGTAAATACCTAGATCCCACTGGGAAGATAGTAAGTGAAACATTATGAGGACCATCAGAAAACTGCATTAGAACTGTGGCTTCATTTGGGGTTTTGTCCGCCTTGTTTATATATGGCAGGCATGTCTGATTAATTTGCATTGTAACTAATATTTAGTAATTAACAGAGTGCAAAAAAGGGAAGTAAATAGAAAAATTCAGATCTGTATGCTTATTTCTACATGGTGTTTTTTAAAGCCAGCTGCATTCAAACCGCAGGACAAATTTCTAAAATGTATCAATACCAATGTAGAAATTGCCTACTTGTGGCTGACCACAACATTTATTGGAATAATGGTATACCTGTAAATAAGACAGAGAAAAATCTACAATGAACATATAATGCAGCAACATTTCTATTTATGGAAGGCTGGTTACAGAGATAAAGTGGCCATCTAATAGCCTAGGCCTAGTTGTGGCATTTATCTTTGTGAGTTAAGAATGACATACAAACACACAGGTGACATAGTCATGAACATGTTGAGAGTTCTGACAAGTTATCCCCTAGCAAGTAAAGATTGATGTCTCATCTAAAACTCAGCAATTACACTGGTATATGCTGTTTATACAACAATAGCATTAAAGATGAGGAAAATGGGTTGTCAGTCAAAACGCTGATGACATTAAAAAGGTATTTTTATTTCAACACTCGATATATCATCAACCATGACTGCAATAACAACAGGATTGCTAAAGGCAGTTAGTTGCCCATTTTGTATAAATGAGGACTACATGAAAGCTGATCTCTGCTATAACATTTATCTTCACTTGAAAGATAGGTAGAATAACCCACAAATAATATCCCCTTGCGTTTTCACTCATGAAGATAAATTTTATAATAGAAATAAGCCACTGTGCATTATATATCCTATATATTTAATTGAAAACAACAAAATCTACTACCAGCTAGCAATAATGTTGCATCTCAGGGCTACAGTATCAGGGTTGTATTTCATGGTTATGACATTATCTCCATGAAATGTGTCTTTTAAAAATATGATTGAAAAAATGGTCACAACTTTCCATGGTACTTTACCTAATTAAAACCAATGCAACTGAATTAAAATCTGCTGTACAGGGATTAAGCAGCCACTGACATCACAATCCTACCACCCAACACTGATTTTTTCTTAGTTTCTGAAACTTTGATTTCAAGACATTTATATATTTCCCCTTAGTTCCTGTAAAACAGAAATCCTTACAGACATGCACACCCAGTAAGTAAGCATGATATTTTGTTACCCTGCCACAGTTTTAGTAAATGTCATAATTTTCTTTTATAACACTGTTGTATTATACAACTGCATTTAAGAGCAGGAAATTTTGAATATAGCCACAAATTCACTCTGTCGGAGTGTAGACAGACAAACTGATTACATCAGTATAGTGTGGATCACAATTAAACGATGAAATGGTTACACTGGTCCCTTCCTATGCTCGTTTCATTCAGGTTAAAGTTAATGATTTGGTTCTATTTATAGCTGCAGACAAAATAATTACATTTTTGGTTTAGCTGAAGCATACTGAAGCTCCCACCCCTCCCTTTCAAAAGGGGATATCATTACATCTGTACACAGCCTTAGAGTTCTATTATCATAACCACACAAATTACTCTTCTGTGTTGATCATCTGTATTATCAGAACTTTGTGATGTGTTATACCACAGCCATGGTATACATCACCCTCTTCCACATCTACAGTATGTTATTACCTGTATGTGCACACACAAAATGCCATCATTTGAAATGCACTGTGGATTTGTGGTTTAATAAAAAAATTTGCATCCTATGTCCTGCTAAATTCTGCACAATAATCCATCTGTGTGTCGCATCATATTTACTGAAGTGGAATTTCTATGACTATGTCATTTTTGGTTAAATCAGTTTCTTTAACCATACATGCTCACAAAAGATGGTAGACACTTGGATTTTACAACAAGCGTATCAGAATTAGGTGCCCAAGTTCCATTTACTTTCAATAAGATTTAAACATCTTTACAGCATCTCTGAAAATCCCATTGAAGGCAAAATTCCATTCAAAGGTACATGGATTCCCTCCATTGAGGAGGAATTCCCCAGAGCCACTACAGAAGCTTTAGAAGGATGGATTTCCTTCTGCTTTCTCTTACACCCACATTACACTTACATAACTCTGCTGCCTTCAGTAAAGTGGTTCCTGATTTACATTTTTGTGCCACAAAGCTAGTTTTATCATTAAAAAGTTTCTTGACAAAAATATAATATTATAGAAGGAATGACATGCTATACAGCTAGTTCTTCAAGGACAGAGGGTGGCATGTAAACCCTTTCATGTACTTATGGTGCTGCACTATACATAGCTGAAGAATGTTACACATAAAGAATAATATTTTAAAATAACACTTTAAAATCCCAGCAATCTACTAATAATGAACACAACTAGATATCACTCTGAAACCAAACCTAGGTGTCCAATGAGGGAAGATTATCAGCATTAACAAGAAAGTAGGTCAAATTTGTTCAACTTGACAACGTCCCAGGAGTTCAAGGGCTTGATTGAAATATGTACAGACATTCTGGTTAAGATGGAGGATCATCTACTGGGCTCAGTAGTCTCTCTATAGCTTACCTCAGTGTATGTGTGGATCTAGGATTTTGAAAAGTAGGGTGCAGATGGTGTGCCACATCATCACATATAACACAAGACACATTTTTATCCAGTTAAAGAGGAACTAGATATTTTACTAATCTATTAGGGGGCTAACACTATTTTCCGTTTAAGATCAAAGCAAAAACAAATGTAACTATTGGAATGTACACTAATTTGGTAGATTGCATATAAAGTTGAAGAAAACACAACCAAGTAGGCAAAAAATAGTTTAAATTAGTCTAAATAGTCAAAAGAGATTGTCATTAGTCCTGTAGTAATCTTTTACATCTCTTATTCAAATTAATTAAACAAAATCTAGCCCTTTTGAGTGTCTTGAAAGTGACTGTCAATAATTTCTACACCTGAGTTAATTTTACCACAGCTAAATTAAACATTTTAAAGTTAAAAGCAGTCTTCAGGGCTGTGAAATAGAGACATAATAAGGACTGGCTACTAACAGACAGACAGCAGAAGAAAGGATAGTTTGAATAGTGGAACATCAAGATCATGAAAAAAGAAAAAAGGTAGTTAACAGCTGCGGAGTAGAGAGAGATTAGCAGGAATCATGCAGATAAGTCAACTGACCCTCTCAGTACTGCCTCAATATAAATGTCCTCCTAGGCAAGTGGTTTTAAAGTTTGGCAGGAGCAGGAATCAGAGAAAGGTGCAACTGCACCTCCCTGGATCTCCAGTATTAAAGAAGAGAACCCAGGCTTTTTTATGGCCAGTGTGGCAACCAGAATGTGACGAAATAGGATGAAAATATATCCATGAAACCCTGTACATCACAAGATGATAAGGCAATGCAAGGATTCTATGAGGTACACTCACAAGATACATCCTGTTGTGTTGCGTCTCCTAGCTTCTATAAGAATTGTGATCTAACGGCTGATACAGTAGCTGTCACAGAGCAAGACTGATGCTGTGTTTCATGAGAGAGAGATAATTGTTTATTCTGCAAGCAGCTGCACTAAAAAAGGATTTCTCTCTGTAGTTTTTAAACTGCAGGTAACATCTTCCTAGGATTCCTCTCCATGTTGTAACTGTCAATGTGATTTTGAAAATGACAAGTGTTTTGAGCTCTGACTGTGGCTTTGATATTGACAAAAGTAAAAGGCTCTGAGGTGGTCTTGGTATCTCACAACACTTAATGAGGAGTTTTTTTTAACTCAAGAATTCTGGCCATAGTGAAAGCTATGGAATTTTTTATCAGACAGCTGTAAGTAATATATCTATAGTTACCGCATACATTTTGTCACTACTGCGTTACACTACTTTAAATGATTTGCAAGTACAGTTCAGAGTCTAGTACTTTTCATGCAGCAGATGACTAAATCATATTAGATTAGCAAAGAAATGTATTGACAGAACCTGTAGGAACATATTGATTTTGCACCTTTCCCTGTTCATTTGTTATAATTTTTCTTCCCAGTTCCATTTAGCGGACAGACACTAGAGGAGAGATTTTGCAGGGAACAATGACAGTGACTGTCACAAAAGATTCTCATTGTTTTCATTTGTTACTGTGGCAATGACAAAGAAGATTCCAAAAGGAAGACAAACCTACTATGACAAAACACAGGACGATGACGGAACGGAATTTTCTCTTGACCTAGGAAATCAGAAAGGCACACGGAGCGCAAGATGACAGAATTGTCTCCTTTTCCAAATGTGTACTGCCATTATATTTTTTTGAAACATGCAATTAGGGCAGTTCAAGATGGGGCTTGCTACTGGCAAATAAATGCTAATACAATATGGAATAAGGAAAATCTCTCCAAATTCTATAGAATAAGACTGTAATTCCATTAAGGGGGCTCTTGTGACATAAACCATGTTAGCAAAGCTCAAGTGCTTTGTCAATGTCATCAAAACCCTGAGGTGGAATTACAGCTTTAATTTATGGCTGTTTCAAGGGTTTATTTTACATTATAAATGGAAATCTGTGGCACTGCTGAAAACCACTAGAGGTGCTGAAATGCTGTAAAGCAGCTTGTCATTCTTTAAGTGGGTAAAAGGACAGGGTGCCAATGAAAACCACTAGAGGCAGCAAAGGGATTGCTCAAAACAAGTTTTTCTGTTCAAATGATGAGTTTCAAAAATTGCAAACATTCCACCTTTGATTCACGTGCTTGCTGGGTCTGTCTGGCGAGCAAGTAATTACACAGGACTTCCTGTCTGTAGAGGGAGGCAGGACATTCAATGACATTTTTAATAGAGGCACATTCCAATGGAAGGATCTATTCAAATTTTTTTTGTCTGGCTAGCTGGTAATGGAAACCTGTTAGCTAGTTTTACTTGAAGGCCTTGAGCTTCATTTGAAGAGGTACCAAGCTCCCAAACTCCATTCCAGCTCAGTTGGATTTGCAGGTACTCAGGGGCTTTTAACCTTTTTTTCTCAATGATTTCTATACTTTCTAAGAGATGGTAGTTACATTAGCCATAGAAAAGAAGCAGGTTTCTTATTTTGGCTTTTTTCCCCCGCTTTGCTCCATGTGGATCTATTTGTAAAAAGCAACTTGCCAAACAGGCATTCCCAGATCCATGTGGCTCCATGCCCAAATTCTGCCGGCAAAACTATGAGTACCTCCCCTTCCTCCTGCCAGCAGAGGAGCAGCAGCCCACACCTTCTGTTAACTGCTGCAGCCCCTTTAATAGCTATGCCTACCAGCATGCATTTCATGTGCTCGACCAGCTGAGAAAGTGGAGCTACCTGGATGTACAGCTGCCAGAGCTGCTGCCTATCACTAGAAGCTTTGGTGATAGAACTAGATGAGGCCATAGAGAAGTAAGGTTGAGTCTGCTCAAAGTACTGTTTTCAAAACCTGTGCTGCTTCTGATACAATATTTCAGGAATTAAAAGACAGAATTGGAACATTTTTTGCTATAAGGAAGCTAAAGACGGAATCAAAATCTTATAAATAGCAGTATCTGAAGTATCAATATATATGACATTTTAAAGTGAGAACTCTAGGAAAAAAAAGAGTAAAAACTTTCCATTAAAAAGTCTTTGTCTGGGAGCTTGATGTACTGCCAACTAGGGGTTATCAATGCTGGTAATACTGACTGTACTGCAATATTGGGCACCCTGTGGTGCCTAGGTATAGAAGGCTATATCTGCTAAAAAATAGGCGTTTTTAAAGTGTGAGGACCAAAATGTAGTATAGCTAGTACAAAGATTGTCTCCAGTGAAACAAAGGGCAGACCAAACCTATAGTTAATCTAAACCAGCATCCATTTCCAACACTGGCCAGTATCAGAGGCTTCAGGTGGATGTGTAGGACAAATATGGATAAATATGGTAAAAATTCCTAAAACAGGAAGTTTATCGACCAGTGCTTGGATCAAGTCCAGAAGAGGGAAGGTCTTGTCTTCATTTTTTAATTTGTCTCATATAAGAGTGGATGTTTTCATTATTCATATAATGGCTTATTTTCTTTTTGAATCCCTGTAAGCTTTTAGTTCCAATACCTTGGCACTGAGTTCCGTAAGTTAATTATGCAATGGATGAAAAAAAATCCTCCTTTTTGTGAATTTACAACTGCCACTTTTCAGTACTACTGAATTTCTCTGGAGCAGAAAAATGAACTGTTGTTATTTAATTCCCACAATCTCCCAGGTGCCTCCTTTAATGATAGGTATATCTTTTGCTTATGCCATAACTTCCATAACAGCAGCCTATTTTAATGCAAACTCATACATTTTTGCAACTGTTCAGCTACTTCATGTACTGAAGCCTTAACAGAATACAGACTGATATTTTCTGATGTCAGTGTTCAAAACAAAGTAAAATATAGTATATGAAAGCAGAGCTGGAAGGGACCTCACAAGGTTATCTAGTCCAGCCCCCAGCTCTAAGCAGGATCATCACTAAACCACCCCAGTCAAGTGTCTGAGTTTACTAAAGTCTGCTTTTCTCAAGCCCAGTGTCCTTATTCAACTGGTCTTCTTCCTTCCCCCATTTACAATCTTGAATTCCTATCACTTCATAGTCACTGTCACACAAGTTACCTTGCAGCTTTACATACTCAACTAATTTTTCTTTGTCTGTAAGGAGTAAAATCAAGAAGAGCTCCCTTTTATAGATGGCATCTTTACTATCTATATCAAACAGTTATCTCCAGCCAACTCCAGGAATCTGCTGGACTGTTTGTGCACTGCTGTGTTTCCCTCCTACCAGATACCCCAATAATTACAGTCCTCCCAGAGAAACAAGTCCTGAGATTTGGAAGCTTCTTTCAGTTGTTTAAAGAAGGTTTCATCCACCTCCTCTTCCTGCTTTGGAGGCCTGTAAGAGATGTCCACCATGAAAGCCCCCTGCTGCCCTCCCTTCTCCAGAGATCCACTTGGAGAGTCTCTGAGTGAAAACTGTCACCTTTAATTCTGAGATAAATCGTATGAAGGGCACTGTCATCTTAAAAAAAAAGGGTCAAAACCTCCCTAATATCTAAGTTATGTAGCTTCATCTCTTCAAGATTCATGGGAGTTTTGGGAAAGAATAAAAGTAGACAACTAACTTTATTAATAGAAACTCTGCAATTATCTTGGAAAGAATTTTTGGGTGTTCTTTAAGCAACACATTATGGTGATGCAATATAGTATAGGGAAGGTCGGACAGAAGAGCTCTCAGTTCCACTACCCTCTTATCTGATGTGATGGCTATAAGAAGGGCAACACTCACAAACTGGTGAAAAAAATAAATGTGAGGCAAACATCTTAAATGGAGCATTCATTAAGGCCATAAGCACTATGCAATAATTCCACAATGGTGTCAGCTTCAATATTGATTAAAATTGTTTCATACATCTTTTTAGAAATCTTGCTGTGACTTGAACAAGTGAATATGAATACAGTGACATTACATATTGGAAACCGAGACACTAAATAGATGTCAAGAAATTTAAAGGAGAATGCCACAGATTTCAATAAGCACATATGGTCCGTTGTGTTCAGGAACCGTGATGGGAGAGGTCTGATCATACTACAGCTGATACTTTTCTATTTGAATATGTAAACTTTCCTTGTAGGCTTGTTACTACTGTCAGATAGGATGGGCTGAACCTGCCACAATTATTTTTCCAAGGCAGACAGCCACCTGTTATACTGCCACATGCAGGGAAGCGGCAACATTTTCTCTCTCTCATGCCCCAGACCAAGTGGTATATTCTAAGAGGTAGGTGAAGAGGCGGATTGACAGAACATAGAAGTAGTTTGGGGAGCCACCTTCTCTTGTGTATTTCTTGTGGATGTATTCCTGGGGATTGCTGTGCCTAGTCCAAGATTTGAACATTCTTTATTCCAGCTGACCCTTCATTCTGAATATCCAGCATGGCACTATCACAAACCCATTCATGGGATACACCTAGAGTCCCAAGTTTCCCCCTGCTTTTGTCCCAAGGAACAGACCAAGGTTTGCCTTGTGATAACTCCTTATTCTCTCAAGCCTCAAGTCCACTGACCTCATAACAGACCACAGAGCTGCAGCAGAGGAATCTATGCCAGCTCCCAGTGGCTTCCCCTGGGAATTTTAGGTACCCCTTTCTACAGAATGGGATTCGCTTGCAATATTACTCTTCACCACAGGAAATCAATAAGAAGGGAAAAAAACCCCCAATAAACCATTTACTGTATAGGAGAAAAGAATGATACAAGGAAAACTAACTGTAAAGTCTGGAGGCAGAAACCTCTCATCTGGCTACCACAGTCTCTCAGAGAGTCCTACCAGTATTTTCAGATCTGCCTTCTTGCTGATCCTGCCAGCTGACCTGACTGCTGGGGACTGGCCTCTCCCTAGGCCTGGGATAACCCAAAGATCCCTTTTTTTCTCCAAGATAGTTCCCTGAATATCCTCAAGCCAACCCTACCACCCGTTCACCCCCCCACCATCAACACTGTCCTAGTTCCTCAGGAGTCTCAGAATCCTCTAGAAATGTCTTTCCTGCCAGGAGCAGCTGGAATTCATCTAACTGATGGCCCATTACTCTGGCCTTAGCTATTAGTTCATTTTCAGTATATTTGGTATCTTGGCAAACATTCTGGAAAGACCTGGATAATGTTACAAGGGTACCTGTAGATTTTCAGTATCGGCCACAGGGAAATCTTTATGTTGTCAAAGCTTTTCCAGGAGTCATTCAAATATAAGACAAGGGGTAGCTACCATATTTTGCTTTGCCCAATGATGTTCAATAGCAGCACTGTAGATTCTCTTCCATACCACTGTATACAAGTTTCCTTGGGCCTGCCAGCAGTGATCCCAGGCTAGTTTCTACAGTCACTCAATTGTCTACCCCTAGGTAATTTTATGATGGTTTGTTTTCTCCAGGCTTTCAAACTGAATTTCTCCTCCATACTCAGTAGAGGAGTTGTTATAACATTTTCATGTTTTCTTCATTGACTGTTTTGAGGAGATCTGCAGTTATTTATCCTGGCCTGCTGCCTTATACTTCTTTAGTTTGCTGACAGCTGCTTTGAGTTCAAACAAAGTGATTTGCTTGCAGTTAACATCAAGTTCTTTTATCCTGCCTATATTGTTTCAGGGAAGGCTTGTTTAATATAAAGAGAAAATGCTTAACCCATCTTTTTATTTGTTCTTCTGTCTTGGTGAATCTATTTCCATGTTTGCCTTTTATTGAGCCATGGCAGCAATGACCAGCCACCTGCAAGCCTTTTTGTGGTTTGGAAAAGGTTTATTTTATCACTTCTTTGGCATATGCCTTTGCTTCCTGGGTCTGCCCATTAATATATATGTTTGTTAGCCTGTTTTTGCAGATCATTGTACCCATTTACCTTTCTATATGTATATCTTTTGCTTGTTATAGTCCTTTTGCCCTTAAGTATTGAGGAGATTCAGGTTTGCCTATTTCCTTTTGGTGACAGCATCCCATATGGTCTTGGTGACCTATACTTCTATCCTACATTTGAGAAACCCAACAAAGTTGATAGCTGTCTTTTCATATGCGTTGCTGATAGTCCCACCAGCCTTTTTGTACTTAATCAAAAATGGAATCCATGATCAGTAAAAATGGATAACTTGTTGATTCATTTAGTAAGATGGACATCAAAGTTAATTTTCATTATGTCTGGAATCTTCGAATTCCATTTTTGCTTGGGGCTATAAGTCTGGAGGTACGGATTTTCTTGGTTGTGTTTTTGCAGGTAAATTTTGAAAATTCCATGAGTCAGTGGCATAACTAGGATGGGGTAACTGAAACACCCAGCTGCAGCACCCAAAGGCTGCCCTGTTTGTGACGACTGCCCTGCGTGCCTGGTCACACTGTTACGCCTCTTGCACAAGGTGTTCTCCATTGCCATTGTATGAACAAAACTTGCAAATGCCAATGGTGTTGCTTAGACCAGGGGGGTCAAACATAAGGTCTGTGGGTCAGATCTGGCCAATGGAGCCATATGATCCAGTCTGTGGGTCTATGCATGCAGCATGTGGGCTGGACCTGGTGCTGGAGGCACTGCATTATTGAGTGGGGGGACAGCATGGATTACACACCACCTGTGGTGTGTAAGTTGGACCCAGCACTGCATACAACACATGAGGTGGGAGTGGGGGCCACGTGTAGACAGTGAGCCCCAGGACTGGTGCCGGTTGCATGCAGCACGTGGGATGAACCCATCACTGCAGGTGATGCATATGGAGTCAGTCAACAGAAATGGCAATGAAAATGGTTAGGGTAACAAAAATGGTTAGGGGGCTGGGGAATATGATTTATGAGGAAAGACTGAGGGAACTGGGTTTATTTAGTCTGGAAAAGAGAAGAATGAGGAGGGATTTGATAGCAGCCTTTAAGTACCTGAAGGGTGGTTCCAAAGAGGATGGATCTAGACTGTTCTCAGTGGTGGCAGATGACAGGACAAGGAACAATGGTCTCAAGTTGCAGCAAAGGAAATTTAGGTTAGATATTAAGAAAAACTCTCTCACTAGGAGGGTGGCAAAACGCCAGAACATGTTACACCCAGAGAAGTTGTGAACTCTCCATCCTTGGAGGTTTTAAGACCCAGCTAGACAAAGCCTTGATCTAGTTGGGGATGGTCCTGGTTTGAGCAGGGGGTTGGATTAGATGACCTCCTGAGGTCCCTTCCAAACCCAATTTTCTATAATTCTATGACTCTATGCTCCTGGTCCAGCCCAGCCTGCAGATCAGCTCAGAGACCCTCATCTGGCCTGTAGATCCAGCTGAGTTTGATACTCTTGGCATAGCTCATCCCTGGCATTCATACCATCCCTGACAAAGAAAATTACATGTTGTAGGACTCCACTAATGATGTCCTATAAGCAGTTACTTAAGTTGTCTTTGCTTTCTTGAGTTCATGCAGTCACTCATGAAATAAGCACCTCCTTTTACTCCACATGAGGTTAATTTTCTTGCTATTCTTCAATTTGATAATATGTTTTTATGGCTGACTTACTCAAGGTGAGCATGACAGTATCATAACTTTCTATCTGGCTTGAGCAGATTTCCAGCTTACAGCACTGCACACTCATTTTAGGATACTATATGTAATACAGAGTCTGGAACAGCAGACTCTTAAGCATATGAGCTTCTTACTCAGGTAAGGTTTGGCTAGAACCTTTCATGCAGATCCCTTGAGCACTACCCACTAGAGCCAAAGATCTTAGACTGAATTTGGCAAAAATGTTCTTTCATTTTCATGCCAAGAAACTGAGTCTGCTGAAACCACTGGTAAGAATGTTCTAATTTCAGTCACATTAAATGTATGTGTACATACAAGAATAAGCTTTTAAATAACTATATGTATTATGATCACTGTTACTTAGTGGTTCAAATATAGTCACGTGCTGAAGCAACTCCCGTGTGCTATTTAGGAACAACAGAAAGGGGGCAAAGCTGCATTGATGAGAAAATGGGTAACTTGACCTAACTTTTCTTTTCCATTTCTATTTCTTGGATCCAAGAAACAATTTATGCATTCAAGTAGTATCATACCTAATTTCGACAGGATTTAGGCACATCCTGAAAGTTAAAAATAAATTTAAGTGTTATGTTAAGCAGGGATGAGATTTGGGCCCAATTCTTCAGCCTTACCTCAGGTAACACAATTTGTTGTCTTACAAGAGTTTATTACTCTACTTATCACTGCACAATTGAGCCTGTGATTCCATTTATAAAGTTTCTTTGCTCATGTTTCAAGTAAGTTAGAAAAAGTGGAGGCACCCTACAGCTACTACTTAGTGAATGTGAAACCCTTCAGTATATAATTGTATATCACTGCACTACATGAAAGTTACAATCAACAAGGGAACTTTTGGACTTACTTGCTTTTGGCTTACACTGAGACATTTTAGAAACAGGCACAGACATAACATCCTCATTTTTTTAGAGCTCATGCCAAAAAATAGTAAGTTTGCAAATGGATATTAAACAGTGCCAGATATATTTATTGTCTGGTTTAAAACAAAAATTAACCCTTTATACTTTTTTCTTAATGTCCAAATACCTGTAGTGAAAGCAGATGTTCTGACAAGAATGACATGATCAGAAGCATTACATTTAATTATTAACACGCTGTTTAATATTCACCACAACCTGTTTTAAAGAACAACAATGTGTTAACATTTAAGCCAGAAGGGATTTCTATGCAGTATATAGTGTATTTGATGCAGCTTGTTTATGCAACATTCTGACAGAAACAATTAATCTCGTGAAAACAACCAGGGTATAGCATAATCACATATAATCTTTAAAGTCATAGAACACATTTTTTTCCTAGGAGAATTAACACTTGGTGAAAACACAGGATCTCAGGATGTGAATCAAAAACCTTAAAAGAACAAAATCTATTCTAAACAACAATTTGAAACTAAACCAAAAAGGGCATGTTGTGTAACGAGGCAATAATAGGATAACTTCCAAATAAGAAAGTAAATTAAATGATCAATACCTCCAACAAATGCATCTCCAGCTCCATTGGTATCAACAATTTCACTCTGGTCACTCACTAAGACTGGAAAAGAAGTTACTTCATTTTCTACAAAGGAAGAGAAAAGAAAATATCAGTTCTTTGTAAATGGAGTTTGGAACATAGTGAAAGTTGATCATTATAAAAAAATTAGATTCTGAACATTAGTATTCAACAACTTAAACTGGTTACTTATTCATCTGATACCTATATATAGATAAACACGATCAAAATATTTGCTGTGAACAAGTTACTCGATACATTTTCAGCTTTATTGCCCTTCTTGTCTTCTCAATTTTGAAAGAGAGAGAAAAAAAGCAGCAGCCCTAAGACAATGAAAAAACACAAGAAGATAAATGGACATATTAAAAGAGAGGTGGGTAGCTTTGTTAGTCTGAAGGTAGGCAGAATGTAGGGCAGGATGGCGCCGTTAGAGGTTAACTGATTCAGAGAAGAATGTCAGATGAAGCGATAGAGAAAAAACCCTCTCCAAAACTACTCCTTCCTCCCAGTCACAGACAGGTGATGCAATCTCTAGAACAGCCAACCCAGCCCTTCCGAAGTAGCAGCCCTTCCGTAGTACAATAAGGAATATTTACAGTTACCTGAGTTGGAAAAGCTTAAATGAACAAGAAATGCTTGAAATAATAAACATATGGGACAAAGGAAAAAACTAACACTTGAGTTTTCTTGGGGGGTGGAGAGGGATACTAAAATACTGGGAAATGGCATCTCTTTAAAAATATTCATCTGTGAAAGGGCTTTAGGAACTGCTGGCCATGCTAGACTTGGTTTCAAAACCTCTAGCAACATTAACATTTATCTTTGTAATGCCTTTCCTCTTTTGCAGCTCCCTGCCCTCTACTGGCACCCATAAGACCTATTTAAATAGGGGGATATAGAGCATCTGCACCAATTCACTGCCACACCACAACTTAATATAATTACACCACTTAGGTATGATAACTTTAGAGTTCTAGGGTTATAAATTTAATATATGCCACTAATTAATCAGCTAGGGCTTTCCAGGTGGCAATGTCATAATGACGTGATAAAAATATAATTACCACCTTGTCACAATACCTTGTTAAAGTGTAAATTACCCCTGTAAAAGAGCCAATGGAAGTTCTGCCTCTGGTAGTCAGTTCACATTAAAACTGTCTCAGAGCAAACAGATTGTCCTTTGGCAGATAGTAATGATACTGAAAGAAAAGCCTGTCAGCCAGTGAAACTGAAAACTATCAGAGCCGTCTTCTCCTTTTAATTTTTGGTAAAAATAGAAGTAACACAACAAATAGTTTTTACAATATATAAAAGTTGCACATGTTTAATTTTTCTATTATCCAGTTAGAAAGTAGATCACAAAAAGGTTCCTACACAAGGTACTTGTCCAACACACATTTGCAAACAAGAAAACCCAGGTTGGGAAGAGTACACAGAATTCTCAGTCTCAAATCAGGCAAGCCTGTGTATGTTGAAGAGGGACCAGAAGGATCCTGGTTTCTGTGAAGTGCAGTGTATCAGCTCTACTGCTCTTCACCATCTGCTACTAAGTGAACCAGGCAGATATAATGATGCTGCCTCCAGAGGGAACTGTTGGCTGGCCCACCAGGAGGGGAGGGGAGCATTAGCAACAACCATTAGGAAAGGCAAAGGAAAAAAAGAAAAGGGTAATGAAGAAACAGAAGATGAATATTCCAATTAAAGAACAGTTTTTAGTCCATACTCAGGGCATCTTCTCTACGCTGTTATTAAAGCTATTTAGAAACCTACTCTTCAATGCTGTGTTGTACTCATACTGTAGTTTGCAAGAGCCAAGCTGTTTACACCTTACAGTACTTTTAACAGGTTTCATTTGAATTGGAAATCAGGGAACAAAGATCTTGTATTGAACTCTGCCAGGAAAGCAGTGTGTATTCATCCATTTGAAAAGGAAGGATAACACATTTTGCTCTAGATTATGGAAAAACAATCAGTAAAGTGATAAATCTATTGAAGTCACACTGCAATAAGCCAATCTGTTTTGTTGTTGCAGATTCCCCTTCTCCAAGTGCGCGCATGCATACACACACACAGATGCCCCATATTAACTATATATGCATACATGCTTGCTTGTATATGGCTATGGATGTGGGTACATGTGAACAGAAAGAAAATAATGCAGAGGGGTTGTATTTCAAATTAGATAAACAAGCAATGATCAAGATTAAACAGAATTCTCTATTCAAGCAAACTTACATTCATAAAAACTTCCACCATCACCTCCCCTTTTTTCCTGCTGCGTCTTGATTTCTTCCCTAAGTTCCCTCTAGAATTCTTAAGTATATATCGCATTTCCCCTCCCCTGTTCTATTCATTCTGCACTAGATACAACAACAGGAAACTGTGAAATATTCTAAAAAATGCACCAATGAATTCAGTCATGATGATATCAGTCTATTTCACCCTTTACAGTTTTCTAGCTGTATATGGGTCATCCATTCTGTTCTCACTGCTTCTGTAACTTTACATAATTTCCAGTGAAGTGAGACAGGATGAGGTGTTATTGTAGTTCTGAAGTATGTACTACTTCTTTGTAAAGATTCTGATACTTATACAGACTAGAGATGTTCAATACAGCAAATGAGTTTTCCTATACATGCTGCTGTTAACATAACAAAGCCAAACGCCTCCTTGGACCTACGGTGCTATGTTGTTCCCTGTTTGCTTAAACCTACTGTTATCATCATTAACAACATATATGAAAATACACTGATATGATCTTAAGGATTTTTCTTTAACCCACAAAAAATTAAGTCATTTAGAGTTAAGGCTCCCAGTAATCTACTTTGCTATGCTCATGCAGCAGCATATGTGATATCTAACATCACTCACTGATGTGAGGGCTTGGTAATAACCAGGCACAACAAGGTGAATTAAGGATGAAGCAGAAGCCTCCATTTTGAAATTCCTTGCTTTTGTGAGTTTAATGTTACTTTAATTTCATTTTTGCGTGTGATCTATTACATTACAAACCTCCCAAATCCATCATAGTGAACACTGAGACACCTTGGCTAAGTGCACTGGTCATCAGTGACCTTGCTTTTCAAAGTCAGTTCTGATTTCATTTATCATTCTGAGAGTTTATGAAATAAAGAATAATTACGTAAGTGTTTTGAAATCCAAGTGCTGCTCCTCTAGGCATAATATCCAGAGTGCTATTTTAAAGTAACAAATCTTGTTTATGGTAAACACATTTAAATACAACACAGCCTTTTGAGCATTGTTTCTTGAAAAGCTAGGATTGTGTGTGTGTGTGCAGTGCAATGTGCATAATTAAACAAAGTTTGATAAATGAACACCACTGAAATCTGAGTTTTAGGGCTTGATTCTGACTTTACACTGGTATAACCCTATTGCCTTCAACTTTTATTTAGACTGATAGTTTAAATGTGATCAGTATCAGATTATTAGTGGAGTGTCCTCATATGAAAGTAGGGTTGCATCTTATAGACTAACCACATAAGAGACGTATAGCATGAGGTTTTTGAACCCAAGCTCATTTTATCAGATGCTGTCATCTCATATAATGAAGACACTTTCTAACAGAGAGCCTCCATGGTAAATCCTACTTGCTCTTAACTGTTGTAGTAAGCACACAGGGATACAGGATTCAGCTTTTTTCCTTAGGAAAAAACATTGTATGCAGAGGTGAATGTATTTTTGCAGGTACCATGGAGTCTGGAGGTAGAGCTGGAGAAAAATATTAAAACCAAAATATCCTTCCTCTAACACACACAGATAAAAGTTCTCAAATGAACGCATGATGCCAGCTGAAAGAATCAAACACTGATGGTAGCTGCAAATACAGCAGGTCTGTCTTTAAACCAAATTAGAATCACAGACTACATGTCTACTCTTAGTACAGTAATAAACACCAGCAAGCAATCATTACATCCAATTAGGCTGAGTACTTTCCTTAACTGGGTCATTTACCAGTCTCTCTTGCTCTTAAAAGTAGATTAAATGTGTAAACTTACATTTAATTACGTGTAACAGAACTCTTATGGGCGACATGTCACAGTGCCCTTAACTTCCTATTTAAAAAAGAGGGGAAGGGAATAAAACACAAAAATATTACCTATCTATCTACTTCCTAAAATAATCATCTTTAACTCCATGGGCCAATATGGAAAACACAGATACTGACAGGCTGGGAGCATATATTCATATTTATTTTGTGAACTTGAACTTCCTAAAGTAAGAACAACTATAAAACAGAATCCTGACCCCAATTTTCTTTATATTGGTACCATATCGGTGGAAAAGAAGGGGAGAAAAATAGGAAGAAAATGGAACCTTTAGGCCAGAAACATATCAATGCCTCTGGGCAGCTATGGTGGGATGAAGTGAGAAGATGGGGGGGATGAGTATAAGCTCCACAACATCTGGGCAGAACCTGATCTCACCCTTTTCCAGACTCCCACAACATTCTTCCATCTAAGATATCTTTTACACAAAAGATAAAAAAATCTTATCTTTTAACAAATCTTTTAAAATCAGCAGAGGAATAGCATTTTCTCCCATTTTTGTTATGAGAGAAGTCAATGTCACTGCTGCACTCAAGACAAGAATATAAGTATTAAGTAACTCAAGTGGATACTGTCATACCCATGTCAATATCAGCATAGTGATGGCCAAAGCTATAAAGGATCTACAGAAATGGCACAGTGCTCTAATCCTCTCGTAAGACATGCTTCACCTACCTATAATGATGGACTGGCAGGGTTGTTCCAAGGCAGATTGATGGATATCCATAAATATACAATCTGGGGCTTTCAGATGCCTGCTCTACATGGACTTTAGACTCTCTGGCACTTTTTTGAGTAAATAGAAGCTGGTGCTATTCCTTGCTAGCACTTTTACTCTTTCCCACTTACTTTTGACCAGTGTGTGGACTGGTGCTATAGCTGTACAGGGCTTAATTCCTTTCTCACTTCCCTCAGTGTAAATTAAGAGCTTGTTTGTGCAGGACAGCATAATTAAATTATGCAGTTATAGGCTCATAATTTAAGGAGTGATTTGGGATCCTACCAGTAGGTTAGAAGTACACAAAAATATAAAATGAGTATTTTATTAACACCAGCTTTTGGGGGCTTTGTTGCAACCCACAGATACAGCTAAGAATGTATGAATAGATCAATAAAGGTTAAATCTGAGATTGCAACTGAAAGTGTTGTTAATCATAGTTACCTATTGATCTCGTTCAGCTCTTACCATAATTATTGTAAACTGCCTTACAGATGTGTAATACTACATGAATGGTAACCAAATAATTAATGATGAAATAATACCAACAATAATATGGGAGCCTGCTCTACTGTACTAATATGCCCATTTACAGCTAGCTTAGCAAAAGGCACAGAGTGTAGCTATGCTGCCACAGGAGCAAGCCCAGTTTAGCTCAGCTAGCTGGCATGTTGTAGAAAGAAAAGAAATGGAACCAAGGGGCTGCCTGCTCTGTGGCCCACACCTCAAACACAAATCATTGGTTGTGTCCTCTGCTTTCCCCTTCACCATGTATACAGAGCTGAAGCAGGGAAGATATGCAAGGACAATCTCCCTATATTCTTACTCAGATACATAAGCTACCTCTTCGTGTGGTTCATAGCATATTATTAATGGTGTCTAACAGAAGTCACATTCTGACTCCTAGCATGTGTCCCCATGAGCAGGAACATGCATTTTTCTAGGGTCCCTGGGTAATGTCCATACACATGCGCTCTGGCACACGGCATCTTTTCCTGAGTGGGGTAGGGGAAGTTTGGCCCCAGCAGCCTTACCTGGGGTCCTGGGGCCCTCCGGGGGCTGCAGCCACAGCAATCCTGCAGCAGGGAGCTTGCCTGGGAGCTGAAGCATGACTCCAGCTGGCCAGGCTCCAGTTTTGGGTGACATGCTGCTGTCACCTGTGCCGCCCCATTTTTTTTTTTTGGGTGCAGGGTTTTTTGATACCAGGATCTACATGAGTCATTAGTGATTCTGTTAAAATTTTACTATTGTTGCAACCTGATGCAGAGGGTCTAACAGTGGCATAAATCAAGAGTTAATTCAAGTTGGTGACATTGATCTGAGCAAATCCAGAATCAGGCATAGGTCCAGTGGTTAAATTTTAGGGCCAGGGAATGCCTGCATGCATGTGGTGTGTGGCATTGCAGATGGTTCTTCAGTGCCATACATTGCACATGCGTGCAGGTGTTCCCTGGCCCTAGAATTTAACCACTGGACTTATGCCTGATTCTGGATTTGCTCAGATCAGTTTAATGCCACCAACCTGAATTAACTCTTGATTTATGCCACTGTTAGACCCTCTGAATCAGACTGCAACAATAGTACAATTTTAACAGAATCACTAATGACCAATGTAGAGTTTTTATAGACTCATATGTGTTTCCTTTACTTTATAGATAGTGTGGAAGCCACTTAACCCTTGGCATTCTCTGTCCAGTTCACTGCCAATGTCAGAAGCAGTTCCATTTTGTTTTTTGGCTCTGTATTTTTTGAACTAGTAAGTAATAATGCTGTGCATATGACAGAGAACCAGAGAAGGTTAATGGAAGATGTTAAGGTTCAGTCTGTCTTAGTCCAGCTCAAATGATATATAGATATATATATATATATGCCTAGGAAAAACTGCCCCAAAGAAAGAGTTGCTGAATTTTTCTGGCATGTGTCACAATGTTTAAAGTTTAGAATGGCAGTGAACTCTGTTGAAAAAACCTTCCAAGCTTACAAAAGTGCTGCTACTTGCCCGCTAGGCACACTATTCAGTGGGAGCTGCAACTGTGCCCACTGAACTGCCAGAAAATATACTCCTCTAAATCAGTATAGCTGTTAAAGACATAAGGTAACATTCAGAATTAAATCACTTTCCTGCACTCTCTGCCTGAACCAGGACAGAGGTTGCAAACTGAAGGAAGTAAAAGAGTGTGAAGGCTTAGGCATGAGATACTAAGTAAGAACCCAGTTCTGACCATGTACAGATAATACCCTGTTGTAACTCAAAGGACTATAATTGACTGACTGAAACAGTACATTATCAGAAAGGACCTGAAGTTAGAACTGAGAGGTTACAGGAAACAGACCCTAAATAATATTGTGTTACTCCCTACTGAATCCAATAGGCCTTGATTCCCAAGTGTTACTCCCGTTTTAGTTCAACAGAGCTCCAAAGAAATCCATCAAACAACACCAGCTTAAAACTAGTGTATTACAGTGGTGGTTCAGGCCAAGAATTAGGTGACGATTCAGAATTTTTCCTGTACAAGTCTTTCATTTTGCACTTTGTCTTTCATTAAACCCTGTGTGTTTTGATCTGACAAGATATTCCCCTTCAGAAGTCACAATACAGTGGAATAAGGACATAGGCACAGAACTATTTTTTAAAGCAAAGTTTATGCAAGGAACTGAGAATTATAAACAGATGCATCTGTAATGATACACATACAAAAACAGACATCACAGGCATGAAGATATCATAAATGTTAACACCCAGACTTCCCACTTTCACCTGTTAGTTTAAAGAACTTAATCAGGTTGTTTAATTACTTATCTGTCATCTACAAAAGCAAGGCCGTCTCTCTGCTTCAGAGAAGTGAAGGTGAAAGCCAGGATAGGAGGACACAGATGACAGCCAGGAAAGAATTTGTATTTACCAAAAGGAAAAACAAAACCTTCCATTTTTTTATGACTAGTTTTATCTTTTTGCCAATCTTTCTGCTTGTTCTTTTGTTTATAATTGTAAGTGTCCCCAATTGCTGGTCTATGTGACTGAGATTCTGTGTGACTGATGGATGAAATGAGAAGGCACTGCTGGTCAGGACTGGTGAGAGCAAGATGAATTCCTATAGATCCAATTCACTAATCATTAATGTAATGTCATAACAGTATGGGATATTCAACAAAGGATCTCAGGACACTTTGTGAACTTTCAATAATGAACATTCAGAGACTCTATGAGACAGTTAATGTTATCCCTGTTTTACAGTCATGTACACTGAGGCACAGAAAACTTATGGCTACCACATGTAAATAAGAGCACTTACATATAGATCTGTGAAATCAAATGAAACTGGGTGGATTTTTTGAAGGATAATGAGCATTCATAACTTCTACCTTGTATTACCAGGGATTAAAGAGGGGGCATCCAAGGACAAAATTCACCTAGGAGTGGAGAGCCAACAACTGGCTATTGAACAGACAGCCACATGAACAGGCCTCTGGAACAGCTGCATGTTCTGTGGTAGACCTCTTTGCTCTTACCTGACTCCAGTGACTAAAAATCTGCAGAAGTGTTGCAGAGTACTATTCTTGGCCAACAGGGTTAGGTGATTGTACTTCACTCCCTGGGAAAGCATTTCTCAGCTCGCCCACACATTACAATGAATCAAATTTCAATTAACAAAGAGAGACAAGATATGTAAGTATATTGTTTATATATATTTATACTGCCATAAAATAGATCCCATTCTCATAGTATGTGGCCCAGTACAAACAACAGATGAAAATATTCTCTCTTTCAGAATACTGCAAAGCAGATACTTAAAAACATAATATTATTACAAGGCAAAGATTTCTTAGGGTGGTATCTTTTATTGGACCAACTATGAAACTGGGTAGACTCAGACAAGCTTTTGAATGCAAGACTTTCTTCCTCAAGAATGTCTTATATTCAAAAGCTTGTCTAAGTCTATCCAACTTCATAGATAGTCCAGTAAAAGATACCATCCTAAGCAATCCTTGCCTCTCACATAATTTCTGGACCATCACATCTACAACATCATTCTTACATTACCAATATTGCTGGAACTGAGATATTAACATGAGAGACGTTTTTTCAAGAAAATGTAAGTTAATATTTAAAGAAATCCTTCCCTTCTCCAACACCTATCTAAGGCATCTCCAAAACCCCCCAAAAAACTAGAGTGCTCATTTAATTTTCAGGAAGAGCTTATTTTCTCTCATTTTTCTCATCAAGCTTTTCTTTTCTGTGTGGAAACCTGTCCCTATTGGCATCTGTGCATGCATACCTCTACCATTAGACTTGTAAATTTCCTCAGGTACACCTCAATTTCAGAGCAGAGAATACAGAAATCACATAATTTAAATAAGCACCTTGTTATATGACAGGTTTGTTTATGTTACAAAGTAATATGAGAAACACAGGTTGTCAGGAGAGGCAGGGATGGGCCCAAGGCATTTCTATTTTACTTGAGAGTCAGTGAGAATGAAAAGAAAAGTATTGCGCATTAGGTCACTACAGAGCATTTCTGAAGAAGCTTTTTCTTCTGGGGGATTTTGTTTGATTGTATAAATATAATCAGTCTGGGAGAGAAAAAGATAAACTTCAGCATAACATTACTAAAAATAACCTGATACAATGTATATACTTCACAATTCAGGAAAGGGAGAGAAAAACATTAGTGACCCTGTATCAGTGGTTTTGCAAATCTGATTTCTTCATGGAAATTTTAATTTTTCCTAGCTTTCTTTAAAAGCTAGATATAGGTTTAGGATTTTTAAATTATATTTTTGTGCTCATTTTGTATTTGTAATTTTCCGTTGCCTTAATTAAGATCTCTCTAGATTGTTTCTTTCTTCCTTTTTAAAGACTGGGAGTTTGCTTTACTAAGTAGGTTTTCCCAGACTCTCACAGCTTTCATATCTAATAGTTGATGCCAGTATAGTGTGGGCTGAGATTTGTTCCATCTCAAAGGGCCACATTCTGCTCTCACACGTGCGAGTGAAAGTCAGGAGTAACTTTGCTTACTTCAGTGGAATTCTTTTAAATTTCTACCAGTCTAACAAAGAGCACAATGTGGCCCCAAATTAAGGTAGTTTTCTTCACTTTAAATTAGTTGTTGATTGTTCCTTTGGTAATTAAATACAGAAAATGATGATCCTTTTTGGATCACATAACTAGCATCAAAATGCCTTTCCTTAATTACCGCTATAAACTGAATGTATATGATTTACCTCCTTTCAGATTAATTATATGTATATTTTAATGTAAATTATGCAACATTAATATTGAATTTATAGATTATTTCCTTCATAGATTCATTCAGGTGAAACAGATTCATTCAGATGCAGTTGTTATAACAGCAGTTTTGACAGACAGTTTCTAGCTACAGCTCTTGAATCATATGTTTGCATAGCAAGCCCTTTAAAGCATGGCTGTAGGATATAGGCACTCATAAAGGTAACACAACAGGTTTTATAGTGCACACACCACTGTCATTTACAGTAAACCCTGAAGCTATAAAAACAGACTGCTTGACAAAACCAAAATAACCTAGTCTAGAAGGCATAAATTAAAAATCTCCATCCTCCACATTTGCAGAATCCTGTCAAGTTTGTACCTCAGCCTGTCATTTTTAATTATTCTTCCTTTAAGGTTTTATTTCCCATGCTATTAAGTACCTGCATCTTTCAGTTTAATACTTAAAAAATAATCTTTGATCATCTATTTTGAGCATTAAAACTACAAGAATCAAACCTTAACCAGCTTTATGATCATTCTAGCAAATATAATAAATTATTATTAATATGCCAATCCTATGCACTCACTATACAGACACAATAAAAAAATGCTCATAACCCCAAAGAGATTGCAAGCTAAGTAATAAACACTGCAAAATTATGTTTTGATCTATGGACACTTTTCTGCTGCAGCTACTGTTTATTCTAAATGAACAGAAAAAAGAGGGTATGGGGCAAGGAGGTGGGTATGGAAATTAAATTAGAAAGTTATTACAGGATACAGGGCCCAATTCTCAGCTCTCTGCCTCCCAGAGGGAAATAGGCTGTACCTGGTATAACTTAGAAGCACAGAAAGGATGGTAGAAAATGACAGTTATTTGTTGCTCTATAATGCAATTTATCACAAAGGAATTTGATTATGGTTTATATATAACACCTATTTCTAAAATGCAGTTAAAATGGACCCTGAATCTTTTAATTGCAATCTCTCAAATTCATATTTCTTCTGAATAACAAAAGTCACCCTTTAAGATGTGGAAATAAAATGAAAATAATAACTATCAAGGTACAGCGTTTACTCTTTACCAAGTTTTCACTCATCTGATGTTTATTGTCATTTGACTCATTTTTCTTTTGTAACTACCTTTGTTGCCAGCTGATTCCTTTTGACTGCAGGGACCACTTACTGTAGAGCTCTGAATTTATCCGTAGGTTTCCTTGTAGCATTCTTCTGTAGCACATATTTTAGATTTTTATGCTACTAGGAAGTTTGAAAACTTTATTTTTTTCCCCACATAAAATGAATCTATTAGCTTGGTCAGATCTGACTGCCTGCTACTTGGTTAGTATGTCTTGGAAACAGATTAACATTTAGAGCATTTTGCTGCTGAGTGCACCTGTCAAACTTCATCTTTGACCCTTTATTACATCAGGTCACCATTCATCAGTTTTCTTTTTCTGATTTTCCTGTTAAAATGTTTTCAGTGGCACACATGGCATAACTGAAAGAGATATGTTTCCATTCATGTACACTGTTTTATGAGCAGGCGCTAGGTCATATGCTAACCAACTGCAGCCCTTGTAAGAAGCATTGGAAATTCAGCACTGCTAGTCCATCTAACAAAAGTTGGGTGTTACTATGTTGCCATAGGTATTTTGGAACCTAGGGCATGGCTCTACTCATTTTTCTTCTTTTTATTTACTTTTTAATCTCTTTGTTTTAATTGCTGTGTTTATTTCTTCAAGTCCCTTCCAGGCCACAACCCTATTTGCTTTCATCTTCCATTTCCATGTTTTCTTGATACTAAAAGTGTGCCCCACAACCTTCACAATTCTAGTGCAAACATTTAACACTTTTTGTTTAATGTTTCCAAACATCTCCTTTACGTGCACACACAGAGACCACTTGACAGCCTTCCCCTCCCACATTAAATTAAACTCCTCATATGGTTTTTGAAATTTCCAAGCTGCCTAGACTAATAGAAAATTAAAAAAAAAAACAATCTGCAGACACCAGCCAGAAAAATGACATATGAATACTTCTATCCCACAATACAAAGAACATTAAAAACAACTTGCATTATTGGTGCACTACAAACTGATGGCTTAAGTGCTCACAGATGGAAGTTCATATCTGTATAGTAAATGACAGTGTGCAATAGGTATTATAATCTATCCTCCTATAATTACACAATTATTAATGAACTTGCTGTTGATAAACAATGCAAGCATTAGGATATTAAATTTTTTACAATTAAGTGACTAAGAAAGCTGCTTATCGCCTTCCGTTATACCCTCCGTTAATAAGATCGTCGTTGCAGATGTTCATGTATGCTGCATTGATGTTTAATGGTGCATGATGCTCTAGGTGGTTCCCATAACCTTGCTTTGTCTACTATGAGCTGACTCAATTGATATGATAATAGAGAAAAGAGGTCTGAAACAAGCTGGGCTGTACTGGCACAATTTGCATAACCTTTAAATTTGCCATTATTTGATAGCCAACTGCTCCTAAACATTCTTGTTCAGTTGTCACTAACAACAACATACTGTACAAACAGTACTCTGCAACTGATGAGGCAGGTGGGGGAGAACTATTTATTGCACTTCTGTATTAAAATCAGAAAAGGTATTCATTATCAAATTTCTATAGTTTGATAAAAGTGTTCTGCCATTTCATCCTGGGATCAACTGCATTAGTCAACTGCATAGGCCAATATCAATTCAGGTTCACAGTACAATATTCAGTGTCAGATTTCAAGTGGTACAAATATTTGGTTCTGTTGGATATCTCTTTGCTGCCTAAATCAAACTAAACTAAATCAAAGTAGCAGTCAAAAAAATCAATGTGATTAGGTCATGGAACATTCAGTCTTCTTAATAATGATTGGATGGATTGTTTTTAAACAAACAGTATTATTACTGTTACCCCATTGTGCTTGTCAGGGCAGAAAAGTAATTTTATAAAAACTGTGCCTTTATATCCAGCTTTCTGCTCCCTGTTTTTCAAGGCATGCTTATTCTATGACAATGGTAAGTATCAACTGCTTTGAGCACTTCATAGGGCATGCAGTTAGAGAGTGTAAACCTGAGTCTATTTTGACTTCATCTGAGTCCATTTTTAATTCTTCAACTGAATCATTGATTCAGCTGTTAATTAAGCATCAATTACAGAGACTACACTGCGTAACTGAGAAGGCTACACCTCAGTTGCACCTTCATTTTGTCTATAATCTAACTCAGAGTATCAAGATTATTGATATATGAATGACATATTATCACAAAGTACCTTCTAAAATTGAATTTAGAGTCATTCCCACTGTTTTACTTGTAATATTATGAAAGCTGAAGAATCAAATAACTGCAAAAACTGACAACTGCACAAACTCAAATGCCTGAAAATGTAGACATTTTCCAGGTTTTTGGAGTAAGCCTTCCCTCATATTGGTGCTGGCTTTAGGTATGTTGGTGCCCTAGAAAAAGGGTTATTCATCTGCCCCAAAACTTAGTCAGGGGCCTCCTCTGACTCTTCTAGTTCTCTATTTCTTCCACTCTTTTTATTTTTAATACTAGTCACCCATCTCTGTACTGGTTGTCAAGGAACTAGGAATTTTTCTCCTTCCTTGTTCCATTCTTCCCACAGTACATTACCTGGGACTGGATGCCAGAGCACAGGCACTTCTGATTAAATGGTCACTTCCTGCAGGGGATTTCCTCTTTTAAGTCACAACCCCCATCTACTTTCTTCCACTCCTATTCTGTACAACTTTATGGTGACTATTTTGGCTTGTGAAAATTAGAGGACTGAAGATTTAAGTTCCATCATCTATGGCAAAAGCATGACACAGATAGCTACAATTTAAACTTTCCTTCACTTCTCACTCAGCTATAATCACAAGATGGGAACTTAAATCTCTAAATTAAAGATGATAGACTATCAGAGTCTGTAGGGCACCTTCTAAGCAAAGACTGTGCTGTTCAAACTCCTTGTGATGATTTGTTATGAAGTGAACTGCTATCTAATATAACAAGGCTAAAATTGCCAAAATAGTGAGAAAAAAGCTCTTCTACATAAATGTGCTCCCTGGTCAAACTGTCCAGGTCTCTCTGCAATTCATTTGTTAGAGACTACAAAAAGTATACCCTAAGGTAAAATGTGTTACAGTCTTTCATACATAAAGTTCTGTCTGTATAACCTCCAGGTGCCTATAAAGAGTACATTAGAGAATATAGACAAACTGCAATATATATGAAGATGAATGCAGGCACAGAAATAATTAAGATACATGAATATTTTAAGTTCTTGATGGCTGTAATTAATGCTCAATGAAGGTAATAGGTGTCTTTTCATTGGCAAGTAGACCTTGGATCAAGCCCCAGGGACAATAAAAAATGCTGTATTTCTTGCATACATTCCAACCCATATCCCATGCTTCATTAAAATGCTAGTCTTTATACCTTAATGCATGTGAGATATCAAAGTATGGCTCTTTGGCTTGGCTTAAAAAATGAGCAAAAGCTGTAACCTATTTTATTTCAAATTGATCTTGCAAAATACACAGCAAAATGTTGCAAGTTTTTATGATAGACTGTTTCACATTGATATTTAATTGCAGTGTGGTCAGGGCTGCAGCAGTTACTTGGGATGTTTCCAGCAATACTAGATACATCAGTAAAACAATCATTATTTGTAAACACACACACACACACACACACACACACTAATTTGCCATCCACCCAAAAGTTTTTTAACTTTGAGATCTAGAGAGCAATGTTTCATACTATGTTCAGATTCTTGTGTCTTTTAACACATCTAAGCCCAGCCAATAGATTTAATCACCGATAACTAGAGTTATAAGTTCAAACTGGCCTTGACCTTGGGCAGTATGACATTATCAGAAAGCCATTAATGGGATGAAACTAAAAGAAAAGCTCATTAATAAAAGCAAAACCATACAAAGGTAAAAAAGGAAGTTTTATTAAAAGTATTGATCATGACCCAGGGCACTACAGACATTGATTTTTCTGCATCCCCACTAGAAAAAAAATGTTAAAGCCAACATATTATTGATCTATTATGAAACCTGCTGAACAAGTTGGCTCTTTTAATTCCATACAATGAAAGATAATCACACATAACTAGTGGAAAATGAAAATGTATTTCTAAAAATATGTTGCTGAATGCAAGCATATAAGCACAAAAAATGTAACATCAGATTCATATAACAGAGGATCATAACAGAGGATCATCACATTAATTTATGTGGTGTAAAGATGAGCAAAAGGGGAAAGCCACTCCCCACCAACCTCCCCCAGCTTTCATTTGTTACTTGAACTATGATTTGAACCCAAGTGTTTGGAGGTGAAAGGATCATGGCACAGTAACCCTCTTAATCACCTGCACTACGTTTCATTTTATTAAGCTTTATTAAGGTCATTAAAGAGAAATGGACTGCATGAGATTCTGAATGTTCGACAATATAGACAGTATATATAAATGATTATAACACTTTATTTTACATATATACATTTAATGAAAAAATAAGAGAGAATATTTGCACATTAAATATGTCAAACAACTTTTTTAGTTTGTCTTGGAGGGTTCCCCCCCACCCCAGTTTCTTTAAAAACTTGGAAAACTACAGCCAAATAGCTACACTGAAAAAAAAAATTGAGAAAAAAATGAGAAAATGCCAACATTTAAAAATAAGGCAAAGGAAATTAGGAGGTGGTTATATAAATAAAAACTATCAATTTTACAGACAGACAAGAGAGCCAGCTTCAAATTGCAAGACTGAAATTTTGACATTTTAAAACTTTTTGAGTATTTAACTCTGTCATCTTACCATTATTTTCAATATGTGCTTTAAAAAAATTAAGAAAAATAGCATTACAGCATGAGGTCTCAGAGAAATAATTTCTGTACTAACGATATATATGCACGTATATTTTCTGACCCTATAACCTAAGTGAATTAACTGAAGGTGTGAAGTCAATGTACATAAGCTCAGGTGTATTAAAACCCTTCACGGATATTTTCATTAAGGACTAAAGCAGTCTTAGTTTGCTGTAGAGGAAGCCGTAATCTTCAGAAGAAGATTAAGCTATAGAAAACCATGGCTGCTTTATTTCTAAATAAGAGCATCCATTCAAGGGGTTAACACATTTTAAGTTACATGCACTCACTTCCCTCCTGTAGTGGATTTGTCCTAAATTTTTTTTAGAAACAGATATTACCTCTGTGTCACCATAAACATTTTTATGGTGAGCAAATAGACATCCCAACCCTTTGTTGCGCCACATCAGAAGCAAATCAGTGGCATGACAAACAGTAGTAATTCATTGTGCTGCTTTATTGTGGCAGACATCTATTAGTTCTGTGACAAGAGAGTGGAGACATCCTGAGCTGCCTGCACTCTCCATCTGCCCTGAGCAGATGCTCTTGGGGGTTGAGGGGCTGATCCTGTGCACCTCAGGAATTTATGCACAGAATGGCATTACTGACTCTCAAACATGGGAAGCCCCATAGAATTACTTTTCACGGCAGAACCACACCATAAGCTCTGGGTGTTTCAATTTACCTTTCTACCACTTTACAAGACGGATGAGACGTAATTCATGAAAGGCTGAAAGCCTCTTTTGAATTACTTGACTGGAAAGTGCTGGAAAAGTTAAAAAGATAGTATAAAGGTAAAAGTATTGTACATTCTTTGAGATGCACGTGTTAATATACTCACAACAAAAACATCAGTGTTCAGGAACTCAAGTTTTAACAAAGTATTTGTGCTTTCTAGTAACATTCTCAAACAGCCTCTGTCACACAGAATGAGACCATGCTGTTGTTATCCTGGGAAGTGCCAATCATGTGCAGGTATCACTAGTCTTGTAATTCATTAATACACAATTCCAGAATTTCCTCATTAATTTATTCAGGGTTACATCCAAAGTATCAGCATTTTAAAATAAAAGAATAATTTAAGTTGTGGCCTTTGTAGCATTCTATGTTATTTTATATCTCTTTATTGACTCTTCATTTATGTTCATTTTTTTCAGATCATAACAATATTTACCCAGAAAAACTTTCATTTGCTAAATTAAACACAAAATTTTTGAAATTTTAGTTGTTTTTTGAACAGGAAAAAATATGTCAATGACCTAAAAGATATGTATAAACTATGACATAATTTGAACACCCAACAATTCCTAAACACCAGCAAGCCTTCAAATTGTGTGCAAACCCCATACACAAATAGCGAATGATAAAAGGGTTAATCAGAGTTTTTTTGCCATTGCAAGGGTAAGTATGACATTCAAAACAATAGAAGAAAAAATAAAACTTCGGTGTGTAACTCAGTTAAGAATACCAAATGCAGAGTAACCTATGGAAACGTGGGATGAAAACAGATCCAGCATAAAATTTTAGCAACATCAATAGTAATAAATGACCGTTTCATAGATAAGCTTACTTGCAAGATACGGAGCCATGTTTGTGGTATAACCTGTCACTGACCGTGAAGAGCAACTTCATACTTAAACACAGTTCCTCCTGATTTCCAACAGAAGTTCATTTAACTACATCATACTAGGAGATTAGGCAACAACTGTTCCTTAGAATCTTTAAGTTTCTAAATGTCGCTGAGATTTCTAAGTATGGGTAATTAAATTGCAGAAAAATTCTGAAAATATTTAAGGATGTAACACATGCTTCCCAAATTCAGGGAGCTCCATCATTCAAAAGAGAATACTTTCCAAATCTGTGACTGACTTTAAATAGAATCAGGATTTGGCTCCAACCAAATCTACACAGAACTTATCATTTCAAAACATACTTTACATTTAAACCAAATATTTAGATTTGGTTTCTTATTTGCTTATCTATGTTAACTAATGGGAATACTCACGTAAATAAAAGTTACTCACATACAAAATGGTTGCAGGATTGGAAGTAAATGAAAATGCTGACCTTAAAGCAACATTAATGGTTGGGAAAGCAAGTAGTCTAATCAGGAAACTGAAAGTTTTACCATTATCCCAGGGCAGTTGTACATGTGACAAAAATTGCCTATTTTTGTGGTTTAATTGGATCACACTTTACATGTATGGGTTTTCTGATTGAAATGAGTGTGTTACGTTGCAATGTTGCAGCCTTTAGCCTGACAGCTCACTCCTCCCCGGCTGCAGGAGAGGTGGGCTGAAGACAGAAGTGGCGAGGAGCCCAATTCTTCCTCTGCTCCCCCATGAAGGCTGCCCATGTCTCCTGCAGCCAGGGGGGCGAGCTGCCAGTGGGCTGAGTGGCCCCTGAGCTGCAGGGCAACCCCCTTCCCTCTGCAGCAGTGCTGCCCCCCCAGGGCTGCCTGGGTGGGCTGCTAGTCAGCTGGGGTCTGCCACAGCTCAGGCTCAGGAAACAGTTGGATCAGGCTGAGTGCCGCTTCTGAGCTGAGGCAACCCCCAGCCTGCTAGCAGCCCACCTAGGTAGCCTCAGGGGCTGCCTTCGCTGCAGAGGGAAGGACCAGGGCCCCCCACAGCTCAGGGCCTGCTGGAAGCTCCCTCTCGAGCTGAAGGCAGGCTCCGTGCAGACAAAAAAAAGGATCAGGTCCTTTGCTGCTTTTTTTTCCGGCATAGCCTGCCCATGAGCTGTTGGCAGGCTGAGCAGCCCCTGAGCTGTGGGGAGCCCTGGTCCTTCCCTCCATGGTGGCAGCACTCCCTGGGGCCAACAGATCCAACTGGCAGGCAGATCCAACTCTTCCCCGAGCCTAATGGGGCTTCCAGCTCTCTGTGCACTGTCTCTGCACAAAGGAAGTTTTAGCCACTGAGCCTACTGGTAGCTTGCAAGGACAGGCTTCAGCAGAGGGGGTGGGGAAAAAAAAGCAGCAAGGGGCTTTTTTTTTTCCACGAAGCCTGCCTTCAGCCAGGAGATGAACTGCTGGAAGGCCCTGAGCTGCAGGGGCCCCTGGTCCTTCCCTCCTTAGCAGCAGCACCCCCGGGGCTGCCTGGGTAGGCTGCCAGTGGGCTGAGAGCTGCTCTAGCTCAGAGGCATCATTTAGCTGACCCAACTGTTTCTCAAGCATGAGCTGGGGCAGCCTCTGGTCAGCTAGCAGCTTAGAGGCTGCCGCCATGGAGGGAAGGACCAGGGCCCCCCGCAGGTCAAGGGCTGCCTGGCCCACTAGCAGCTCACCCCCCAGCCATAGGAGAGGCAGGCAGGTTTTGTGGAAAAAATAAGGATCAGATCGGGCCCCTCACTGTAACCATGACAGAAGCCCCTAAATTGACAAGGTGGGTTTTGAATCATCACAATTAAACCCAACTGTTTCAATTTAGAGGCCTAACCCTCATCACACGTACAAGCACCCATAGTGTTAACTTGGTCTTATTAGCATATAGTATATTTATTTGTATCCTTTAAACAACAACAGGGTCATTTTCAAGAAGGAAAATGAAATGAAAAAGTGTTTTTTATATACGTACACATACACACACACATAGAATTGACATACGGAATATGTAAAGGGAAAAGGCTTTGCTGAATTGCTTTCAAGATGTCTTAGCCTATTATTAACACTTTAGATTAGCTTTGGTATTACAAAAGCATTTGGGAATAATAGGCTTAATTGATGTGGACCTATCTGAAACTCCCTTAACTTGGAAGACTTTAAGTTAGGTACTCTCAGTGTCTGAGCCCTTTACAAATCCATCCTCATGTACAGTATTTCTAACGAATGAGCCCATAACTAGGTCCATGACAGAGGTGGTCTTAAAAACATTGGAAAAATGAATGGAAAATTCTAGTGCTTGTACCTGATCATGCCAAATTTCATCATTCAAAACTTGAAAAACAGTGAAGTGATTTTCTTCAAATTTGGATTGTTTTTCTTTCCTCTATTAAAACCATATAACAAGCCAAGTTTAAAGTTTATAGCTTCAGCTGTTTTTGAAGTATGCAAATATTTCAGTATAATGTGTGTTTTTCCATTGCTGGGCTGATTTTCCTCAGACTTTCCAAAAGATTTCCCTTCAGGCCAAGACCAGCCATAAAATGTATCTGACCAAAAGTTATTTGTTTGAAAATGTCATGAGCAACTCCAAAAAGGGATATATTTCACAGCATTTGATACTGACAATTTTTATATTGTATACATATAGATATGACAGTGTGTGGTGCCAACTCTTGTGATTTTTGGTGCATTTCTTAGAAGCCCAGCTGTTTAACTCAAGAGATTGTATCCTGTCATTTTTTAAAATAAGTACTTTCTAGCCCCTCTTATTGCAGAGAAAAACTTTAAAGCATGAAGCGAGTGTATCTTAATGGCCTGGAAACTAAAACTTAAAGAAAAATAATCCAAAATTAATTTTAAGAACCCTCACAATTTAATACCAAACTAATATTTGGGGGCCTTATTCATATTTAAAGTTGGCAATCCTACAAATATCCATATCCATATGCTGTATACACATATCTCATGATACCCACCAGTGAACTACTCACAATAATTTGGCAGTTGTTTAAGCAGGACAAGAACACTACTGCTAAAAAACATCTTCCTCTCCTGTTTATTTGATTTTGTTACAATCTCTTCCCATAGTTAACTCACTTTGCTGCATCAAATTTCAGCTCCTTGTTTTAAGCCCCATACTGGTTAACCTACTCATTACCTCATAAAGTCCAGGATTTATGCCATAACTCAGTCATTCTTTTAGTTCTCCCTTTGTCCCTTCCTGAATTTTTCCTGAACCTGTGTTTTATACTAATATGTTTCTTGTGGCCCAACCCTAACTTGACACCTTTCTTTAAACACCCTTTTGTATAGCCTTCCATTGATGATTAACAACTCTACCAACCCCTGGACCTTTAATTTGGTCTAATGCAACCATCCAAAATTCAACTGTAAGGTTCTTGAAGCAGAAACCTGTCTACAACTGAACTCAAGCTCTGACAGATGCTGTATACACTCATTATACAGCCCTATATAATTAAACATTAATTGATAAACAGAGTATGATAACTATTTTAGAAGTAGAAGAACTGCCTATCCAGTAGGAATTTAGGCAGACAGTATATATCATTTTCCAAGCTGAGTGCAATCTGAGAATTTTTACTGACTTCAGTGAGACAGGAATAAGATTTTACTATTCACCTAGGATGTAAAACTAGATTCCCAGATGAAGTATACTGCAGAAATTACAAGCATCCAAAACACCCTGGTTTGGATGAATGTGGGACTATCTGTTTCCTATTAACAGACTGTTACTACCTGATGTGTCAGTTAACCAGTGGCTCTGAAACATTCACAACTGACACTGCAACCCACTGTAATGGGATGGGTGGTGAAACTCTTTTTATACTTACAGTTAAAGAACAGATAACAGAAATACAGTAGCAATACAAAATAAAAACAAATGAACAAAGGCTATGTCCAAATGGTAAACTCATGGTGCTCCACAGAAAAATACCTAGGCATACTTGCTGCTCAACAGTGTGGACACTACCCTTTGCTAATGAGCTAGCCCACCAAGTTGCCTGGATGCATCTTCACTGCTTGGTTTTGGAAGCGGCTTGCTGAGAGCAGCACCACAACAGGTCACTTTGGAACACTCTAGAGTAAGAAAGAAAGCAGGACGAAGGGGTTGTTTCTCATTCCTTTTCTTGAAAATCTTTCACTGATTCAGCAAGAGAATATTTTAGATCTGGTTTTAGGAAGTGGCAAGGATCCTATAGAGGAATTGGTTGTGGGAACAAATTCTGGATTGAACAATTATGAGCTGATCCAGCTCAGCCTGACTGGATAAGAGTAGGGCCAACTTGAGAAACTACAGTAAATAGACAACCTGCAAGGAATGTAAAATGGGATTGATCAGTAAGGAGAAATATCAAAAGGGTGTACAAAAGAAGTGAGAATGTCTGAAGATGAAGATTCATACTGAAATTGTGCAGGTTATGTTGAATGGAGATTTAACAGATTGAAGGGAGTAATAGTGGGTATTCCTCAGGGATTGATCTTGTGATGTATGCTGTTTAACAATTCTACCAGTAACACTGGTGTAAAAACTAGACACATGCTTATGAAATTGGGGGGCAACAAAAAAGCAGGCCCTTTGAAAATCTGGGGGAAGACTGGATTATCAGACTGGTAGAATAAGGCAACCTAATGAAAATAAGATTAGGTGACTACACACTTGTCACAAACAAATGTAGAGTCAGATGAGAAGTTGCTAACAAACTCCAGTTTGAAAGCAGTGGGGGTCACAAACCTGAATGACTTCAAGAAGGATTCTTATAAGCTTATAGAAGAGACCAAACAGAAGTGTCCTTAGAGCCATAAGGACATGTGAAAATGTGGACTCAAATATTTGGCATGTCCATATTTGATATGTCCAGAAGGTATCTTATCATCCCATGTCTCTGAGTTTCTGCTGATCATTGTTAGGGGCCAAGAAGAGTTTTTTTCCCCTCACAATGAATGCTTTATTTGGCTTGAGTGTTGTTTTCCTCTTCCTCAGAAACACCAGACATTTGCCATGGGAGTTTGGCTGGCGTATGCTGGTGCTTTTACCAGTACTTAAAAACTGTTATGGTGCCTAGCTAGAGGATATTGTTCATGAACTTAGGGTCAAGGCTTACCACCAGATTTGATGTCAGGAAGGACCATGAGCTTTTCTGTTTTCCTCTGTGGTGCAGTGCATGATCCTTCTCTTAGATTTATTGAAGCATACATTAGCCTATTAATTCCCTGCTATGGCTGTAGCTTGGCACTGATAATGCCCTTGTCTTTTCTGCTTTTCACCAGCAGCACACTGTAGCTCTTTCCCCCCAGAGGATGTTTTGTGGCTGTAGCATATGATATACCCTTTGGACAAACTGCTGCCAGAAAACACAGGGAACTGGACTGGATAGCCCCGGAGGCCTCTTCTAGTCCTACATTCAGACATGATCTCCTGAATTCAGTAACTTTAGTGATCTGACCTTAAAAGGGCCAGTCAAAAATGGGTTTTATATTGATATCCCTTCTCTAAACTTGGGAAGTCAGGCCAGGAAGGGCGTAGTTGAGAAAAGATGAAATAGTGGATCCCAACTTCCTTCCTAGCAACAGTTTCACCGGGCTGACTCTGTTTGCTTAAGGTATTCACCAGTATGCCATGAAAGAAGGTTTGCTCTTTTCTTATCTAATATTCTACTTCACCATTTATTTAGGAAACCCGGGGGTGAAACAAGATACATAGACCTGCTCTGGAATTTATCCTCCTCACAACTGTATTTGATGTACTGCTGAGCAACCTGATTAAATAATCAGTCATCAAAAGACAGGTTGTATTGCTGAGACTGAAAAGAGCAACCCTTACTTTCTGTCATGACCTGTCTGGTAGTGCAGTTCCAGTGTGGTTCAATTCTCATATGAATGTAAGTATTACATTTTCCAACTCTATTACAGCTTTTTGCTCAGCACTGATGTCAGCCATTTAATAGATTGTTTAGCTCTCTCCCTGCCTTTTCCAATGCCTTAATATCCATCATGCAGTCTGTCACGAATTTCCTGTGGCAGTGACATAATGAAAACCAGTTTGGACCATTCCACAACAGACCTTGGTTTATAGCAAGATCTATAGAAATCACTCATTATGGTTTCATAAAGTTTTTTGACATTATTAGTCATCTGTATAAAGAATCATAACTTGGTTCGATATTTAATCTAATTCTTTTTTTTTCTGTTCTTGCAGATATGTTTCTTTTACTGGTGAAGTATTAAGTATTGTCTCTCCAAAACTTTCTATAAGCAGTTCCTTCAGTTATTCTCTACCTGGGGAGTGCCCAGGATTAAGGCCCTTTAGGTACAGTGAAACCTATAAGATACATCAGAAATCAAGAACTGGAACCTCATGACTTTCATTTGAAACAAGTTGTATCCTAGGTGGTAACTCATCAGCAGGGATCCTGGTTTTCCCTGATAAAAAGATTGCAAATTCTCTGATAAAACTCCCCAAACCCATGATTAAAAAGGCCCCACACTCCCCGCACAGCCACCCTGGCCCTGCTGGTGCCCCTCACTTCCCCTCCCAAAAGCCCTCTGGCCCTGCTGGTGCTCTCATTCCTCCCCCACACCCTCTAGCCCTGTTTGAACCCCTCACTCCACACCCCAGCCTTGCTGGTGCCCCTTGCCCCCCCCAGAGCCTCCTGTCACCCCCATGCCTGCCAGAAGGAACCCCAGCTGCCAGACCTATGGAGCCAGGGACCCAGACCCACAGGCCCCTGCCCCTGGCAGAAGGCACCAGCTGCTGCAGTGGAGCAGAGCCCGACTCCCCTCACTTCTGCCTGCCTGCCTGCTGTGATCTCAGGTGGGGTGGGGTAGGGGGGTGGCTCCCTGCCACTGTGTGGACTCCCAGGGGGCACAGGGGACCCATGACCTCCAGATGTGTGCATGTACTGGAGTGGGAACAGGCTGCCCGCTGTGGGCTCAGGCTCCTACCCTGCTGCCCTCCCCTGGGGCCTCTGTAGCCCAGTGGGTGCAACCCAACACTGCAGGGCTCAGAGGGGCTGCACGGGGATCTCCTAGCCACTGCGAGCTCCATGCTGCTCTGGCAACGTGTCCCCTGCATGCGCAGCAGCAGTGGGGGCAGTGGCGCAGGGTTGTGCCCCTCATTGCTGCATGGAGGGGACACATTGCCAGGGCAGCACAGAGCTAGCAGTGGCAAGGACATTTGGGCACAGCCCTGGTATGCCCTGCAGTGCCACGTTGCACCTGCTGGGTTGCAGAAGCCCTGGCGGAGGGCAGCAATGTGGGAGCCCTAGCCCACAGTGGGCAGCCTACCCCCGCCCCATGCACAGATCTGGGGGGGCACAAGTCCTCCCTGCTGATCCCCCCAGGAGTGGGTGCTTTGGCAGGGAATAAGCCTCTCCCTCCATTTTCCTTTGGTAAAGGGTAACATATGCAGCTTTTTCTGTTTTCTTGTGGGATCACTGGGGGACGGGCAGTCAAATAACAGTTCTAGACTATGTCATGTCAACTACAGTATTAACAGGTCAGGTATCTCAAGGGAACCTACTCCTATGACAGCCCAAGGAAATATCACGTCCCAATGCACAGGGAAGCTCAGGGCTTCCTATGGCGCTCAACTGCCTGTACACAAATGCCAGGATCTCAGGAAACAAGCAAAAGGCCTGTGGAGAGCCTCACTATTTATTATTTTACCATCTAGGTGTAGCAGGCAAGACAGGAAGGCACACTTGGAGCAGAGCTGACATGATCGCGACGCCACCAGGGAGCATCAAGGCCACCTCTGGGACTCCAAGTTGTGACAGTGGGGCACTTTATATTAGTAGAGTATTGGCCTTCTGCCTCTGGAGTGGAGTTGAGATAGAAAACAAAAAGTAACATTGTGCATTTAAGTCACTATGTAAGCAACAGATGGTTATTGGAGCAGTTTGATTATTTTCCTGGTGGAACTAGGTGTGTACTAGCCCTTAGGTCCCAGCAGGTATCTTATATCACATTTTCAACAGCACATCCACCCTATCTCACCTCCCATGACTTGATATTAAAGTTAAGTAAAGAGGGAGACTTGCTGGCCCGAACCACTGTTGACCCCTGGCTAACTGATGTTCCTTGGGGCTCTGTTTTCCCTTGTATCCCAGCCTAGCACCAACCTGATGGCACAGTCTCCGCACACTGTGACCTGCTTTTGGGTCACAGATAAGTATTGACAATGGGTCTGAAGACTCAACCTTGACTGTGTCTATAGGGGCTTATTGCTAGCTCTCAGTAGCAACATAGTTCAAGTCCTTGAGCTTGTGCAACTTAACTGCCCACAGCCATGGGGCCCCTGATCAGGGTATGTCTGTTTAAATGAAAGAAATATCCTCCAGCTGGTAACGAAGTACCTGGCCTTGGGATTCCTCCTGATCGCTGGCTCTGAAATACAACCACTTATAGCTAGCTGTCTTTTCTTCTACTGTAGATACTCTCCACCCTGGCAGTCTGCAGCTTTCCAAACTCTAGCCTATCTTTTTCTCAACACTGAACTCTGGTGAGTCAACAGACTCCTCCAAGGCTCAAGACAGAGAGAGTTTACCACTCTTCTCCTTGGCTCCTGCCAGGGCACAGTCCGAGCATCTGCTCCTTTAATAATCTCTCTGTTCTCTGTGTCTCTCTTCCTCTCCTGCATCTGTTACTGGGTATGCTTTTCTGACATCATTTGTCGAGCACCCAGCCAATTGGAGCCGGCAGGAACTAACAAATCGTATCATCTGTGGTTCTGGCAAGCCCCATGCTTCCACCTCTCATTCCTGACAAGGTAAGCACCTACTTCCAGAAGAAACTCTCCGGCCATCTTTGGGGTCCTCAAGGCCCTTTCCCCCGGGACCCAGACCATGCTTGGAGCTGGCAGCGTGATTTTCACTGCCACACACTAACAAAAGCCTAAGAGGTAAACTGACATACATCTTACATTAGATTAAAATAGATAGGAGAGACCACCCTTCATCCCTAATGATTTTTCATTTATACCATCATTTTCTGAACAACCCATTTGCTAAATAAAGCTCACACTCAGGTTTTTTTACCCAGCAAGCTGCTAGGAATGGAGTGTGTAAATGTAGGTAACATGTACATGGGCTTACCAATAGAAGAATAACACCTTAATCAAAGCATGTGAGAGAAGATCCATCTAGTATTGATAAAAGCATGAAGGAACAAGCATGTCAATCAAAAGAGCCCCTGAAAATCCGATATATGAGAGATATATGGGAAAAACATATATTTATATTTTTTACACTGGAAATGTTGGAAAAATAGCAACTGATCAGTCAAAAACTATAAATACATTTTAAAAAATTTTTAAAAGACACTAATTCAACCTGTCTTTGAAACTATTATTTCAAATATCTCTTCAGTTATAGCTCTTATTTTTAGCTTAAAAATAAAATGATGAGGAACTCATTCACAGCCAAAAGCAAAAGAAATATAAAATAAGCATCAACTTTAAAAAATCTGCAATCTAGAAAACTAGTCTAGCCATATAATCTAGACAAATAAAAACAGACTATTTGGCTACATCAACACAAGAATTCTGGCATTTAATTAACTCAATGAACTTGCTCATATTTATTAAGACTACTGTGAATATTCCTCAAAGTTGGACTGACATGTAGGATTTATTCATCCTGGCATTTGCACATATGTTAATTACCTTGAATAATCAGCAATCACTGTAATTAACTCCGGTGATTAGCACCCAGGTCTGAGTACTGGAGTTCACAGGATTATAGGAAAGTAGGCCTGGAAGGGACCTTCTAAGGTCATCAAATCTAACGCCCTGCTCAGAGCAGTGTAACTCCTCATTAAATTATCCCAGTCAAGTGTCTGTCTAACCTGTTCTTCAAAAGTTCCAGGGATGAACATTCCACAACTTCTCTGGCTAGCCTGTTCCAATGCTTAGCCACCTTTTAGTCAGAAAGTTTCTCCTAATCTCCAATCTAAATCTACTCTGCAGCAACTTGAGGTCATTGCTCCTAGTCCTGTCCCCTATAGCCCCATTGTGAAGAGGCAAGCAGTGGTGAAAGCTGTGGGAAGATCTGGCAGGGAGGGAGCTGCACCACAAAGAAGAGATATGTGCAGAAAAGCTGGCAACATCTGAAGACGAGGTTTTTTTTAGTTCTAGTTTACTTTCATTTTGAATGATGACACTCCTGCTGTGCTGGGTTCCAGCCGATCTGAAAAAGAGAAAGCCAGCAACAGCCCTGGGATGGAGAGCACTGGTTGAGAAATTTGAGGCCCTTACTTGAGGACGTAGCCAAATCAACAAGGCCTGTATGAGGACTTGCCCCATAGCTGAAGCTTAACTAGTTCAGCAGGACCACTGAGGACCAACCCAGATGCGTCTAAAGTCAACAGAAACACCCAAGTGTGTAGGCAAGCTCAACTGAGAACTTTCTGGGACTTTTCTTTTCTTTAGTTTCTTTTATCCAATAGGACTGGCCCTTGGAGGAATAGCCTGCAGCCCTCAGGAGGGACTTACTCTGTTGAAGGTTGCAGTCAGCGGCCCTAGCCGAGGGACTTACCTGAGTTCCAGTTTCCTTGTTTTGTGTTGTTCTTTATTTCCCTTTCATTGACTAAGCTCCGGCACAGTGACCTGCAGGGCCGGCTTAGCCACCCTAGCCTTCAATCAGGCCCGAGACTATCACAAGCCTAAAGGACCAGAAAAGAAGAATGCCCATCGAGAGCTGGTGGACTTAACTGATGCCTTAATAACTACGTGGTGCTTGGACAGGGAATAAGGGGAAGTAGGAGTCCCAAAGAAAAAGCAGACCTGGGGAATCCAGGGTGAACAAAGAACAGATAAATCACCTTCCAACCAATAGGTATTCAACACCAAGGCATGGCAGGAAAGAATTGGGTAACCTTTGCTGAGTGTTTGAACTGGCTGAGTCCATTTTCTCACAGCACACTCTCTCCAAGCACAGGGCTGCCATGGTCTGTGGCCCTATCCTGTGCTGAAGCAACACCCAGAGAAAAGTCTATCTTCATCCTCTTTATAATAATCTTGCTGGTATTTGAAGACTGTTATCAGATCCCCACTCAGTTTTCTCTCCTCCAGATGAAATAATTCTTTTTTTTCCCAGTCTTTCCTCATAAATTATGTTTCTAGTCTTCCCACATTTTTTTTGAAGTGTGGGGCCCAAAAATGGATACAGTACTTCAGGTGAGAACCTCACCAGTTAGTCTACAATGGATGTGAATTAAAAACCAATCTTAAAACAAATCTGGGTTAATGCTTACATTAACTGTACAGTGAATATATACCATTCCCCCCTAAAAAATCCTAGGACCTAGAGCAGCACACCGTAAGCAGGCTTCTGAGACATGTGATCTTCTGGCAGTCAGAAATGCTGGATATAAGCAAAGCATCTATAAAGTAGGTGCCAGTAAAAAGGAAGTGGAATAAAAATCAATATGAGTTCAGTAAAGGTGGAATATGCCAAGCTAATATAGTATTTTTCTCTGATGACTGACTTCCAGAAAAAAGAAATATGGTAGATCTAATTAATCTGAGGGCTACATCCGTACAGCCCTTTAGGGTAGGTGCAATATACTCTGAAAACAGGAGTTCTTTTGCCAGCCTAGCTACACCATGTTCCTAAACAATGTAGGCTAAACCAACTTTCATGGGGGTGATCAGGTTAAAATGCCTCGAACTGCACCGTGGGGCTCGTAGGGAGGGGACCATGCATGAAAAAAAAAAAAAGTTATACAAGAAGAACACTTACCTGCAGCAGGGCCCATGGTGCAGCTGGAGCGGAGGGAACCCACACGGGTTGTAAGCCACACCTTTATACAGCTGAAGCCGGCCGGTGAAATCATCATCAATCACTGGCCGGCGGGAAGAAAAAGGACCACCTGTGGAGGCTGGGAAGGCCAGGAGGAGACAGTCAATGGTGGCTCTCTGCGCTGGTGACGGCAGACATCTTCAGAAGGAGAGAGAGCCAGCAGGGGCTCTCTACACCAGTAACGACTGACGTGCCCGGGAGGAGGGAGAGCCGGTGGAGGCTCTCTGCACCAGCAGAGGTTGGTATGCCTAGGAGGCAGGAGAGCCAGAGGAGGCTTTCTACACTGGCAGAGACTGGTGTGAACAGCAAAAGAGGAAGCCCCGTAGGGCAGCAGCAGGCTTGGCAGCAACCTACAGCACAAGCCATGGTTGACCAGACCAGAAAGGACTGTGGGATGCTGGAATTGGAACGCCTCAGACGACATCAGGGAAGAGTGATTCCACAAGCCACATTTGGCAGCGTGAGAGGAACAACAGCCCAGGAAGAGGAGCCTTAGCTCTTCTTCCAGAGAGTTCCCAGGTACCGGGTGTGGCGGGGATGAGGAAGAAGAGATCTTAGAGAGAGTGCCGATGAGGCACCTCCTTTATCCTAACGGTAGGGCCAGGAAGGAAACTGAGCAGACCCTCCCCAACTCATAATTTTGTTTCATTCCTCTTTTTTTCCCCCTTTTGGAGGGGTTGTGTGGCAGGATAGACAATGCCAAGGAACTAAGTCCCCTAGTGAGGAGGAAGTCCTGGTTAAAGGGAATAGAGTGAAGCACAGAGGTGCTGGCAGGGCAGATCCTTTCTGTCCTCCCTTTGTTTTTTTCTTCTTTTTTTCATTTGCTGTTTTGGTCTTTCAGCTTCTGGTTTGAGGCAGTTTAGGGCAGGAAGAGGCCCAGCTTAGGCTAGACAGTGGATCAGTTGAGCCACCATAGGAGAAAGTGCTTGGGACACAAGATTCAAGAGAATGTTGGGGTCAAGAATACAGCTGCATTAGAGGAACAGACGACAAGATCCAGTGACCTGTCGAAGGTTGGTGTGAGGCTGGGGTATAGGGGAGGTGGAGCACCACAGATGGGTGTCTAGTGGACTACCCACCACTGAGGAGCCCCTGGTGGTTTACCCCCCCACTGAAATTACATTCAAAGTCGTGGCAGATGAGTCTGGGGGTGGCCACCTAGGTGAAAAGCATCTACCTCAGGGTTTACAAGAAACCTCGGGACGTCCACTACCAACCGTCCGAGCCAAGGCAGCACACAAACAGCCGTTTGAGGCCAAGCAGTCACACTAACAAAAGCAGTGTTTGGTTAGGATTGCTACATACTAGGGCTGTGCAAAGCTTTGGGTGGTGATTCAATTCGGAAGAAATTCAGCCCAATATGGTGGCTGAATCTCTGAATCTGAATCGAATCAGGGGACCAATTTAAATATCTGAATTGATTCAAAGCTCTCCAAATCTTTGGAAAAGATTCAGAGGGCTTTGATGATTCGGGCAGTCCCCAGTGGCTGCAGCAAGGAGCTGCAACTGACTCAGAGCTGGTAAGTACTAGGGGCAGGGGTGCGGGGGGAGGCGACCATGGGGGGAACACTGCCCCTCGCTGCACGGGGGGTTTTGGGGACTTGTGCAGAGTCCCCCATGCAGCGTGGGGAAGTATGGGGTAGCAGGGATCGCCTCCCTGCCTGGCAGCCTGCTGAGTTGGGGCTGTTTTGTTTGTTTGTTTTTTTGTATAAGTGCTGGAGCTGGGGCATGCGGGGCAGCCATTGGTGGGCTGGGAGAGCAGGTGAAGGATGGGCCTGGCTGATTCAGATATTCAGCAGCAGCCGAATTGGCTGAATCCGAATCTGAAGCAAATACTAGCCGCTTCACACAGGCCTACTACATACACATAAGGGGCTTTGCTGGCATAGCTGTATCGGTTAGATGTATGATTTTTCACACTCCCAGCAGAAACAGAAATGTCACCAAATCTTTATAGTATATATATAGCCTGGAATTCAATAAAGACACTGAAATCTGGTGCCACAGGGAGATTATTAGTTGTATTTGAAAAGATGGGGATTAGGACAAGTATGGTAAAGTACCATAGGTAAGGTACTGGTTAAGGGGAGGAGACAATGGAATGTGCTCAAAGGGGAACTATTGGACTAAAAGGTGGTTACTAGTTGGAGTTCCTGAACAGGCAGTCTTGGAACAGAACTTATTTACATTTTCATTAATGGCCTTGGCAAAAAAAAGGTGGGAAGCACTAATGATATTTGTTGAAAACATTAAGTAGAAAGGCTTTATCTATACAGAGGAGGACTGCTACCTCATAAAAGAAGATCTGGATGACCTCGAGGACCACAGTAAAAGAAATGGAATGCAACACAGTAATACAAAGAGGCAAGATCACACAATATATTCACTTCAATTCAAGATAAGGTTTTTTTCCCCCAAATAGCATGGGGAAAAAGCCCCATACAAACGGCATACAAAGAAACCTAGCTAAATACATTTGTCTATCATTAAGCTTTTGCCAAAAGCAGCATGTGCTCAATAAGGGAAACCAACTATAAAGTTGATTAAATACAGCCAACACTGAGCATAACTACAAAATACAAGGTTCATATCATGGGCGACTGGTGCCTCCTGAGTCTGGGGAGGCACCTGCAGAAGCTGGCATCAGCATCAGGGATGGGGCTGGCAAGCACCCACAGAAACCGCCGGCAGCAGCAGCACTGGGGACAGGCTGGCAAGCACCCACAGAAGCCACCAGTGGTGTTGGCAGTGGGGGGCGGCACATGCCCCCACCCTGGCCCCACCTACCAGTTTCCTATGGCTCATATAAACAAACATACTGATGGGAACCTACCACAAGGATAAGCTAGTGCAGCCCATCTGAATAATACATATGGTAGTCCCCATTAATCACAGTCTTCCTGAGCACCAGCTCTTTATCAAGGCATGGTGAGCCACTACAATTAATACATTTCAATTTCCTCTTCACTCCCACAGCTGAACTATGTTTTTCTTTCCAAGTTTCTTCAAGAGCCTCCTTCGTGGTGGGGTATTTGGAGTAAACACACATACTGAACAGTGCTGAGCTGTGGGGTCAGCATGGTTTGAAATGCTGTTGACTCTGCTGGGGCCCAGCCCAGTGAACTGTATGGTGAATCATAAGCCCTTTGGCTTTGGACTCATCTGATGCACAGTTTTTATTTGATATAAGTAGGTACAAAAGTGCTACTTAAAAGTGTGTTTATGGTGTACTCAAGCTAAAAGTTGTAGCAGCTTCAAAAAATCCTCAAATGTATTAATTCTGAACGAAATAAGTCAATGGGTACCTGTAGTAATTTGCCTATATGGTAAATTATGTTTATTTCAAGGTCAGTGTTTTTGCTCCTCACTTCCACATGTTCAAGGTCTGACAGTAAGGAAGTGGGGAATACACTGCTGGGAGAAGAAGGTGGGGAAGGGGAGTGTGGCTACATGCCTCCCTTCTCCCCTCACTATTTATTTTCCCTGTTCTAGCACTGGGAGAGGGACAAATTCAAGGCAAACCTCCAATAATTCAATTCATTACATAGGAAATTATAATAAATGTATACATTTTCCATATATAGATTCTAATTATCTTATATTCAGGGTCATCTTATATCTGAGTAAATATGGTACTTAAGAGCAAATAAGAATTTCAGGGTGGGGCAATGAGCTGGAGCTAGGTGCTTATCAGTTGGAAATGACACAGGAAGGAAAAGACTAAAGCATATTAGTCAGTCACAGGGCACATGAGACATCAGTTTATGAGCCTGTGAAAAAGATAAATGTCTCAAGAGAGATCTCAGTATAGTATTTTCAGCAGAGTTAGGGAAATATTAATGTTATTTGTGGCAGGGCACTAGTAGTGCCTGCCACTTTAAGGGTTGAATCAAGCAGCCAGCAGGCGCTTGATTGTGGCAGCCATTTTAAAACATTGGCTGCTGGCAGTTCAGGCAGAAACACTGCCTGGTTGAACTGCTGCATGGAGTATCTTCAGATAGGAGCAGGAGCCTCTTGGTCCTGAGCATGACCTAAAACTGTACCCTGTCAGGGATGGGTGGCCTGGTGGGGCTCCTGGTGGTGTGGGAGTCCCCAGGAAATGCCAGGCCAGTTACCACCCCAGTGAAAGGCAAGGAGGGGCGCCTTAATCCCAGCCCCAACCTTCGGGTGGGTTTTGGAGGCAGCTGGGGGAGTAGTGGTGTCAAGTATGTTCATGTGTGGGTGCCTGAGCCCAGCATGGATATGAGGTCCCAGAGACCCCAGAGGGGGTAGTGTGAAGAACACTGGGAGGCTCCACACGAAGTAGAACTGAAGTGCAAGTTGGCCTGAAGGACTATGTGTGTGAGGGGGCTGAGTAGGGCTGAAGTTGGAGTAGGCCTGAAGGACATCTTAAGGGGCATGCTGAGTAGGGTTGAATGGTAGTAAACTTGAAGGACAGAGTAAGGGCCAGCCCTGTGAGAAGTTGTGCCTGGTGAGGGGCTTGGGGCAGAATTAGCCCAAGGTTTGGCATAAGGCCGGACCATGTAGAATAGGGGAATTTGCAGGAACTGAAGGTCCTAGGTGGCAAGGCCAGTATGACAGTAGTGAAGCCTGATGGCCCAAAAGGGGCCACTCAAGGAGGAGCAAGGGCAGTGGAGTATGGCCCAGTAATGGATGGTATGCCAGAGGCCCCGGTGAGAGAGGGGTGGAGTAGAAGAGGCCTCCTGTGAGAGGGGAGGTGGTGTGAATGTGTGTGTGGAGCCCAACTTTAGACTTGATTTGTTTCGGTCTCAGACTGGGAGTAATATTAATCTAGATGCCATCTGTGAGGCATGGGCTATACTGTAGGGGAAGTCTGGAGCTGCAGATAGCGCCCCCAGGCATCGGGGCAGTAATGGGCAGTCTCCCGTACATGCCATCCATATATAGGAACAGTAAAGTCGTGGCAGGAGAGACTGGGTGGATTGCCCCATGGAGACAGGTGGGCAGGCTGACATGAGACCTGGCCCCGAGAGGTGCCCCCTGTCACAATATTGTACAAAGCTCTAATGAGGCCTTATCTGGAATATCATGTAAAATTTTGCTCATCTATGGTCAACAAGAGATCCAAACTGGAATAAGTTTAAAGAAGCCCCAGTAGGATGATTGGAGAAATGGAGGTTTATCTTATGGGAAGGAATGAAAATAGCTTGATTAACTTAGCAACACGAAAGATGAGATGCAATATGAGTGTTCCCTGTAAATCCTATGTTTCTTAACCCTGGTAAAGACTTGCATTAGAGAGAAACTAGGATTTTTAAAATCTGGCAATGGGAAAATCCTCTGACTGACTGCCTTCTTCATTTTTCTACCATTTCCCTATTGCTTCAGAAGACAGAGAGGAATTATTGAGTGTATGGAAAGAGGGAACACCTGACACATTCACACATAAAAGGGAATGGAGAAAAGGTAACAGAAAGAGACAAACCCTTCAGGGTGCTGCTGCTCCCCCATCCCTTTCTATGAAAAATGGATGAGCATTACTCCATCTCTCTAAACATAGCTTAGGTAGGTGATGAAAGGAAAGAGCCCCATGACACCCATTCTGCTCTCACCCCAGACCTAGAGAGAAGACTGGAGAAGAGGATGCTGCTGCAAATGCTGCCTAGGTGATAGGGAAGGGAAAAGAGATGTTCTGATGTGGAGAGTGCAAAGTTTATTTCTAGGTTGGAGAATAGAGGGATATAGGGCTAGTAGAGGACACAAAATTAAAAGTTGGGATTTGGGGAGAAGCTAGAAGCCCCTGCCATCAAACAGTATTTTATATATATATGAATAATTTGATTTTAGCTGGGTCTTACAGTTATAAATATATGAGCCACCTTAGGGGTGGGTAGAGGAAGAACAAAAATCAAGAGACCAAAACCACATAATATATTTTCTCTCTCACACACACTCTCTCACTAAAGCTCATGGTTTTGGGGCCTGATGAGTTTTATTTTTGGTATAAAAGTAATGATATTTGTACTTTTGGGTTTCCCAATACTAAGTCCTCCCTAATCCAGTTATGTGGAAGGTTCAGCTTCTTGGGTACCCTTATCACTCTCCCTGATGCAGAAAAATAGAGTAGTCAGTGTATAACAGCCCATTTAATGTGGACTTTGGGCATTACTGAGTTCTTCCTGTGCATTAGTAAGTTGTGGAACTAGGTAAGCACTTCCAAGAGCACAGCTACCATTTACACTGATTAGGTTGGGAGAAATCAAATGATTGTTCTAGGAAGAGAACTCTGCTAAAATATATAATGTATCATTTCTTCAGCCAGTAAGGCAAGATCCACAGCTGTGGAATTTCTACCAGCTGGCTACTAAAAGGTTCATTCCGATTAGATTAGATATGCTTCTGGATCAATACCTACTTTAATAGGCTAAGGAACATGGACATTTTTATTTGTCAGGATTCCCTCTCGCTAGCTAACATGATAAGTTGTATAAAAAAATTACTGAACTATGTAACAATCGTTGCAATCTGACAAGTCTCAGTTAAATCAAGAGCATTACCTTTGTCTGTTCTTCCAGTGGAAATTTTTAATATAATGCAAAAACTGCAAAAGCATCAAACCATTTTCAGAAATATTTATGATTGGAAAAAACCCACACTGTATAATTCCCTTCATAGAAATGACAAAGATAATTGTAAGTAGCCAAATATCATTATTTATAGAACGTAAATACTGACTATTAGGCCTGTGCAAAGTGGCTAGTATTCACTTCGGATTTGGATTCGGTCAATTTGGGGGGCACTGATGTGATTCAAATCACTGTCCTGAATTGATTCGGGCAAATTTGATTCAGACGATTTGGCCGCAGCCAAATTGTCTGAATCTCTAAATCAAACAGGCACCATCCCCTGCCTACTCTCCCAGCCCTGTCAATGGCTGCTCTGCCTGGCCCCAGTGTCCCAGCTCTTCAAAAAAAAAAGCCTGGCACTAACCAGCTCCTTCCAGGCTGAGGGAAACAATCCCCTCTGCCCCTCACTGCCTATGCTGCGTGGGGGTCTCTGCCCTGAGCGCCATTCCCTTGTCCACTCTCCCAGCCCCAGCATCCCAGCTCTTTGAAAAAAAAAAATAAAAGCCCCCATACAGCCTTCCAGGTGTGTGGGGGGTGATCCCCGCTGCCCCTCACTGTCCTGTGCTGCATGGGGGCTCTGCCATGAGCTCCTAGAAGCCCCAACAGCCACTGCAGCAGCCAGTGAGTGAGGGCTCTTTTTTTCCCCCTTTTTTTTAAAGAACTAGGAACTGGGGCTGGGTAGGGCAGCCATGGCAGGCCTGGGAGAGTGGGCAAGAGTTAGGGGACACTCAGGAGGGCTGGGAGAGTGGGCGGAGCAAGTAGGGATGGGGACTGGTGTGGGTCCTTCCATGGTCCTCTTCCCCTTCTCCAGCCCCACCCCTCTGCCCCCTACTTACCACCACAGAGTCTAGGTATAGCTCCCCGTGGTGGCGAGTGGGGACTACCTGAATCTCCGAAGCTCTCCAAATTGATTCAGATAGCTTTGAATTGATTCAGAACTTTTTATTGGTCTCATGATTCAATTCGGATTTGGAGATTCAGCTGCTGAATTGGGCCAAATCTCCTCTGAATTGAATTGGCACCCAAAGCTTTGCGCAGCTCTACTGACTATGAAAAGCTTCATTTTCACAGAAGTTACAGTTTTATTTATCTAACTTTCTAATTAGGTCTGCTTTTCATAGTATCATCATTGTGATCATTGATACAGTTTGAACGATATCACAGAAGAGTCTGTTGTTGCCAAGGCTGCGACTGAACTCCAACGACCTACAAGTATCAAGGACAATAAAAAGTCCTACTTTAGATATGTGGGGAGCTGAAGGAAAAGCAAGGGTAACACTGGACCCCTGCTAAACCAGATGGGACAACTGACAACTGACACCCAGGAAAAAGCCAATTTGCTAAATGGGTGCTTTGCATCTGTTTTTCACCAGTCCCAAGGGATGCCCCTGCCCATTACGGGATGAGAAGGCCTGGATGAGGGAGATTCCTTACCCTCCATCAAAGCTGACCTTGTGAAGGAACACCTTGAGAGGCTGGATACCTTCAAGTCAGCCAGCCCTGACATTCTCCACCCAATGGTACTCAAGGAGCTGGCAACCATCATAGCTCAGCCCCTGGCACGGATCTTCAAGAACTCCTGGCGCTCTGGTGAAGTGCCCAAACACTGGAAGAAGTCCAATGTGTAGCTTATCTTCAAGAAAGGGAGGAAAGTGGATCTGGCAAACTACAGGCCCATCAGCCTGACCTCTATCCTGGGAAAGGTCTTAGAAAAGATTATTGAAGAGATCATTCTTAACAGACTGGCCAAGGGCAACAACCTGAGGGATAGCCAAGATTTGTTGCAGGTAGGTCTTGCTTGACCAATCTCATTTCCTTTTATGACCAGGTGACCTATGACTCTGTGACCTATCACCTGAACAGGGAGAAGAGAATGATGTCGTATATCTTGACTTTAAAAAAGCCTTTGATCTGTTATCCCATGATCACCTCTTAGCAAAACTGGCCAGCTGCAGCCTCAGCTTCACCACGGTCCTCTGGCTGGGGAATTGGCTCCATGGTTGGGCCGAGGGGGTGGTGGTTGATGGAAGTCAATCGTCATGGTGCCCTGTGACCAGTGGAGTCCCTCAAGGCTCTGTCCTTTGGCCTATACTATTCAACATCTTCATTAATGATGTGGACATTGGTGTCAGAAGCGGACTGGCCAAGTTGGGGGAAAGCATCCACACCTGATGACAGGAGGGTGATCCAGGCTGACCTAAACAGGTTCAGGAAATGGGTGGGCGGACGAGAACCTGACAGTGTTTAACACCAAAAAATGCTAGGTTCTCCTCCTTGGGAAGAAAAACCCACAGCATGCTTATAGGCTTGGCAGTGCTATGCTGGCTAGCACTACGGACAAAAGGGACTTGGGAGTCATGACTGACCACAAGATGAACATGAGCCACCAATGTAATGCTGCACCTAGTAAAGTGAGCAAAACACTGGCTTGTATCCATAGATGCTTCTCAAGCAAATCCCGGGACGTCATTCTCCTGTTGTACTCGGCCTTGGCAAGGCCACAGCTGGAGTACTGCATCCAGTTTTGAGCTCCATGATTCAAAAAGGATGTGGAGAAGCTTAATAGAGTGCAAAGGAGAGCCACGCACATGATCAGAGGTCGGGAAAACAGACCTTAGGATAAGAGGCTGAGAGCTATGGGACTCTTCAGCCTGGAAAAGCGCAGGCTCAGGGGTGATCTGGTGGCTGCCTGTAAGTTTATAAGGGGTGTTCACCAGGATCTGGGGTAATGTCTGTTCACCAGAGTGCCCCAAGGGATGACAAGGTTGAATGGTCACAAACTCCTCCATGACCGTTTCAGGCTGGACATAAGGAAGAACTTCTTTACTGTTTGAGCCCCCAAGGTTTGTAATGGCCTGTTGCCAGAGGTGGTTCAAGCACCTACTTTGAATGCCTTCAACAGAAATTTGGACGTTTATCTTGCTGGGATCCTATGACCCCCACTGACTTCCTGCCCCTGGGGCAGGGGACTGGACTCGAAGATCTTCCAAGGTCCCTTCCAGCCCTAATGTCTATGAAGTCTATGAAGTTATAAGTAGAGCTGACAATGACACCTGCAGTTAAAGTGACTCAACACTTTCCATTAAAAGGATTTGTCTTAACAAGAAAATGTACTAGCAAAATTATAATTGTATGACTACAGTTAAGCAAACTAATGCCCCCAGCAGACAGACTTATTCTAGATTATGATAATCCACACAGAGCTGTATTTGTACAGTTCTTGTTATAAATTTCTCCATACAGATAAAAACTTTGACCCTATTTTTGGTTATTTTTGCTAAACATTAACCATTTAACTGAAATTTTTATGGTAGACATCTGCTCCAAATTATATTTTTTAAGTTCAGCAAAAATAATTCAGCTGTGAATGATGTTAAAGAGAATACATTGTTTTTCACAAGGTAATTCCTAGAATTGTTATGATGCTATAGAGAAAAGAGCTGAAATTTGGAGGCGATGCTCTGGCAGTAGAGAGGTGTCTTTTGCTTTCCCCAGGATTATCTATTCAAATAAGCCAAAATAATCTGCATATACTAATTGTCTCTAGGTAGTGGCAGGAAACTGAAGTCAGCCTGCTGCCCCCACATACAGCTTCTATGTGAAAAACCTGCAGTACATATTCTGTCTCCAGAAAGTATGCTGAGATGCTCACAGCACAACTTTTGCTGTAATCATTCCTACCAGAAAGAGCAGCTTTCATGGTGAAGGTAACTATTACTGATAGCATAGCAAGGAGACAGTCTCTTGTGTGCCCCTGGTGCTCCTTATGGTGAGACAGTAAATTTTTCTTATTTTGGGATGAAAAGATTTTAAGCAGACTAAGTGATTTATCCAGAAATTGTTGCAGTATTGCTAATGAGGGCGGCAGAAGAAAGGGTAGAAGTAAAAGTCAGTTCCATGAGTAATTAGAATCTAAGGTTAACAGGTGGTGGAAGAAATCAAAACTGTTGGATTTACTTTGGCTTTTAGGCTTCTTTTTCTGACCTAGTAACCCAACTAAATTGAAGTCCTCTTGTCATGCTCACTTGGACATGATCTGACAAAACAAATGACAGCAGCACAAAGTTGAAGCTCTCTATAAGTAAACCCAAATCCATGGCCAGATAACCACCCTTCTGTCCTTGCAAGCATTCTTCTAATTTAGGAATGACCTCTTCTTGAGTATTTCACCTCCTCAATAAAGCATGAGAATAAACTGCACCACAACCATGCTTTAAAAAAATGTTTTAGCTGTCTCCTGTGCATTAAAGAAGAGAGGTTTGACTTTTTACACTGGTAACAATAGTGAAGTGCAGCAGTTTTTCCAACAATCATTTATAAACAGTCTACAACGCAAGTTTTAAAGCACAACAAGCCCTAATTAGTGTTGAAATAAGTATGTTAGCACTGCCCTATGCCATTCTATGGTGTCACTATATGCTAAATTAAGGGACACATTTTCCTTTTTCTTTCATTAGTATTTTAATGCGAGGAGGTAGGAAAAGGCTGATCCATATTCAAGAAGAGAGGAGGGGGAAAAACAATAACAAATTGGTATCTCTTTTGAGAATTGCCCCACAGGCCAAGCATTTTTATGTTCTTAATCATTATTAAATGACTTAACATGACACACAGAGCCTGGCAAATGATTGCATCCTGACATGAGAACGAATTACAAATGAAATGAAAGATCAAGCTGTATTAGAGGACTGCCTCTGGGAAATGAAAATCTTTAATTCTCTTTTATTATTGACATTTATTTGGCTGCCATGAATAACAACATAGCAAAGAGATTCAGCTATGCTTGCACACTGAATAGCTTATCCCAGGGCTCAAAACTGCCTTAACATTTATCATGTTTGCTTTTGTAGCTGACACCACTGCATACACTCTCTATCCATCTTGCATTTATCATGCACATAAAGTGCATTCTCTAATTTAAGTTCATTTTCATAGGGAACAAACAGCTAAGATTAGCAAGTGTCAGTCCTCAAATAAGCTCCCAGTTGTAAAAATATCAAAGAATGGATTAATGGATTTGTTAACAACTCCAGTTTAAAGAATATAATAAATTCAGAGTGAAAATTAAATAAGAACACAGGAGGTTTAAATGTAAGATTTAGGTTTACCAGCATTATTACTAACATGTAGAAAAACATTATATACTGCTATTTTTCAGCCAGCTGTACAAAGCTCCAGTAGGGCACCTCCATATGGTTCATTCAAATATTGCAGTGATTTTCTTGAAGTGACACTATCATCTTTATAATACAAAAATCCTATCCAACTTTTAACCTATTCTTTTTTTCAGAACAGGTTGAGCCTAACAAAACCAGCAGAGAAATAATTTAGAAAATAATTCAAATTCTTGCCAACTGTAAGGTAGTGACACATCTACTTGATTCCTAGTCCTGCAGTCAAAGGCCCAAGTATTTTCTGGGGAATAAGTAAGGACTGAACTCTTAAGGTACAGAGCACCTTCAACTCTTGTTATTGTTAAAGGGAGGGAATCGGCCCTTAGTCAATATCTTATCTTGTGCAAAACTGAATGACTAAAATAGTTTGCCACAGCATATGTAGTAATAGTAGTACTTAGTGTGAAAACACATGTGGACAAAATGAAAGAAACTGTCAAAAGACAGGCAGCCATGTTTTATAATGTTTAAATCTGTGGTGTACATCATCGTTTCAGAAGCAGAAGCCACTTGCAGCCCAGCTAGAACACTTCCCCCGCCACCTATTCCTTTGAGAACACAAGAGAAGACAGCTGAGAAAAGCAAGAAACAGGGCTTTCTGCTCAAAGCAAAAAAAAAGACTGGAAATTCACTTAGTACTGGATTTCACTTCCGTATTTTCACAAACGTTTAAGTGTACTATACAATTGTCACAGCTGCTCTCACCAATATCACATGTTCTTGTTTACAGCAAAGATGGCTATACAGATAAAATCTGAAGTAATAAAAAATCAAAGTAAAACCAACTGAAATAATGTATTAGATCTATGTCATAAAAAGAACTTAATAACTAATTTTTTAGGCATTCCTGTGAAATATTAACTTCTCAAAGTCAGGACATGCAAGAAGTTAAAAATAGAACAGATGTGAGAAACATTGATTTAAGATATCAAATACATTTGAATACCATTTAACCATTATAATTTGTAAAACTCATGCATGATTAACCACAGTCATCTACTGTGTGCAGCAGTATAGTCTAAAAAGTATACCTGTAGCCATTATAGTGTCATCTTTCCCTTGCGTGAAGACTACAATTCGTTGCCTTTTAGGGTTCACCTTTGGCAGGGCTTGTGTCTTCCGGGCTATCTCTTTAATGTCTTCAGTCTATTAATAGTAAGAGAGAAAATTCTTGTAGCTAGCACAGCAGAGAAGTGGAAGATTAGATCTTTATTAGCAGATCAAAGATTTATCTTCCTAGGACAAGATATAAAATAGACTTTATTGTTTGTTGAGAGAGATTTTTTAAAAGGAAGAATATTTAAAGGTTTATGTTGTATCATGAGGCCATTGTCTTTAATCTTGGAAGTTATACTGGAGCAATACCAACTCCTATACTTCAAACCCTAAAAAAAGAATTACAGAGCATTTTCTAATTGGCAATTGCTAGTAATTTTCCCTGCTACTGGATAGATTCTAACCTTGCCTGCCATAAAATTAAAAATAACATAAAGAAGAGAATAACTTGGAAAAAACTCAGGGCTTGATTCTCTTGCTTTTTAGGCTGGTGTAACCCTACTGATTACAACGGAATTACTGCTGATTTACATTAATGTAGAAGACTTATATCTTTAGCGATTTTCCACATGCTTTTAAAGTGATTACATTTTTAGAGAATACTGTAGGTATGTAGGAACAGAAATTGGCAGACTGAATTGAGGCACTTGTCCCTGCATTCCAGGATCTTACCTCTGAGAATGGCCACCATATACAGTACTTCATTTGGATGTAAGCAACCCCGTAATGGACAGTTTATGAATGATGTGCCTTTTAGGACATTATGCTCCTAACCCCATCTGTTGTTAGGTCCTCCTCTGGTCTGAAGCATGAGGGTTTTTCTTCCCAATTTTTTTCTTTTTCTTTTATTTTCTTTTATTGTATCTAATCTAATCTAATCTAATCTAAATGCAGCTGTTCTCGGTATCTCTACAAACATATCATTCTTTTTAAAATCATACAACACTAAGCTTTCAGTCATAAAGCTATCTGGGTGTCAACAAGTTACACAAGTTAACCACCTGATGTGGAAAATTGTTTCTTTTTATCACTTATCGATTTGTTGCTTTTCAATTTCAATGAATGCCCCCTGATTCTTTTATTATGAGAGAATAAATAATATATATTTTCACAATAAAATTTATTATATCTCTTCTTTTCATTTTCTCTCTATACTATCCAGTCCCAGTCTTTTCAATCTGCTTCATATGAAAGAACTGAAACTGAACACAGGGCAGATTGGATGGGGATGTATATAATACAGCCCCAGAAAATAATAATAATGTATTATATAATAATAATTTATATAATAGCATTATAATATTTCACCATTATTTAGAGTCCTCTTCTTCATCAAATCTATTTTTTAAAATAATCATTACCTACTGGGCAGAGGTTTTCATTAAGCTGTCCACAATAGTTTCTTCAAGACTTTTACTTGGATACTTGCAGTAAATTTAACTCAGTTTATTTCTTCCATTCTTTGTTCATTTGTCCATTCATAGTGAATTCATTTTTTTCCTAATTTTGTTAGATCCTTCAACATTCTTTATAGTCTTCTCTAATATTGGCTAACCTAAATAATTTTCGGTCAATTTTGCCTCAATCACAAGAGTAGTATCTTAAGGCTCAATTACTTTATAGAACCTTCACTACTCTACATATGCCAGAAATACTTTTCTGTTGATGTATCTATACCACCTTTCCAAATAAACTAAGTTGATAAACACAGACTTCTGTTGGCATAGCTACATCCACACCAGGGCTAGGGACAGAAATTATAAATAAACCATTATAAGTGATTGGAAACCAGTTCAAACTGGTAACACGATAGAAGTTCAGTGCGCATAAACTACTTTCAGAATGGCTGAAACTGGTTTAAGGTAAACCTGGATGGATCAAACTTATCTGATTTAAGTGAAATCAGTTTATTGAACTTTTGCCCCAGATCCTCTCCAGATTCAAGTTAACTTAGTCCCCTAGCATCCCAGGATGCTTTGCACCTCCCCCACAAACCCACCCTCACAGGGTTGGTGGGTTAGCCTTCACCCAAGCTGTCCCCTCCGGCTGAGCAGGGAGGAGTGCTCCAGCACCCCCCAGTTTCTGTCCTGAGCCACTGCAGGTATGTGGCTACATTTCCAGAATCAAAAATAACCGTCTGCTTATCAGTTCAATCTATTCCATTTAAACTAACCTGTGAAAACTGAATCGATTCAGTCTCAGGCTTTTTGACTGTCTGTACTTAGCTCAGGAGTTTGCCAACCTGTGATTTTTTTTCTCACTGTTAGAAAAGAGCTATGTCAGCAGAACTTTGTATTGTAGACCAAGCTTTATTTTTAGTCTATTCCCACTGATTTACCAATGACTTCAATGACATTATTCACAGAGTAAGGCAATATTTAATAGGAGTAAGGTCTGCAGAAGATGTCTGCAATCTAGTGTCTCTGTTCATTTCCTTTTAGAACATTAATATCTGTCATTAAACAACAACAGTCATAGTATGTAATCTTGATGCATTCTACTTAATATTTTATCATGAGGAAAATCAATTATTTTTTCAAGTTTGCTTTCTGATTCTTAGCCAGTTTCTTATGTTGGCAATAATTTTTATCTCCCTATATTCTCTTGTGAAGGGCTTTGACAAAAAATTTTGAAAATCTAAATTACTTGTGTTGATTATTTCTTCTTTATCAAATATTTTATTGGCAAGATTAAGGAATTTTAGTCACAAATTGTTTCTTATGAAACAAGCATGATGACACAATTACCAGAACATTATTGCTCATTTAGGCATTTTATGATTCTGTTTGTAATTATATGGCAACAAGTATTCCTTATATTAAATTAAGTACCACTGGTCCATAATTCCATAGATTACTTTTAGTGTAACTTTAAACATAAGTAGATGAAATAACAGTTGATTTTGATACGAGATTGCATGTTTTCCTCAGCCTCTCACTCACCTAATTCTTAAATTTGTTGAGAAGTCTGTCATGCATACTATTCCGTCTTGGTAGTTTGTTACTTCTTAGCTTATGTTGTTGGAAATTTCCTTTGTTTTATGTTGCAATTTTGACATTACCTTAGCTTTACTATTTAAAAACAGTAGATCTGGGTCAGGTGTCTCTCAATATCTGCCATAGTGAAAACTAATGCAAGGAGATTGTATATACCCTCTGCAACATAGTTATCCTCATCTCAATACTCCATGACCTCTCTCATAGTCCAGTGCACCCATTCATCTTCATGTTTCCTGCTTCTGAAATAAATTTTTAAATAATCTATTCTTACTTAGTGGTATGTATATGGCAATGCACTCTTTAAATTTTTCTCTCACACCTGACAATCTCCACATAGCATTTATATCTGTCATAGCTAATGTTCTTTCCCGTGTGTATGCCTTGGACAGGATGTCTAACTTTTCTAGGACACCATTCAGCTGGAATTTTACCTGGACACTTAAACCATAGAGACTAGGAATCCATTCTTTCTCCTCCTGCTTCTTCTTCTTCTCTGGCATATGCTTATCTTCACTAGCATTTCTATAATGCTTAAGCAGCTATCAAACTGGCTCTAAAGATTTTCATTTCCTCACTTTTGACCTTTGGACTTCTTTACTTAGATTTACCATTTCAAAAAATATGTTCCTTTCTAATGTTTAGTCAGTTGGTAGATGTGTGTAGTAGTTTCCATTCTGGTGTTGAACCAATTAAGTATTAATGCTACCAATGAACCAAATAAGCAAGTGGTTGAGCTGTGCCTGAATGACCATTTAAGTGTCTTTGTGCAGTGGTACAATTCCACAGCTTGCTGTAGCTTTCTAATTCAGTACAAACTTCTAAGATCATGTTAAAAGTATTATTTAGACCAGCATAGTAAACACGTTACACAAGTTTAAAGAATGACCTCCTGCTAGTGGAGTATGCTGTCTAGGTGATCCAGAGTGGGAGCTCTTTAGCTGGCTCTGCATTATCAATTCCTCTTGACAGCTGGTAGAGTTTCCAAAAATGTTCCAGAGTGGAAAATATGTGTTTTTAAATGTCTGCATTATCTATAGAGAATAGCTGTTGTGTGTAAAGGTTGTTGTCAGCCTCCAAGAATCATGTTACCCCATTTTATTATATACCCTATTCATATCTGATTCTAAGATCAGAGCTGAACCCTAAATTATTCTATGAAGGTATAATACTTGCTAAGTTTAATGATTTTTAGGACATTGTCAGTCTTTACACAGGACCAACAAACAGTAATTCAATCTTTATGTTCTCTGAACCACACTCCAACGAACCATTTAGCTTGCCAGAATATGGAGCTACCATTGCCTGTGGAATGAGATTTTAGAGCTACGCATGAAGCTATGATCACTATTGGATAAAGCACTGACTTCAGAGGGAGCACACACTCATTTAGCAAATTTCTTCATAGAGCAAGACATTTCACAGAGTAAGGAGGTACAGATGTGCTTCTGGCACAGAATGAACATTAGACATAACTTTCTACCTACAATTACTATAAATGAATGTGGGTCAGGAGATAAGGGGAGGAAATAGTGACCTTAGAATACAGTGATGGATGAAAAACCATTTGAAGTTTTCTTTAATTGTGATGGAAGAACATCTATGTGAGGAACTAGAACTGGGAGGCATCCAAAACATCCTTCAAGCATAATCTTTCTTATCAACATTTTTGATATTTGTATCACAGAGGTAGGGATCCTCCCCTGCCTCTTGCTCAAAGGCACATGGTATTTCCTTGTGTAAGTGTAACTGTCTTAAGAATAACTTCATTGCATTTCTTTTTCTTCAGTGTATGCGTGTATATGTATGTATAAAAGCACTAGGTCTAACAGAAGTAGCAAATGGTTTTAATAATTTGGAGCTAGAATTGCAGCAGATATGAAAAATTCTGGTTAAACTAATTTTCAATGCTAAAAGAACCTTTTGAAAATTTTAGGTAAAGTATCTTAATTTAAAATTCCTAATAGATTGTCATTTAAATCAGGTACCGACAATTTTCTATCACCTACTTGAAAAAAAAACACTCTTGCTTTTTGCTTTGCCCAGCTCCAGTTCTTCTCTTACTTTCCAGTACTCTGTGAGTTGTCTCTTCACACTGAAAATTACTGAATCCATTTTGGAGATTAAGAATTTCTTCTTCTTTTTTTTAAATATTAAAAATTCACAAAGAAACCAAATAGTTAGAATGTCATATATTGGGTTGGGTTTGACCTTTTTTAGTAGCTAAACAATACTAATTTTTCCACATATTATGGCATGCTTACAGATAGTTCATGCATTTCTTTTTGTATTAGACATGTTTTTAAACCTTTTTAGTTTACACTGTACTTTAGTAACAGTACAAAACCTTCCAGCAAGTATGTCCAAATTACTCTGTGCTATCCAAAGCAAGTTCTGAGGGCGTTCTAAAATAGCAGCATCTTGGTGCATCTTATTCCAGTTTGGCTCTCAAATATGCATTACATTTTATTATTAATGAAACATCTAACTGAGGATAGTTCACTTTCCCTTAATATCCCTTATTGGTGTTGGGATTCTATTTCAAGTCATAAAGAAAGAAACAATACAATGGACACTTATCAAATCTGATACATCTCTGTCAGCAAACCTAACATGCAAGTTGTTGCCAAGCAAGGGGGTAATAAGAGATAAGATCATAATCATTTTGCACTTTACTGATATGCTGTAATCAAATGTGGCAGATTGAGGATGTTAAGAAGAAACTGTGCTAGAATCTCTAAGCAAGCACTAATGGAAAGGTTAATATGATGGTGGTTAGCAGACACCAGCAAAAGCAGTTTGTCACTAGGACTGAATTTAAACCAGGCACATTCAAAGTCTTTAGCTCAAGGGGGCAATAAAAATATAGAATGGGTATGCTTAATACATTACTTCCTCCCTTTTTTATTGTCTAGCTACTACCAGGTCCCAATAATTTGTTATGCTATATGATATATTTGGAACCATCTGTGAAATTAATTCATTTGACAGAATAAACTGAAAGTGTATTTTTATGCTAACAATACAGATTATACAAATGAAAACTGACAGTGATAAAAAGTCTAGATTTCTACACAGCGGCCAACAGAATTTATGATTCCTAAAATGAAATGGGGCAGCCCACAGTTTTAATATCCAAAACACTGATGGCATTGAGGGAATGGTCTTAAAGAAACCAAATTTGGGCAACCAAAATCTGTAATTTTGTCCCTTATGTTCTGCATATAATCATTCCACAGAAAAGTGGCATGCTCTAAAATTAATATATGGGGTCCAAACTGTGCTGTACCCATTATTAATGAAATGGGAGCTAAAGAGTCAACCCCCTTAGCCATACATTTGCACTGCAAACATACCATTTAAGATGAGTTTGATTCTCATGAACACTTACACAAAGGGATTAACATGACCTCTGTTCTGCAATTTAGATTTCAGTAGGATCATAATCAGTAAAATTAGTACAGTTGTTGTCATATTAATTATGGTATTTAAGATCTGCATATTTGTAGATAGTACCATAAACCTATAATTGATAGCTCTCCTGATCAAGTTGTCTAAATTTAACTGATGAGAAACTACTGAAAAGGCTTAGACACTCAAATTAATATATAAAGATGATCAAGTCAACATCAAAAGCTCTGAAAATCATTGTAAAATCAGCCATGTTTACTTCAAGAAAGCAAGTGTTAGTTGAAAGGGGAGTGTACATTTTTGAGAACACAGATGGAAAACACCAACTTGTCTATGTTTTGAAACAAAAATCCTCACCACTCTCCTAAAAGGCTGTTTGTAGAAGCAGGGCTTACATCAATCAGTTGCTAACAATTTTATATACAACCTGTCTAAAAGTCATTTGCATAATGATAATCTGCATGTGGCAGGGTTTAAGTTATTTAAACGGTGTTATATTTCACTATTTAGTCTTGCTTCACCACTGCTTTAGCAGTGAATCCTTATGGAGTGTAATGCAGCTAATGAGGTAGCTTTTTAACTGAACAAAATGACAGGTCCCATATCTGCAGAGGCAGCTTGAAACCGTGCCCAACCTCTCGGCTTCCCAAGAGGCTTTTCAGAATTCAATAAATAACATCTGTAGGCGATGTTGGGTGCAGACCTAGCAGAGTGCGTCATAACACTGAGCTGGCAGAACAAAGAAACCATGACGACTGCCAAGTTTCCATGGTAACCGCTGCGAGGCTTGGAGAGTATAATAGCACATCAATCATTGTCCAAAAGAACTTCATTATCAGCAAGAAAAAAACCTTTAGGATCTGTTTAGTGTGCAATTGTGGGTTAACTCACCTCAAAGCCTTGCTCTCTAGCAAAAGTGGCAGCTTCCTGAAATAATAAAAAAAGAACAGTTAATTATAAAGTGCTAGATAATGAAGAAATAACACATTTTGAAACTCATTCAGGCAGTCTTCTTTTTACACAATTATCTCAATATACCCATATACAGTTGTTCAGTTTTGATACTTGCACCAAAAGGCTCCCCCCGCCAGCAAGACAGCAGGATAATGTCAACACACTCCACAAGTTCAAATGAGAAGGTGTAATGCATGTTTTTCTCCAAGCTAGAAAACTTACTTCTGGTTATAGGACTTTAACAAGTGGAGGCTACTATTTCAAACCAAGACACTTTTCCTTAAGACACATTCTTAATTAAAAACACATCCTGTCCACTACTTGTGCATTATACCTCAGGGTACACAGGTTATTAAGCTATTAAAAAAAAATTGCCATCTACTATGCATTAGAAAAAAGGATTACATGCTATTTTAACAAAATGTGATCAAACCTTTGTGGCAGAATCAGATGGGCATTTTAATGCCTGATGTCTTAATCACAGCTTCAGGCAGTCTAACTATGTTCCCTTCGTCAAAGAACTGAAGAAACATCAAGCTATGAGAGTGTCCTCGTTTCTTATTTATAGTAATTGCTCCTATTATATCTTTTGTTTTTAAATGAAAGCAGAGGCAGAAAGAATGGTAGCAATGTTATTTCCCCATACATCTTCTTCTTTACAGATAAATATTCTTCCAAATGAACTTTACCTAGTAATATTAATAGATGGATTGCATTTAAACTGGAACAGACAGTTAATCCAGCTAAACTAGAACAACTACTTAAGGGAGTGTGCGTAGGCATACTGTCTGTATCCTTAAGACACTTTTTGGTCATACTTCATTTTAAAGCAATGCACTGGACAGAAAATACACATATGTGAACGTAAAAAATCTGTGATTTTTTTTACCAATATAGGAATTTGAATTGGGTACAATTGATTATTACAACAGTAAATTGAGGTTAATAAAATGTGATAAGCTGAAAAGCACAACTCCTCAGGCTTCTCACTGCAGAAGCATAAGCCTGACCGGGTTAGCCTTAGCTGATGTTGACAGAAAAACTGAATCACAGTCCTGACAATTGGGTGCGGGCAAGGTTAGCCACTTTGACAATTTACTTACAATAGAATTCCTTCTTGTACATCACAGTCAATGACATTTGTTAGCTAGGCTGTCGAGGAAGAGTATAGGGTTCAAAAATATCATGCAGTGTTTTCCTAAACCAGCATGTGATTAACAAACCCCATGCTCATATGAAAAAGGAGCCTAACAAGCCTTGGCTATAGTGATGCACTTACAGTGAACTGCAATATAATCAGAATAGGATAATATAGGACTAGACACAGAAAAAGAAAAAAAATGAGAAAAATAGGGGAGTGATAGGCTATGTTTAGAATATGAAAGCAAATTGTATATATTGTAGCCAGATTATTTTTTAACAACAGTTTTTAGTCACGCAATCGAAATAGGAAGCTATACTGATCTATCCTAAGGGGCCTTCATTAATGCCCCAGTGCAACAAGACATTAACATCCATGTTAAACTATTGTTTGGCCAGGAAACTGGATATCAATGTGCTCTTACATATCAATGTGCAAAAGGCAAACTATTCCAGCTAACAGCTTTTTTATTTCCTTAATAAAACAGAGACTTTAGAAAATTCATCCTAATTTTCTGTACCTGAGCATCCTCATATAGTACATCCAAGCTTGGCCCTTCCACAAACTATACAAAAGCACTTGCATACTACTTGAAAAATCTTATCTTCTGATTTTCCATCCTATAACTATATCTTTTATTCTGGTCTGCTACCCCTACAGCTACATGAGTGATGGTAGCTGGTTTATAAAACCATGCATTTTCCTGAAAAGTATCTCTGATCAAAAGACATTTGAAGGCATCACAGAGCAACAGCAATCTTTCTTTCCTCCACCCGCGTCAATGAAACCATCAAAATAATCCTTGAACACTTTGTCTCAGGGATTCTGGGCTTGATCCTGCAACTTCCTATGAAGCAGCATCTCTCTGCATCACACCTTTTAAAGTACAATTCTAACACTATAGCCTTCAAATACAAAAGATAGTGAAGCTCAGAATGTGAGTTTGGGGATTGCAGCTTGGGTTTGTAGAATGGTGAGAAATGTGAGGCAGGTCCCAAATAGTAGGGACAGTTCAAAGTAAATTAACCAGACAAAAGCGAGGAAGACCTTTTACTGTCTATTCACAATAAGAGTGAGAAAAGGAAACAAGCAGTCCCCATCTGTGCTGCCCTAGGGCACCTCATACTGAGCTTCACATATCTGATAAAGTAGTCAAGTTAAAATCTAAGCAGCTGTAACATGTGGAGACTGCTAGGGTTACCAAAGCCAGGCAGGGCGTTTCCCAATGCAGGTGATAATCAGTACAACAATCACTATATTTACAGGCTTTCCATTTTATATGTGACATTAAGAATCAAGAAGAAGGAGGGATTAAGGAAATAAACAACCTACACAGAGGCTTTAAAGCTCCCCGGAGAATGCAGCATTTTCATTCATGCATGACATGCGACAACAGCAAAGCAAAACAGCGACAGAACAGAATTTTCTTAGGAGGCTCAATTTCACATCAGTAGTTCTTTCAGTTTTGATAAACTTTCAGCATTATGCACTCATTTTCCCTCTTAAGCAACTAAACTTGTCATAACCGTTTCCCATTGTTGTCTATAACATAATATTTCCTTTCACAAAAAGCCATTTCCACCCTTCAAATTAGATATATATTTATAACCCTCCCACTTTCATCTATAACATATTTGTATTTCACTTCACAGTAAGTTTATTACTGTACAGCCTCAAAATTCATGGAACTAGTTTAACAATTATAAAGCTTTATTTGCATCCCCATTCTGGCAAAAAGCAGTCCTTAAAAGTATGTGGAAATTCACACTGTATGGAAACTGTGTACAGAGCTGTTTAATGTGTGTAACATTCTGTCACTAAAGTTAACACACACCCTCTTTTGGAACAACACTGAGCAGTTTACACAGGAAAGGGAAGATAAACTAAAAAGATAACAATAAAAAGAAGACAACTTCCTTTAGTAGCAAGTATTGTGTGTATTCTGGAACACCCTTGCTATCTTAAAACCGTTTATACTCTTGAATGCATTTTATTGTTGTTAGCACCTCAGTATTTAAGTGGGGCTTTTTATAATCTAGGCTAAGGCTAATTGTATTGTGTTTCAGAGGTGTAATAACCAGGCTTTGTGCCTTGGGTAGTGGTGATGACAGCTCCCAGGCCATTGGCCTGCAGTTCTTGCATCTCCTTGTTTTTCGACACCCCAGGCTGGTGCTCCAGTCACCTACCCCTCATTATGCTACTGCTGTGGCTGGTTAAATTCTGAAACATTTTATAACCAATAATAGAAAATTATTTGTTCATGAGTAAATAAAAACATCCTCCAAATTCAGGATTCATTAGCCTCTCCATTGCTATCAGTATCCATTAACACTTTGCACTTTTAGAACATTATGATTATGGCTAGGTTCAGACATTCAAAAAGCAGGAGGTGGAATCAATCTAAGTTACACCATTTTCTGTAAGCAGTGTAGTTTATATTGGTAGAAAACAGAATACATACGCTTTGGTAAAGGGGTTAAATCTTAGATTGCGTTCTGCTGTTTTTAAACCAGTCTAGCTACATGTGCAGAACTTTTGTTGTCTTATGAGTATAGACCAGTTTCCGACCACTTATACTAGTAAAAGTGTAATGTCTGTACCTGTCCTGTATGTTCTGTTTGCCATGATGAATGTAAGCAAAACAATGTATTATTCTCAGTACATCCAGGGTTGTTTTTTTGGGTGGTGTCAAGAATTGATGATGACTTAATCAAATTATTCCTCAAATGGTAACAAATTGCAGGCTGGAATAAATTTAATTTGTGTAGGCTAACATAAAACTCAAAGTACTATACAACATTTAAAACTATGTATTCCTGAAATAAGCTGACAAAGGCCTTTCAAAAAGCAGCACCAACAATATTGTCCATAATATGTATTTTAACCTTTATATAGGCAAAAACAACAATGTAAACCAAATTTGCATTTCATAGCTGAAACCAACATCAACTCATAAAGAAATGATAAAACAGCAGGACAACAGTGATACTCTTGCACTTGAATGCATCTTCTATAATTACACAAGATAACAAACGCAGGAGGTACACAAACTAATGTGTCCCCAAAAATCCTTGGAGGGGGAAACAGTTCGCTGTATGCCATATAACTCAATTACTTTGTGCAATGTTGCTCCATGCTGCTCTCATCGTTTTGCCTGGGTAAACAAAATAAAGGAGGGTAAAGAGGGTAGGGGACAGAACACTGACAATTCCTGAGGCAGTTCTTACTGTAGAAGTCAAGAGTCTTCTATAGCTACCAGGGAAGACCAGGTGAATGAATAAATAAATAAAGCCACATTTGCATTTTCCACCTTAATTTCCTGAAACTTTACTGACCACCTTGCTATGACAAAGGAATAGGCTGATGGATTCATCTCATTCCATAAATGCACTGAAGCCACATGAATGGAATAGTTGCTCTGTATAGAGATACCTTTTTTAAATCCAAGTGGATTATCTCACCAAAACCTTTTGAGGATTCATTCATAGGAGAAAAGGCAACAAAAGGCCACTGGGATCCTTCCACACTTGAGTCTGCAATTGATAGAACTGCTTGCTCACTGTACGATTCCCAAACCACTTCTTGAATGGTGCCTCCTCTATATCTCCTGAAATGCACAGTTTGTCCAAATAATTCATTCTGTTTCAAACTTCTACACTTTATCCTCAAGTTTTCTTTTCCTAGCTTTGGGTTACTGGTCTCTCTACCACCAATTTCTAAGAGTTTGGCATTATTATTTTCTTCCATTTATATTGTTTCCTGGAAAGTAAAGATTAGGATCACCTACTCAGGGGCTTCCTCTTTTTCTCCAGTATAATCATTTAGGCTGCTCTCTTTCCAACTAATTCTCCTTTAATGGTTGTATAACTTTCCATCTTTTTACATACACTTACATTTTACCTTGTTTTCTGCAATTAAATGCTAGTGACATAAACCCAACTCATCTAAAGGCAACAGAAAGAAAGAATATAGTGCTGTAATTAAGAATGCAGATAAGAGTTTTTTAATGTAAAAAATGCACACTGCTAGATGCAATGTCATTTTGTGTAAGTGAGCTTTTTGTTAGATGAGGTTTAGATAATTTAAGTTTTACTATTCTGATGATACACTATTTTTGTGCTGGATGCTTCAAAAACATATCCCTGAAATAGACATTTTAATGTACTGTTTCCCAGAATAGACAATCTGTGTAAAACAATTTCTAAGAAATAAAAAAGGCACCTGGGGGCATGAGGGGGAGGGTCACATTGGCTTATACAGGTATCGCACATGTACCTGTACTCGGAAATTGTCTACAGATGTTGTAAACTATGACAGAAAAAAGAAAACACCTGCTTCTTTCAGGAAATCCTCCTCTAGCCAGTACCAACAGCCTTCTTCCACTTGGATTAATTCCTACATGCACATAACACTGTTTTCTTCACCCTCACTCATTGTGTTAGTTACACGTAAATAACAAAACTGTCTATTCCCAGTTTGCAATCTGGCTGGCTGCTCCCTTTGTTTGCATTGTGCCCTTCAAAGGTGCTGAGCACCTCTGACTTCAGTGCTGGTGCTCAGCACTTCTGAAAATCAGACGTGTGTGTGTGTGTGTACAGGCGCGCGCTTAGGCCCCTTTCTTTTTTATGGAAAACGGTAACTTGCACTTATATAGAAACCTGGTTGCTAATGATATTTTTGTCAAGAGCACCATGAGTTCCTTTCCTGTGCCTTTCTTGTAAGAGGCTCATCACTGTATGAAAGTTAAACTTGTCTTTGAGTAGGGGGAGAGGTTTTTATTAAATATCTCTGTGAGTTCTGCCACATTTTCAACTCTTTCAGTTTCAGGCCTGGAAATGGCATCTGTCTTAAGGATTAGAAAGGACAGCGGTTTTTTGATTGCCATGTCTGAAATATAACAAAGGCATTATACACTTATCATTAACTCAATGGCATACTTCTTGGTAGGTGTTTTCTTATATCAAACCCAACTAATTATGCAGCACTTAAAAGCACAGCAATATGATTTTGCTTTCCTACATGTGTACTTCACCTATATATTTTATCTACATTGTGTGTTCATTTTATTACCTCTGCTGTCCTCAAAGGAAATAAAGTAATAGCAGATCATACATTTTAACATGACAAATTAGTACTATTCAAGACCTATGATAAATCTAAACCAGGTAGATGGGTGTGATACCATAAATGTAGTCATGGTGATCACAGGCTACTATATTTACCTAAATTCAAAATGCCCTTGAATTTAATTTGACCCCCGCCAATAATTAGATTCCACATATGGAAAATTAATCTATATTAGATGTTACAGTGGACAACATCCACACCAGACCCTATTTTGCCCGGCTTTGTAGAAACATGCAGAGTGCAGGAAAAAAGGATTCAATGTTTTTTTTATCCAGATCTTCCAAAAGTTCATGGATGAGTTTCAGTCCTTGACTAGTCCCATTCACCTCAAGATGTTAAACATGTGCTGGAGGGTTTTCATGGTGGGGGCATGGTGGAAGGCAGGGGGAAAACTCCCTAGGAAGCGGAGTAAAGGCATGAGTCAGTTCTGTGTGGAGGGGCGTCACAGCCCAGTGCCTAAGAAGGTATTTCTAGCTGTTCCCGTTCCTCTTGTTAATAGAGTAGATAAAGGCTGAGGTATTCCCTGACAGCACAGTAGCGCCCGTTGGAATGCTTTCTTGTATGCAGACTGGCATGCTGCATGCTAGCTTTTAAAGGAAGGAGTTTACCACTGGGATGGGGGCAGTCGAGTGTGCCAGCTTCTGTGAGTGACAGTGTGGGATGCCAGGCTTAGATGTGCAGGCAGGTCCCCCTTCCCAGGCACTCCTACTTCCTGCCCGGTATCCCCAGTGTCTCCGTGATGCCCCCACACTAGGGGCTCCTACTCACCCCCACACTCTGATGCCTCTAATCATGCCATCTCTACCCCAACCCATCTCCAGCCTTGTCCCCACCTGCCTTGCCTCCCCGTCTCAGCACAGACCGCCACATATCTCCTCTCCCCAACTCCGCAGCTCCATTGTAGTTTCACCACCCATTCCTGTCCTGCCCAGGACCACGCAGCACTAGCCTATCTGCAAGGCAAGCAGCTGTTAGGCAGGTAATGGCCAGGACACAGTAGCAGTACGTGGCTGAGGTGGGGGGAAAGAAGGGACCACAGAGGCTCCTATGGGCTACAGAGCCCCAAGGCACTGCTCCTTGCAGGAAGCCAAGTCACATTCCTACTCAGACCCCAGGTGGCACTTCTCTGCTGAGTCTGATACTCAATTCTAAGATGAAGCTTTTCCTTACACATATTGAATGGGGAAAAGCCTAGTCTTGGAATTGAGTAAATATGGTATAACAAAGAAGGAAGGTACATAATATGGAAGCTCAGCTCAAGATCAGCTCAAGAGCAGTTAAGATGGGCAGTATACTGATTTTACATCCAGATAGGTCCTTTAAAACAAGATTTCTATGAAACATCATCAGGGTACATGTAGCACTCTGACATTTAAGAAAGAATGGAGGTATACTCTATAGGACAAATGCTTTAGGACCTCTGCCAGTTTCCTTTAGTTGAGGCTATGCCACTATATATTTTCTTGAATGGCAAGGGTATGGTTATTGCAACTAGTGATGAGGATATACATTTTTTCAATCAATCCACTTTGAAACAATTACCAATAGTTACAGCATAGAACATCCAGACTTTTCTTGCAACTGAGTTTAAGTTGGCTTTCTTTTCAGGTCAGATGGTGCCATGTTCTATTGTGTCAAAACAATACAATCTCCTACACCTTTATAAAAACTAGTAATTTCCAGTAGTATTCAGGGAGCAGCAGGGGAGGAATATAGTTCTAGAAATATTTTTTAGCACTTTAAAAAGGGACAAATGAGAACTTGGAAGGCAACAAAGAAAGAGAAGGAAAACATCAGCATATCTTTTGAAACAATAAGTATATGATAAAATTCTAAAGTTGGAGTCATGTTTAAGGATGCTTCATGGGAAGCACAGGGCTTAAAAATAATCTGCCCCTTGATAAGCATGAGAGGTGCTTCTGAAGGAGGATTCTGAGCAGGAGTATACATCTGTTCAGCTTTTCAGATGCAAGATCAATAAACACTGGTCACAAGCTGAATAGCCTCTGCAGAGAGCCTGAGAATCATCACTGCTGTCTCTAAAGAAGGATATACCCATTTATGTTTATTACAAAAGAGAGCATGGCTACTATCAACGGGACAGCTAGATTATCAAAGAAATAGTGACCTTCTTTAATTTTTCTATAAGTACTGGAAAACCCAGAATTACCTTAATTAGAAGAGGTCTGTGGGTTTAGATGTTACATCATTTAGGCTGTTTACAGATGTTTAAAAACAAAAACGTGCTTTACGGAAAAAGTAGTGCATTAGTTCAACCTACTCTGCAGTGTCTGTATAGATTGGATATTTCAGTGGGGCTTTTGGAGCTTTTACCTAGTAGCTGATTCAATCAGCTTTTAGATAAAAGCACCCAAAAAGCCCCATTAAAGCATCTGATTTATACAGACACTGGGTGAGCTGTGTCCAGTTAACATGATACCTCTTCTGGGCATGTGCTGGGCTCATCGTGGGAGCACACCAATTTTAAAGTAAAGCACCATTTTGTTTTTTGTTTTTTTCAATGTCTGTAAGCAGCCATAATGTCTGAGTATTGTTACAGACCCCGATCCATATATAAATGAAACTTGTTTCACCAAGTGGGGAAAAAAGGAGAGAAAAACAGCAGTTCAGAACAAGTGAGAATACTACCTCAGATAAAAGTGTAATGTGCAAAGTGGGTCCTATGAGCAGGTATTATTTCTGATGCTACAGTTAGAAAAGAGTTAAACTTTTGTGTTTCCCCATCTCTTTCCTGGGTTCCAGCACCAGAACCTTTACCACCCATATATTATTAACAATTGTTTTCTTACTGAGATTACTACTGGAATTGTAGTTGCTGCCAGAATCTTTTGGCCAAAAAAAAAAAGCAGCAAAAGAAAATCACTGTGAGTCAGAGAGCTAATATGCCATTACAAAGTCTGCAACAGCTGCAGCAGTTATACGCCTCTGAGCCATTTTGAAATTTTATGTTGGATAAAGAGCTATTACTTATAGCTCTACCTTCCATCCTAATGTAAAGAAATGCACTAAGTATACTTCCTTCCATTGTATCTCTATTTATATGTTGCTGGTATCAAATTAACTATGCTGAATTACTTTAAATTGTCTACTTGTCTATATAAATGTGTCTGCTTCATTATCAAAAATAGAAACACACTGATGAGAAAAAAGGGGAAAAGATAAAAGGTGCCTTGTTTAATCATCAAATCAAGTGAACAGAATAAAGATGAAAAAAAATATGTTAAAATCAAGTAGATGGTTGGGAGGTGGGAGAGAGAAGATTTTTATACATGTACAAAAAATGAAAGATGTGCAGGCTTTTGAAGTCTGTAATGCTGCCCCTTGGATGCTCTCAGCCGGTAATCGGAAACCTCCTGTACTAACTTCCTGGCTGAGGGATGCCAAACAGAAATAAAAGACTGCATCATTTTCAACAAGGCCTTCTGTGATTGCTGCCACTCAAACAGGACTGAAATCATTGAGAAGACATTCTCATTCAGCAATTCTAAGTGAAGAGAATAATCAGGTGTTTCTGAAAGTGCTGCAATACAGAAGGACTTGCAGATCACATATTGTCTAGTGAGTAGCGAAAAGGTTAATAGATTTTTAGCAGTAAAATTGAGATGTTTGATATACTTCACTTTGTGTGATGTCATGTGCAGCCCTTTAGAATTGTAACTAATAGCTACGAAATCAAGAACCCTATAAACAACAGGGGTGAATGATCACATAATTATTTTCATGTGCTAGGTCTGAACTGCTCAGCTATCTCCTACTAAAGAAAATAAAATTGATCACCATGTCCATCAGCAGTAGTGCTTTTTGTTGATATTAACATGACTGATTTTACTTTTTAAAGTTAGTTGAATTCAGTAGATTTGTAGATTTTTATAATGTAGAGTTTGTTGTTCCAGTGTATATTAATTGAACAAGACCATATCTTTTTCATAGCTGTCTCTGAAAACCCTACTTCATAATTATGACTTCCACTGCACTGTGCTGGTTACTATAAATGCTCCATACAAGGACACCTAAGCTCTCAGTAGTCATTCTCAGTTAACTATTGAAAAACAGCAGTTTCAGGTAATGACAAATCTCAGAATCAACTCTAAACCCAATTCTGACAGAAGCTCCTTATGTTATCTTGGCAAATTAATTTCTGCCTCAGTTTCCTCATCTGTAAAACAAAGATCTAATTAACCTATCTGAAAATGAGGTTGAGGGTTACTGGACACTTGTAAGATCCTTTTAAAATATGTAAAGCATAGAGGCACAAAGTAGTAAGTATTTAAGTATCTTTAAAAAAAAGAAAAAAGAACTTGAACTTGAAATGGGCCTAGGCCTGGAGCTGAATTCAGGGTTTTGGTTTGAGACTAGCTATAGGTCTAACTGTAATTTTCATTATTTTAATCTTCAGAAAATTCATGTGTTGAAACAAAGGATGACATGCACTTTCTAAACAGGAAATAAGTTTGCCAGAACTGAGAACTGTAATGCATAAACCTCTCAGTGGGTGCATCTACAGATTTAATTAGTGCAGCATGATAAACACTGGCAAAGTTCGCACCTGTACGTGTGCATTTAGGAACAGTTAATAATAATAAAAAAAAAAAAACTTAAAGAAAGTGTAGATCTCCACATGCTTTAAAGAGATTTCATTATTTCTATTTTGCAGATGAAGGAAACAAACAGATGGAGCATTGAGGTGATTTGCCTAAAACGAGACAAGTCTGGTTTAAAATTTGTAGTGGAGTTGGGACTATAAACCAGGTCTCCTCACTTCATAATCTTCCAACATTCCCATTGCTCCACTCTGTGGGCCTGCCAGGAAACAATTTACAAATGTGCAAATATTAATATTTCATCAGAAGAAAACTGTGTTAATGGCATAAAAATTTCAGGGCAATGACAAATTAATAATGAAGGGCACCAACGTAACAAAGCCAATAATCTTTCTGAAGAGGGTCCTAAAGCTGCTGTTTTGAACCTTTGAGTCAAAGAAGAATTCAACAAAAGCAAGTAATAACACCACATTGGCTATTAAATGAAAAGAATGTGAAAAATACGATTGAAACCCCCATGTTAAAGAGATGCCTATTTAAATTATGGCACAAGCAGCAGCTTTTGGCAAGTTAGGAGGGAACCAATTTTTTTCTAGATACTGGGATGTACTGCAATAATGCAAAGGAGGCCTGGGCCCTCTTTTGTGCTAGACACATAATGATACAGTGCCTACCCCAAATGGCTCACCTGTATAGAGATGTAAAGGGTGAGAGGGAACCAAAGGATCAGGGATGGGAAAAGATCACACAGAAGCATAGTTAGGGACAGGAAGAACTATACAGGAAGTCACATAAGGAATTGCACTGGTATAGCATAGGTATGTTGTGACTTCTCCAGTTTCTCTTGGTGGAAAGAACAGCATTTAAAGGGACTACCACATAGGTTTTCTTCAAGGTTTTGTGAAGAACTCCATTTTAGCTGGCAAATTATTTCTCCTGAGTCAATATATTGTTACCAGTTTGGGCCAGATTTGGAAGTAAAAGGTTCTGCATCCTGGTATCAGCTTCTTCAGCCATCCATCCCTGTTCTTGATTTGAACTCAATAATTAACCTTTTTTTTTAAAAATGGCTTCAGTACAAAGATAATGTCTCTATCCTGCTAGCTGGTTTTGCCAATATGCTCTTGAAAGGAAAAGGGGAATACTTGCAGAGAAATGGAGAATGGCATCCCTCAGCTAAAAAGGAAATGAGGAGCTTCTCACCATCTGATTTTCAATGTGCTTGACTCTCACCAGGAAAGATGCATTGTAAATTATAAAATGGAAAAAAAAACTTGACTCACTGCTTGGAGGGGAAAAAAATTAACTGATTTAGATTTCAGTACTACAATTGTATCCCCTTAACATTAACTTTCTACATGAAAATGCACATAATCTTTTACCTGTAGTTACATGTGCTAAACTTTGGACTATATCAGATTCATGATTTTATGTAATGTATGTTTTTTCACCTGGCATGTTATCCTGAGGAGCTCTGCTCTAAAATGCACCCTATTTTTTAAGATATGTGGCAATATGCATCATACTTTCAACACTAAAATCCTGTCCATAGTGCTTTGTATTCCTCCTCTCAAGCCAACTTTTGATAATCCTTTACTTTCCAAAATTAAATTAAGTAGGACCTATGTGGAATTTTACATATTCCTTACCTCTGCCCTGATGTGCACGTACCCTTCATCAAATCTTACTAGTTTAATCAAACATCTCATTCTGCAGACCATTTCATAAAAAGAACCAACACCTATTCTCATGGGTCCACAACCACTAAAACCTTACAACCTGCTTAACAAAATATTTCATTCTGATGACCACATAGCTTAGAAGGATCCTGAAGACTACCCATTCTCTGTAGACAGCTGCTTTAGATAGCTTCCTTAAATCATCATTCCTTGTAGGCAGTTTTGATTTAATTTCCCGCAAATATGAAATGGCTTTCTTTTATTAATCTTTTAATTGTATAATTTCTATTTACTGTCAAAAATACTAATACCTGCTCATAAAGTATCATAAGATCACTTTTTCCCACTATTCTTAAGTGTAATAAATAACAACATTATACTAAATGATTTTGCAGACTGAAAATCCATGCAAACTCTAAGCTGAAAATGAAACATTTGGCCCAATTCATATAAAAATATTATGGATTTCCTAGTTAAGCAGGCAGAGATTCACTATGAAGAAGATGAGATAAAACCAGACTCTCTCAATTTGGGTTATGATCTGAATTAGTGTTATTACAGAAGGAGAGCTCTGAACTTTGACTAAGCAAGAAAACCACTGCTGTTGTATTAACTAGTCAACTGAATTGTAAGAGTGGAACAGATTCATGGAGCTACTGTTCCTGACCTTGTGTTGTATATATACATGACCTGTCTGCCCCCTCCATACCAGTGCATTCTAGATTTCAAAGCATCTCTCCACGCACTTACCACTCAAGGACTATACAGATTTGATACAGCACGCTTAGTCTACATCAAATCACCATTCGAGTTTCAGATAATTGCTGTGCCATGGAATTTACCAAGATCTAGAAGGTAACTTGATTAGAGGGTTATATTACAGGAAAGCAAATCCACAAAAGCAACCACCGTTTTACCCCTTAATAGTTAACAGTTGGGCATTACGCAGAAGACACTGTGTGAAAGGTGCCACTTTTTCTAAATAATATTGAACTAGTTCATTTTAAACCTGGCACATGTCCAAAGCACATATGGAACATTAAATGTAACCATAAAATTTTATGTGCCAGATTTAACAAGGGTCCTAAGCTCTAATTTATATATTCTGCATTTTGCTGGAAGACTAGCTACATTTGATAAAGCTACCTCAAACGAACTCTGTTCTCCTAACACACCTCACACATCTGGATTTGTAACATAATATTGAGTAAGAGAGCCCAGTAATGCAGATCTTGTTTGTATTATGTGCAATTGTTTTTCTGTCCTGGATCTCCTAGGGTGATTAGAATGCACTGAAGATATCAAAGAAGATGTATATTCAATTGAAGAGCAAGAAACTGGTTGTTCTCTGCCCCATCAATGAGATTGCTACACCTGATCTCTTAAGAAAGTGAATGATGTGCTCCATTTACTCGATTAGAAGATGAGGCTTTTCCTCCCATGTAACATGGGGGAAAAAGCTCCTTGCCTTACAATTGAGTAAGAGGCAATACTGCCATGGAGCTGGTCAACATGCCACGGCAGGGGGTTGGACTCGATGATCTGCTCAGGTCCCTTCCGACCCTAGAAACTATGAAACATGGTCCCATAGCAGCAGCATGAGCTCCCTGACATTGCTGCTATAAGGCTGAGCTAGAACAGCAATGCTGGCTCCACATGACTGCCATGGGGAGGGCTGGAGCCATGCTCTGTGTCCTAGGCAGGGATGGGGCCTGCGGGTGCAGAGCAAAGGTAAGTGGAAGGGGTGGGGACTGAGGGGCAGGCAGGTTGGTGGGAGGAGACTATTGGCGGTGGGGTGATTAGGAACAGTCAGCATGGATTCACCAAGGACAACTCATACCTGACCAACCTGATTGCATTCTATGATAAGATGACTGGCTTAGTGGATGGAGGAAGAGCAGTGGACATGATATACCTGGGCTTCAGCAGGGCTTTTTATATGATCTCCCACAAGCGGAGGCTGAGGGGGGGGGGATTTGGTGGATGCCTACAACCTCGTTGTAGCAAATAGGAAGGGTCCTATTCCCCACAGCAGCACCTGGGGTGAAGAGGAACAATGGCCAGAAGCTGCTGGAGAACAGGTTCAAGTTAGAGATTAGGAGGCACTATTTCACTGTTAGGGTAGCTAGGATCTGGAACCAACTTACTAGGGAAGTGGTCCTCACTCCTACCTTGGGTAAATTCAAAAACAGGTTGGATGAACACCGGTCTGGGGTTGTGTGATCCCAGTGTGTGCTCCAGCCAGCGGTGGGGGGTTAGACTAGATGATCTATTCAGGTCCATTCTGACCCCTAACTACTACGACACTATGACATTATAACTTCCTTGCAAACAAGCTAAGGAGGAATGGACTGTAAGATGAAGAGAAAACTGGCTGGATCATTGGGCTCAAAGGGTAGTAAATCAATTGCTCAATGTCTTTAAACTAGCATCGCCGGGGGAGGGGGCCGCAGGAAGATGAGGAGACACCACCCAAGCAAGACAGGTGACAACTGCAAGGAGTGCCCAGGTAAGAAACAGGGGTCCAAACAGTCTCCCAAATCTGGGGGTGGCACAAGCAACTAGGCAGGGCCTTAAATGCCTATATACCAATGCTCGTAGTATGGGGAATAAGCAGGAGGAACTCGTCCTCAGAATAGCCAGTTCAGACCCAGACGTAATAGGGCTTTCAGAAACTTGGTGGGATTCATCCCACGACTGGGCAGTTAGCATTACGGGCTATAGGCTTTACAGGCGGGATAGAGAAGGAAGGAAAGGTGGGGGTGTGGCGCTCTCTGTCAAGGAGCAATACACATCCTCTGCCAGCAGAATGGGGTCAGAGGGGCAAGTGGAAGTGCTCTGGGTCAAGATACAAGGGGGTTGTGGGGAGAGGGATCTAACAGTGGGAGTCTACTACAGACCCCGCAACCAAGGGGAGGAGCTGGACTGGGAATTTTTGGGCCAGCTTGCAGAGGCACTTAAGGCAAGGGATGTAGTTGTCATGGGAGATTTAAATTACCCGGACATCTGCTGGGAGGAACAGTCAGCCAAGTCAGACCGTTCCAGGAGATTCCTGGCCGAGATACAGGAACTCCACTTAATTCAGGAGGTGCACAGTCCCACCAGAGGAAATGCCCTGTTAGACCTGGTCCTGGCCACAGGTGACAACCTGGTAAGGGGCCTCCAGGTCCTTGACCACCTGGGTGATACCGATCATCGCTTGCTGCAATTCACCATCCAGCGCAGGGTGTCAAGGGCCTGCAGCAAGGCAGTAGCCCTAGACTTCAAGAGGGCCAACTTCAATGAGTTGAGATTAGTGGGAGAGGCGCTGCAGTTCCCGAGAGCAGGGGAGCTCAGTGCCCAAGATGAGTGGTTGTTCCTTAAGGAGACAATACTCAGGGCCCAAGGGGTGACCATCCCAACAAGAAGCAAGGGGGGCAGGAGTGCCTGTAAGCCCCCTTGGCCCACCAAAGGTGTACGGGAATGCCTGATTGCCAAAAAAGCAGTGTACAACTGTTGGAAGGGGTGCTATCTCCAAAGAAGAGTATACCTCCTCTACTCAGGCCTGTAGGGGGGCTGTCAGGAAAGCTAAGGCAGACATAGAGTTAGGACTTGCATCCAAAATCAAAGATAACAAAAAGTCCTTTTTCAAATATATAGGGAGGATCCTCCCCCTCTATGCACACTGGGAAATGTGGGGCCCCTGCAAGATCCTCTGGGCAATCTGGTGGTTGTGCCAGAGGAGGAAGCAGACTTCTTTAACCAATTCTTCACCTTCGTTTTCTTGGGCAGGGACCAGGACTTCCCCACCGTGATGCAAGATGGACTCGGGGGAGAACGCTTCCAGACCTCAGGCTGGGGAGGACCGGGTTAGAGAGCTTCTGGGGGGGCTGGATGTGTTCAAATCAGCGGGTCCAGATGCTCTCTACCACAGGTGTTGAGGCAGCTAGCCGGGATTATTGCAGGGCCCTTGGCATGGCTTTACGAGTGCTTGTGGTGCTCGGGCCAAGTGCCAGATGACTGGAAGATAGCCAACGTGGTCCCCATCTTTAAAGAAGGGAGGAGGGAGGACCCGGGCAACTACAGGCCCATCAGTCTTACCTCAATCCTAGGGAAACTCTTTGAGAAGATCATCATGGAGCACATCTGTGATGGGCTGGCCTCAGAAATGATGCTCAAGGACAACCAACAGGGTTTCATTAGGGGCAGGTCATGTCAGACCAACCTGACAGCCTTTTATGATTAGGTCACAAAAGCATTGGATGCAGGTATTGCCATGGATATAGTCTTTCTGGACTTCAGCAAGGCCTCTGACACCATCTCCCACCCCATCCTCATTAAAAAATTGGGCGACTGTGGCACTGATGCCTACACAGTCAGATGGATTGCAGATTGGCTGAAGGGTCGCTCTCAGAGGGTGGGGTCATATCCGACCTGGGGAGAAGTGGGCAGCGGAGTCCCCCAGGGTTCGGTGTTTGGGCCCGTGCTGTTCCATTTCTTTATCAGCGATTTGGATGACGGGGTGAAAAGCAACCTGTTTAAATTGGTGATGATACCAAAATTTGGGGTGAGGTGAGCACGCTAGTTGGGAGGGAAAGACCTGGATAGGTTACACAGGTGGGCTAGCAAAAACAGGATGCGCTTCAATACTGACAAGTGTAGGGTGCTACACTTGGGCAGTAGTAAACAGCAGCACACTTATAAGATGGGAAACTCCCTTCTTAAGAGCACAGAGGCAGAAAGGGATCTTGGAGTCATTACTGACTCCAAGATGAACATGGGCCAACAACGCAAGGTCATGGTTAGCAGGGCTAACTGGACCATGTCGGCATCTACAGGTGCATCTCTAGCAGGGCCAAGGAGGTGATCCTCCCCCTCTATGCAACACTGGTCAGGCCACAGCTGGAGTACTGTGTCCAGTTCTGTGCGCCCCACTTCAGGAGGGTTTAGTTTAACCTGGCTAGGCTGAACTGGTTTGCAACCATACAGAAAATCCTTCTAGACTAAGGAAACTCAGGCACATGCCTGCAGTGGCTCAGGCTGGAAGCCAGGGAGTGCTAGTGCAGCTCTCCCTGCCTTTCCACAGAGCTAGACTGAGGCGGGCATGGCCAGGCCCTAGCAGGCCTCTGATTAGGGAGGGGTGTGAATCCTCACCCTGCCTGCAGTCCCAGGCTTTTCCCCCACTCGCTGCTCAAGAGGCAGGAGTTTTGCCAGCCTGCAGCTCCAGGCTAGCCCTCTGAGGCAAGTGTGTGTGTGCAGTGCATGCATCTCTTGATGTTACGGAGTTTTTCACCCCTGGGGGACAACCATTCTTGTGGCATGGTTTAGTACCCGCCGAGGCGTTGGGGCTTAATGCCCACTTAATGGAAATGGGGGGCTCCTCCCTAGCTTGCTCCTGCAGCCATATGGCTGAGGGCAGGCGAACTGTGGGGACATCTGAACCCTAAGCCACCTGGCTTGGGCCTGCATGTAGGATGCCTGCCAAAAGACGCTGGAAATATCTGAAGCCCCTGGTGGGGGTAAAGGATGTTTCCTGGTTGTAGGGCCACTTATGGTTTTGGACTGACTAATGGATTTGGACTAGATTTGGGCCATTTGGCTTGGAACGTGAAACATTTCTTTAAAAAAAAGGTTTTTTATTCTCCCTCCCTGCTTCTGTATACTGTCTGTAGCAAACTAATAGGGAAGCAGGGAGGGGGGAGCAGATAACAGTGTTTATCACCCATATCTCAGTGTTTATTGCCCCATTAAGAAAACAGAGAGACATTACCAGCTATCTGTTCATTCAGCAGAGACCCAGCATGTGGTCTGCTGGCTAATATACAGACACCTCACAGCAAGGCAGAGGGGAAGGGGGACTTTGCACTTGGCAGTGAGTGGTGAGGGGGAGGGAGGGGAGCAAACCACTTTTCTCAAATAGCGTTTCCAAGGAAGGATATTAAGCTACTTGTTGATTACCTCCAAAAAGCCTGTCTGCCCTTGTCTCTCCCACACCAGGGACCCTAGTCAGCATGTGGTCTCCTAGCTAATGCTGAAGTGTCTGTGAGGGACAGGGGAATGCCTGTTTAGCAGAGTGAGGGGGGGGAGGGGGGAAGCAGAAGCCAGCAGAAACTGCTCAGCTCCAGTGAGGCAGCAGAGGGGAGGGGCCAGCCCTGTTGTGGAGCAGAGAGCCCCGCCCAACCAAACAGCATGCCAGGATGCTGGGGGACTCTGGTTTATCTTAAACCATCAAGGGGTCTGGGACAGTCATTGTATAAACCAATCTGAGCCAAATCAGTTAAGTCTGATACTACATTCAACCAGGTTTATCTCAAACTAGTTTCAGCCATTTTCAAATTGCTTTATGTGCACTAAACATCTGTTCTGTTACAGGTTTAAACCAGTTTCTGATCACTTAGACCTCATGGCTAGGGACAGACATTACACATAAACCGGTTTAATAAGGACAAGTGCAAAGTCATCCACTTAGGACAGAAAATCCTATGCCCTATGCTGGTACTGGTACTGGCTGGGGACTGAGTGGCTAAGCAGCAGCTCTGCAGAAAAGGACTTGGGGGTTGCAGTGAACAGTAAGCTGAATATGAGACAACAGTGTCCTTGCTGTGTAGAAGACCAATGGCATACACAGCTGTATTAGTAGGAGTGTTGCCAGCAGATTGAGGGAAGTGTTTATTCCCTTTTATTTGGCACTGGCAAGGTCATATCGAGAGTACTGTGTCCAGTTTTGGCCCCCCCACTACAGAAAGGATGTGAACAAATTGGAGAGAGGGCAATGAAAATGGTTAGTGGGATGGGGTACATGACTTCTGAGGAGACACTGAGGGAACTGGGCTTATTTAGTCTGGAGAACAGATGACTGAGAGGGGATTTAATAGCAGCCTTCAACTACCTGAATGGTGGATCCAAAGAAAATGCAGCTAGACTGTTCTCAGTGATGCCATATGACAGAACAAGGAACAATGTTCTCAAGTTGCAACAAGGGAAGTTTAGGTTAGATATTTGGAAAAAACTCACAAGGAGGGTATTAAAGCACTGAAATGGGTTACCCAAAGAGGTTGTGGAATCTTGATCCTCAGAGGTTTTTAAGACCTGGCTTGAGAAAACTTTGGCTGGGATGACACAGTTGGGGATGGTTCTGCTTTGAGCAGGTAGCTGGACCTCCTGAGCTCCCTTCCAACCCTAGTTTTCTATGATTCTGAGATTCTATGAATCAGGGCAACCTGAGGCTATGGAGAAGAAGTGGGGTAGGGACAGACACAATTGGGGGTATGTGGCAGGCGCAGGCAGCAGGAAGCAAGCTGCCTGCCTCTCTCACTACCTGCCCCACTGCCTCCACATCGCCTGACCCCTATGACCTGCTCCTCCAGTGCCTGTCTCATTACTGCCTCTCTGCCTACCGTACCATATCCCCCTTCTACTGCCCCATTGCTTTCCCCTCTCATCACCTCTCTCACCACCACCTGCGGTAGTGGGGGGGGGGTGCAAATTCAAGATGTTCATCCAATTATTAGATCCTCATACATGGAAAAATATAATACATTTATATATTTTCTGTATATAGAAACTAATTATGGGGTTATCTTACATTCAGGGTCATCTTGTATTCAAGTAAATACAGTGGTATTCTATAATTATATTTTACCATATTTTTAACAACAGTTTGTAGGGAATTAGAGCTGCCTCCAGTGCCCAAAGATCTCCGTTTGGATTACTTTTCATTACTCCCTCACAGCAGCCAAGGGAACTAAGTGATAGCAGTTGGAACACTGAGTACAGTTATATAAACACCTCTTCCTTGCCAGGTTTCCCTGCAGCGCTTCTACTTCATGAAAGTGAGTCTACAGCATTTAGTGATACACTCTATCGGCAGTTCTGTTCATGTGGCAGAAAGTTAGGTCCTCTGCTCCTGGCTGAATGGGCTCATGTTTGAACATGGTTTCTGGAATCCTTCCCAGATTACATGGTCAGCCCAGAAACAGAGGAAAGGAAAGGAATTCTATATTCAACTATAGGAGACTAAAAATACGAAATCAAATGTAACAGGATAGCAATCAAATGTAACAGCCTTTATCTGAAAGATCAATTAGGTCCATTCCTTCAAAGTCTGTTATTTGTATGGTAAATATGTGTTGCAACTTCAAAAGATACAGGCTATGGACAGAAGTTACACATAATCTGGTTTAAGTGATCAGAAACTGGTTTAAACCTGTAACAGAACAGAAGTTCAGTGCACATAAATCAGTTTGAGAATGGCCGAAACTGGTTTAAGATAAACCTGCTTGAATGCAGTATCAGACTTAACTGATTTAAGTCAAATCAATTTATGGAACTTCTTTCCCAGACCTCTTCCTGGTTCAAGTTAAATCACAGTACCCCAGCATCCCAGGATGCTTTGCAGCCATGGGCTGTGCTGTATGCTCCAGCAGAGCAGGTTGGGCCCTGCCCCTCTTCTCCCTAACCTAACCAGTCAGGGCTGGTTGACAAGGGGGTGGAGGTGGGGGTGGTAAACCCAGCTGGGGACAAAACCCAGTCTGCCTGGCATGGACAGAGTAGCCCCTGCCAGACTTTTCCCCTGCTGGAGTGGAGGAGGCAGGAGCATGAGAGGGCAGGCTCAGGCAGAGGGGTTTAAATCCCCTCCATGAGCTACAGGACCCCAAGATGGGTCTGGATGGGAGGAGATGCCATGCTTCTGTCCCCCCACCCCACCCTGCCCCCCACTCAAGCAGGGGAGAGGGCAGCCCCTGGCAGGGTTTTTTTCCTTTCTCCCCACTAGAGTGGAGAACAGAGGGTATGGCCACAACCTGGCCAGGGCAGGAAGAATGAGGCAGAGAAGTGGGGATTAATCCCCACTCCCTCCCCTCTCCTACTGGCATGAGATCCTAGCCAGGGTTTGCCTGAGGAGGCAGTCCCATCCAGGCATTTTCCCCCTCCCCACCATTCGCACATGAGCAGCAGTTCAGCAGGGAAGAGGCTGGCATCTGGCCATGCTCCTCAGTCTCGGTGCTCTAGTGGTGAGTGGGGGTGGGGGTGGGGGAAAGTCTGGGATGGGCTGCTGGAATTAAAACCCCTTCCCTACCTCATTTCACCTCAATGTGCTAGCCAGGGATCGGGGTCTGGCTATGCCCCCCTCCGCTTGAGCAGCAAGCCAGGAAAAAGCCTTTCCCCCTCTAGGCACACTCTGGCTGGGGACCATGCAGGCCAGGGTGGGAGTTTAAAACCCTCCCCAATCATACTCAGCGGCCTGGCCATACCCCGCCCAGCTCAGCTTCTCTCCAGCCTTCTGGCCACTGCCAAAGGGAAGGGAGGGCTTGCTCTGGTGCCCCCCAGCTTTTAGCCTGAGCCACTTGAAAGCATGTGGCTACATTTCTGGAATCAAAAGTGAATGCCTGTTCACTTGCTTCTAGGTTCAATCTACACAGGTTAAACTAACCTTCAAAGGCTGAATCAATTCAGGCTCAGGGTTTCTGAATGTCTGTATGTGAGGGAGTGGTTTCTAGGAGCGGCCGTGTACTCCCTAGTGCCCCCTACTATCACGTAAGGTGGACTCAACACCCTCGGATTCTCGCCCGCTATGACTTTGATGATAAATAGGTATAGAGGGGAGGCTGCCTTTCTCCCCCCGGTGAACAGTGTGAATGTCCCTGCCTCTACTCTGTATGGGCTACCTCTGTGCACCCCTTGCCTTAAGGGCTATGCGTGCCTCCAAACCTCCCCTTTAGCACGCCCCAAGCCTCGCAGTTGTTCCCGGACGTTTATCCTGTCCTGGACCTCCGACCGGCCCTCACTGGCACCCCTTGGGTAGTCCCACCCTGGTGCCCCTCTCCGGCAACCCCGGGTTTATCCACTCCCTGGCGCCCCTGGGGCTCACCACGCCCCGACGCCAGTCTCCAAACCGCAAGGCTATCTTGCTGCCCGGGCCATCTTCTAAAACCTTTGCTAGTCACTCTAATGTCCGAATACTGGTAAATACCGGATTGGACTCAGGCAGCCGGAGCCTTACCTGGCCTCCCCGACCCTACTGGGTTCCTGTCCCAATACTAGTGGATATCGGATTGAGCTCAGGCAGCCGGAGCCTTACCTGGCCTCTCCGACCCTACTGGGTTCTTGTCCAAATACCAGTGGATACCGGGTTGGGCTCAGGCGGCCGGAGCCTTACCGGGCCTCCCCAACCCTACTGGGCTCTTAATAATCAGAACCTGCCCCACTCTGGGGCCTGTGTCGTGCCTCTCGCGCCCGCTGCCCCACTCTGGGGCCTGTGCCGCGCCTCTCGCGCCTGCTGCCCCACTCTGGGGCCTGTGCCGCGCCTCTCATGGCTTGGGCTACAACCCCACACAGCGAGCGCCTTTCCGGCACTGCTTATGCTGTGCCTGCTGTGGCACTGTGCCCCTACTGGGCACCGGGAACCTCCAAGCTGCTGGGGAATCCCCGTGAGGCCTCCTCTCACCCCTACAGCCTCACCCGGTCCTCCGGGGTAACTACAACTGAAACCCGAGCCACCTGGCTACAACATAAACAACACAGAGCCTCCTGCTCATAACGTAAACTCCAAGCCCCTCGAGGGCTTGCAACCCTACCTCCCTTTAGGGTGTCCTCATCCCCAGCATCATCGCAGCCAGTCAGCACAGTAAGGCTACAACCACCAACTCAGGCTGCTCAGCTCTGCCGCAGAGCTCAAGCTCAAGCTCCTGCTCCTGCGGCCACCAGAAGGGAACTGCCCTCTGGCTCAGGCCTGGGCAGTTTATAAAGGCCCGGCCCTGCCCCCTTCTGGTCACCTGACCTATCTGGTCGCTGCAGCAACTGGCACCTGAGCTGCCTCTGGTGATTGGCAGCTCCTTAACCCTCCATTAGTCACAGGACATCTCCTTGATCCTGTGACACTGTACTTTGCCATTATGATGAGCACGTGCTTTGGCATGCATATTTGTCAACCATGGTAAATACACATAAGCCAAACCGGTCCCAAAGGTCAACATGCTGTGCATTTTCAAGTCACCAGCTGGAATGAACACATGACAAGCCTATGCAATATGATTTTGTAATTTAGGGGCTGCTTCCACTGTATGTAAAGAGAACTAATGCAGTTAATACAATATATGATGAAATCAGGAATGTGTACAATTACCAAATAAATCAGCCATATATCTGATCTATCACTGATCAAAAGCAGTATTTCTGCCACCTCTAGAGCAGCTGGCAAGGTGTACCCACAACTCTGCCAGCCCAATCTCCTCATCAATGAGATGAGTAGAAGTGTTCATTGCATTGTCTTACTTGGGCCTACCTTCTCTAGACATGTGGTTGCCTGGCCCCTGTTCAGGGCCATATGGTAAAATAGTCTTCTTTCATCCTCTCCTGTTTGCACATCTGTGCTGAGGCTGGAAACAATATGACTAAGAATTAAGAGCAATTAAATACAATCTCCTCCAACTGTACCTAGGACAGTGTGCATTTTTTGTCTTTCACAGAAAAAGGAACATAGGAGAAAGAAAAAACTCTACTGTAATCCAGAACTGGTTAAAATTGCTTATGAATGATGAACTGTAAAGTAGAAGAAAAAAGTTGCATGTTTCCTTTGCAACAGAGCATAAGCAGCCCTATAGTTATGAAAAACAGATTTGACTTTTTCTTTTTTTAGGGAAATATTTAAAACATTTTCTTGAAAGAAAACCCATATTATTCTGAGTTCAATTGTTTTCAATGAAGAGCTTTGTTCATCTTTAAAAGGTCAGGATAGTGGTTTCAAAGCATGAAATCAAAAACTTAGCTTGCCCCAACTCAGCGTTTGAGGATGTTAAATCAAACTTTTTAATCTCTCTCATCTTCTGTAACATCCCCTAGTAATTCAATTTATCACTGTTCTAGCTCCTATTCTACCTAACTTCCAAAAGGGTATAGATTGTTAGTCTCCATAGGCAGAAGGTAAGGCAGAGTGACATCTTAAGACACCTATACATGTGCCCAAAAGCCTGCTCCAGCATGTACTAATTAGCACGCATTGAAGCAGACTCAATTAATCAAGTACTGCTGGAGTGTACTAATTAGCGTGGCTCCAGCAGCATTGGTGTCAAATGTATTCAGTGTTCCCTTGCTTCAAAAAGGGAGCTGGGACACTTCAACTAAAGCTCACTGAACAAGCATTAGTTAAAGTGTCCCCGGCACCATTTTGAAGTGTGGAATGCTGAATACACAACACGTTGTAGGCACTTTAATTAAAGCAGCTCCCAAGAGCTGCTCTAATTAAAGCACCCCCCATCCCCTACCTCCTCCCTCACCCTGGAGAGCATGTAAAGATACCCTTAGAGACTAATTGGCTCAGAGACATGATATTTTGCACAAGATATTGGGTTAAATATACAGTAGTTGAATCCCTGCTGGTAAAAGCTAGTAAAACTTTTCTTTTAGCTCAGCAGCAAAGGATTTACAGTACTAGGGATGCCAGAGACCTAAGATCTACTTGTACCAACTGTTTTTCACTATAAAATGTTTTGTAAATCAATATATTTTGCTGTTTATTTAGAAACGTATCTGACAACTCCAAGTTCTACCTACAGTACAATACTCATAGTTCAGGGGGCAAATGGGTGTTCTGTACTTCACAACTAGCATAGGAATCAGGTGATATGGGCATTGCTATGGTAACTATACTTTTGAAGTGAATTTTGAGGTAAATAGGTACATAAAACGTGTATCAGTTGCCACTGAGTTACTGATGCCCTACAGCTGCAATAATTTGTTTCCTTTAAAATAGTTAAATCTAGTCATAAATACTTTGTACCTCCCTACTTTTTTATTTCAGTAACATGACAAACCTCCACACGCCTAGCCCAGTGCCTGACAGTAAGACAAACTTTTCAAGAGTAAGGTGTACTGGGGCTCTAGGCAGGTGAATGTATTTGCAGTCTTGTGGCCCATGCAAGACTTAAAAAAAACAAGCACCTGATCTGACTTCACAGGGAATGGATGATCTACTGTGCAGTTAGGAAGGGTAGGAAAAAATGCTTCACACTGGAAAAATGAAAAGCTGCTTCAGAGGTGAAAGCATGTGCAAATGAGTGCCTTGCTTCCATTATGCTGCAACACTTCATATGCGATACTGCCTCTTCCCCTTGAGATAAGCCAGGTGTTTCTTCCCCTTAAGAGTAATTTTCATGCATGTCCCATCAACAGCTGGAGAACTGGGCTAGCAAAGGGAGAACATGGATGCCTTCTGAGCCTCCTCCTCTTTTTCTTCATAAAAATGGCTACTTCGTGAAGTGGGGATTTTTGTCTCAGTCCACCATTTTGGGAGTGAATATTTTCTGTTTTCTCTTTCTCTTCTCACTATTATGCACGGTGCATAGCGAAACTGTCGGCACTGTAATGACGTCCATCTTTATGAAACAGGAGTCTTTCTTTTCTGAACTAAGTATGTGGTGCTTAGGGACACATTGTGATGGAAAACCATTGACGAAGTAACAAAGAACAGTGGCTTCCAGTTCAAGTTGGGCACCTTGTTAAATATTTTTTCCTGGCTTGTTGTTGACTAGTTTGCCAGGAAACCAACCACATTTTAAGACATAAAAGAAGGTATTGAGTGTCATACGTGGATCCCCAAACCTTTCCATGTTCTAGGTTGCCTAGAACAGCTTTGGGGTAACCTGTGTCTCAGTGACAGAAGAGATGGAGCTTTCATGGCAGCTGCAGTATTTCATCATTCCAAAGGGATTAGGATTGCTATGTAAATTTGGTGGCCAAAAGAGTTTCTGATTGATCAGAAACAAGGGAGGAATATCTGGATGGATAAAGATTTCATAAATCATCTATCAGTGCACATTCAGAGATAATTTGGTTGGATGAATATTGATAGTTCATCTTAAATTTAAAAACACACAGATTGCCTAAATGAAAAATCTAACCAACTTTTCATTAGATTTATATTTTATGCATGTATGGGGGTGGAATGTGAGCCGTAATGGAATATGGAGACTCATCATAGTTAATGTTGAGATCAGTTTTGTGAAAGATTTGACTTCTTTGCCTTACATGAAAATAGAGCATATTGGTCCCAAATTTACAGCACTTACCCTGAGTACATTTACTGAGAATTTATTAGTCGAATTAATTAGCTGATGAGTTAATATTAATTAAAAACTGAGTGCATTATTACATTTAGCAACTGTGTTAGCCTTTTCTTTGTCCCAAATAACTTTATAAACTTCCCAGACAGTTAATAATTGAACTTTAACAGTCAGACTATATTTGAAGACATTAGGTGGTAATTAAGCAAAGCCATTAAGGAATATTTGATCTAATTATGGCTTTGGATAGGCATTCATTTCTAGCAGTGGAAATTTATGAGAAATTTCCACTGCCAGAAATCTTTCCAGGAGAGGGAACAGTACAAGCATTCTGCCCACAGCTGCCTCCTCTTCCCTGGTGTCTGTGCCTTCCCCACATGAGGGTGATCCTGGCCTGGGGAAGGTGTGGGGAACAGCAGCTGCTCCACTCTTCTGGTCCTGGGGAGACTGGCAGGTAGCTTCCCCATGCCTCAGCTTCACAATGCTACCTGTGCCACCTACTTGGGTGGCAGGGTCAGCAATTTAAAAGCTGGTAGAGTGGGAAGCAGGCTCTGGGAGAATCCCCACACCTATGTGCCTGGCTTCATGTTGCTGCCCCTGCCACCCAGCTGGCCATGGTAGTTGAAAAGCTGTGCGGGTGCTGGCTTTGAATGTGTCATGTGGGGTGGAGCTGCCCACAACCTGACATCCCGTCTCTCCTCTCCCTCCTCCTTGCACCGCATGGCAGGTTCCAAGCCAGTGCCTGACAGCTTTTAAATCATTGCCCAGCTCAGCAGCAACATGAAGCAGGGGGTACCTGCAGGGCCCTTGGAGAGCCTCTCCAGTGCACTTCCCCGAGGCCCCAGTTTCACACTGCTGACCTGCTGGGCCGTGGGGTGGTGATTTCAAAGCCAGTGGGGCTGGAACCAAGCTTGGGCAGAGCCTTCACAAGCCTAGTTCCCTCACCTCCCATGTGGGGAAGAGGTCCAGGACTAATCCAGGAGGGGAGGGAGCAGTGGGGCAAAGCCCCCAACCTAGGGCATCAAAAGTAATTAAACCTTTTACCTCTCTTCCCCTACAACAAACTGATATGAACAATTCTATAAGCTTTAATGACTCAGTGTTATGAAAAAGACTTGACATACATATCAAAACTTTCTAATGGCAGAATAAATAGCCCAAATGACATTGCCCTTAAAGACTGCATGGCTGGCTGCTAGCTTTGGTATTGGTGCTCATAAGATTCCACAGCACCGCTACCAGAGCTCGACTGAATATTGAGGCAGCGCTGCCAGGAAACTTGTGACAGAATGGCTGTAGAGCATGAAATTTGAAATCAGGAACTGGGCTCTCAGTCCTACTTCACATAGCACCAGTCTCACTAACACAAACCTTGACCACTATATCAATTTAAAACACAGGTACATAACAACACTCTGATTCTTTTACCCTATTCTGACAATACAAAAGAGCTGTAAGCATAACTGAGCATGGAACTCTTTTTTTCTACTTTGATATACCAGTGAATTTGCTCTTAAAACCAACACTAAAATAAAATGGCTTATGGTTGATACTGCATACATTCATATCATTAAAATTTCACATGGTAACACTCTCTATGTGCTTCTTCAGTGTGCGTGTATGGCATTTTTAACAATTTTAACAAAGCCAAGGATATTCCAAGTCAAAACCTTGGATGAAAGTCAGAAGGATTGCAAGTATGTTGTTATTTTCTGGAAGTGAAACAATTTGAACCCAGGAAATTCAGGGCTAAGTTTCCACTTAAAAGAAATGCAAGCAAATTAAAAAGTTGAAGAATATAATGGGTATACAAATAACCTTAACACTGGTCTGTAAAACTATATATTCCATGAAAAGGAATATATGTGAAAAAGCCAATGCATTGTTAAAAATGAATTTCATTCCAAAAAGTTAAACCATGAAAGCTAAGATGCCTTAATCATATATGTGTGGTTATTACATGAGCAAGGTGTTATTTACTACAGGGCAAAGTATAATTACCATCCATACAAGCAGCAGGGTTTAGCTACTCACACAAGTCATAGATCCTCTGTGGCTGCAATACTAAGCAGGTGGGGAACAAAGTTGTTACAAACTTGGAAAAGGGAAAAGAGCAAACTTCTCACACATCAAGCAAGCTCTGCCTGTCAGTGTAAAATTGGTGTAAAGTCATGGATTCCTTTTACTAAGCACCTCCTACCCACTTTTTTGAGGAAAATCAACTACAGCACAGCTTTTCCCAGAGGACCTGGGGCTACAATAAAGGTAGTGCTAATGTGACAATTTTGGGAGGCCATACTTTCTTTCATAGGCAACTGGTAGTGGGGACATGGGGGGGGAGGAAGGGGCATGTGCCCCCACTGACAGGGCCATTCCCACTAACACCACCATTGGCAGCTTTTGTGGGTGTTCACCAGCCCCATCCCCGCCACCACCACCAGCTTCTGCAGGTGCTCACCAGCCCCGTCCCTGCCATTGACAGTGGCTTCTGCAGGTGCTTGCCAGCCCCATTCCTGATACCAATGACTTCTGTGGGTGCTTGCCAGCCCCAGCCCCGCTGCCAATGCTGACTTCGTCAGGTGCTCCCCCCCCCCTCCCCCGACTCAGAAGGCACCACTCACCCATGCTTTCTTTCCTTCTTCTGCGCATGATTACATTAGACAAGGCTCAAACTAACCCATAATGAATACTATGTTTCTTACTACATAACCCCTTCCTGTTCTTTTAGTGGTGTTCTACAGTTGTCTTAAGACTTAGTGACTACTAGTTAAACTTGGTGGAAGTATTCATGCAAAAAGAAAGCTAAAAAGATTGACAGGGAATTTATACTTATATAGCAAAGACTAATTTGTATTTTACGCTGTTTCAGCAGTCTGACTGTTTTCTTCAAAATCACTGGCTCAGTGGCACCATATGGAGCATGTTGAACTTAAGATACCAAGAATGTGTCCAAGATATATCTCACTCCAGTGTGTTAAAACATTCCACCCTGCAGCTGTCATTATAAGAATATAATTCATACCCTAAAGTTTAAAGAAAAACAGTGTAGCTTACTGTGCTTACAAAAATACAAGAATTTTTTTGTTTCCAAGTAACAATCAGTAGATTCTACTGAAAAATTATTTTAAGTTCATCAATATTTTTACAAAGCTCATGATTTAATAAACTAAAAGGTGCAAAAATCTGTAATTAAGGATCTGCCACATCTTTGTATAGAATAGTTTATCACTACCTTTTACTGTCTACCACTTTTTGAAGAGTTTGGAAAAGGCTGGTATATAATAAATAGAATAAATATAATATACTTCATGGGTTAACAATCAAAAATGACAAATTTCATGATTCGTCAGGAATAAAAATGTATAGAATATTTTACTGCACTAATTGGACCAGAAAGAACCTGACGAAGGGCATTTGATGCCCAAAATCTTGTCCAACAACTCTCCCAGTGATACAGTTTGTTCAGTAAAAGATAGCACAAAATACCGGCCTCTTGGATATTTCCTAGACCATCATGGCTACAACAACACTCCAACTCTATTACAGAATTATAGAAGTAGTTTATAGTAGTTAAGTAATTTATATTCTGCAGATTATACATTATACTGTATCCTGTACAGTGTATACATTAAAACTGATATCTATCTGGGAAGCAATAGTGCAAAGGAGAGATTACCAGACTGAACCAGAAGACCTAGTTCTTTGATGCTGCCACTAACTCACTGTGTGTATCCTATCACCTCTTTCTTTGCCTGTTTTCTGTACTACCTTTTGTCTCTCCTCTCTCTTTATTTTGTAAGTTCCTTAGCTTAGAGGCAGGCTTACTCTGTACTGTACAGCACCTGGCACCAAGTGGCAAGTAGGCACTACTGTAAGAAAAATTAGTAGTAATAAAATAGGAAATTAAGAAAAAAGACACGATTTTGTGAACATATTGAGTAAGTTACATTATTCAAATGGCCAATTCACAAGTGAAGTCATCTTAAAAAGGGAGCCATAAAACCATTTTACCATTCCAAACCATTAATATATTATGTCTGTGATTTATTTTACAGGAAAACTATCTTAGAAATATTTTAGAGAGTTTTTAACATTTTATTGGTGCTGGTTTTCACAGACAGAGGCATCTCTGTCTGTAAAGTTAGTAAGGATTGTATGGGGCTCAGAGGGAAATGTTTTTAGAAAGCTTTTAAAGTATCCCCAAAAAACTTTTTGATACTTAGTAAGTTTTAAAAAGGCTTTTAAAACTAAGTAGCATGGGACTTTCCAGGGCCAGTGGTAAGCTTTGTGTCCTACTGGCAAGCAGACACTCTCTTTTTTCCAATATTATCACACTCCCAATTATAATTACCTAGAGAGGAAAGGTCTGAAACTTGCCTTTCTTGGGCTTCTGGCCAGTATAATTTTCAGGGGAAATTCATTATTTTTAGAGTGCTGGGTCCCTGAAAAGGAATGAAAAGAACTCTATAAGAAAAAATATTTATTGAGGGAACTATTATGAAAAAGGTGAGTATCGTATGTTATGGGCCTGACTCATTTCCAAATTCTGATTTGTTCAGGTAACTGTGGATAAAAATAAGTTCCATTCCTAAAAGTCTGTAAAAGGTTATTTTCTTTTTCACTTGGGAGCTTTACATACCCTCCTAGTATAACCTCCTAGTTGTTCATTGTCTTGAGTAAGCATCTACTGCAATAGGGCTACCAGTTCACTGTCATCATATTACTACTTCACTTATTTTATTTAATTTTTCTACTAATAGATATTAGATGTAAAAGAACTTGCTTAGGTGCTTCTGATCTGTTACATGCTCCCAATAGAGTACCACATATTACTGGCGGTCTGGGTATCATCAGAAAAATGTGTAACCCATACTAAGTCCCCTGAACACTTAAGTCAAGTCCAAAAAAACCAAAAAGCTGACCATGAAAGTGAGATTTTGAGATGCACTCTGTTTATCTGGATAGATGCTACTAGCTTGGGTGTTTTGTTTTCTTGGTTTTATTATGTGGTGCAAGTTGAATCACTAAGGCACCAGCCATTCATTTGTTTGCTCTGCATTTTATAAACCTGGTGTAGTCCTCAGTGTTTAAGGTACTTGCAAGAGATCTGCTTCATTAAGGCTCTATTTATAGAAAGCAGAGTCTATGAATGCTTGAGAAAGCCTCATTAATAATAGAAGTCAAAAGCCCAGCTACATTGAGAACACTACGCTCCTAATCTCATGTAGAAGTGACAGCAGAATAGAGACCTTCACTAAGGGTATTTGGGAGGGGGGGCATTTTAATTTTTCAGCATGGGGACGCTGATACACATGATGCTGGAGTCTGCTGGAGTGCAGTAATTACCGTGTTCCAGCAGACTTGATTAATCGAGTATTTACAGCATGTTGGAGCAGCACATGTATAGGTATCCTAAGGTTCTAATCAAGCACTTGCTCAAGTCAACAGTACTCTTTCCATCACCTAAAAAATAACACTTCTTAATTCTTCTTCCATCTTACCCTGGTATTCTGCCTTCCATTAGTCCTGACCTGTAGAGCAGTAATATGGATTTAGCATTAAATCACACACGCATAGGGAGAAAAGAAAGAGTGGAGGAAAAATTGCTGATACACCATCTTTATGCACAACAATAAAAGTTTTAGTAACCCAAATCAGATTCTATACCTAGAAAACTCAATCCAAAAATCATATCTAGGAAGCCCAATATTGCAACTAAGATAAATCAGCTAAATACTTGTCCTAAAGCATATACTCAGGAGAGATTAGGTAACAATGGAAACAAGCAAGCAATTTAGAAGGAGCTTTCAGGAGGTAGGTAGGGAAAGAGGAAACTTCTAGGAAGGTGCTTTCAAGCTGTACATGGTAACATGTACCAATGATACCATGTTGTGCATGGTAACATGTACCAATCTCTGGCTGTGGCATGACACCTTATCATATTAGAATAGCAAATGTTGAGATAAGTGAAGGGAGGGAAGCCCATAGATGACTCCACAGAGAGTCGATAGCTCAAAGAGGAACTTCCTTGACCTTATCCAGAGACAGATTTGGAATACAAGCTCATCACACAAGTCATCATGCATGAGTGGTGACCCTGGAGAAGACGGCAAATGAACTATACCATCTCTGTCCTTGACAGTGGGTAGAAATAACTGTCATATGCACATTTGCCATCAAGTTCTCATAGAAGGCCACAGGGGTCAGTAGCACTAGTTAATCTCATTGCACCTTGAGCTGCAGCTACTTGTCCCTAGGGATCACCTGTGCTATGTGTGCTTTGATGCACAGCACGTTGCACTGTGCTGGCCCCAGCAGACTTACCTGGCGTCCTGGGAGCCTCCTGGGGCTGCAGCCGCAGCCACAATGATTCTGCCATGCGGAGCCTGCCCAGCAGCTGCAGCACAGCTCTGGGCAGCCCAACTCCATTTCAGCAGTGTGCACTTTCCAAGCGTATGCTGTACCTTCCCCTCCCCCCATATTTTTTGACCCGTGGAAAAAAAACCCAGTGCAGTGTATGCTTGGGCAGCATACCCTTACAGTGCAGAGAACACTGGGCTGTGTAGTATGTGGTGCTGCAAATGTGTTTGTGGTGCCACGTACTGCACAACCACTCTCATCTGGATGCACCCCATGAGTTAAAGTCTTGTATCTGGTTCTGATGCCAGTCAGCCAGGTCAGGACCATTTGTTCAGTCAGGTTAGGTCAAAGCTGTCCAGTTTGTGGTTCTGGGCCTCTGGGTTTCCTCTCCTTCTTCTGGCTTCAGCCTCCTGCTCCAACCCCTAGGGGTGGCACTGCAAGGCACATACCACAGGGGCCAGTGAATCCACAGCTTGGGGTCATGCCTAAGGAGCCTGCAGATTGGCAGGGGACCGGGGCCCAATGTGGCATGGGCCCATATGACAGACAGCCCCCATGCACTAAGAAGTTGGACAGCCCTGGGTTAAATATATTCAACTTCTCTGAAACAGGAAAATGTATCAATGCCAGAATCTCAATCTGGGGCAAGTGAAATGTACTGCCAGAGAAATTATATCTAAATGTTTTTTTTGGTAGGTTAGGGGAGGCTATCGGGCCAAGTGGAAAGGATATACATATTCATTCACATGTGCCTGCATGCATCACACTGGGACTCAAATTCTCATTTAGCAGAGATTCTTTCTAATAATAATAAGCAATGCTTGAGTGTATGTATAGAGAACATATATTTTCCAGGTTCTGTAAAATATAAAGGAATCCACCAAGAACTAGGACTGGGAAGCACCATTAGTTTCATTTTACAAATAAGGAAATTTACAGGGAGAAAGAGAGGTTAAGCAACTTGCTAAAGGCAAGTCAAATGCCTAGACAATATAAATACTTATGAGTTTATAGATTCTAGCTCTATATTCAGTGAACTAGTGTGATCCTAGCCATGATCACCAAGGCAGCAGTGAGATGTGAATCCTGGCTGGGAGAATAAGTACAGATTCTATGAATGAAAAAGATTTTACTGTCTCCTCAAAGTTCAAACTACTTGGTTTTATTCAGTGTACACTTCTCTGGATTCATTCAGCTGGAAAGGTTCATAGAATCATAGAGTCATAGAAGTAGGGTCGGAAGGGACCTTGTAATTCTTCAAGTCCAACCCCCTTCCTGGACAGGAGAAAAACTGGGCTCAGATGACTCCAGCCAGGTAGGCATCAAGCCTCTTCTTAAAGACCCCCAGGGTAGGAGCCAGCACCACTTCCCTTGGAAGTTGGTTCCAGATCCTAGCCACCCTGACCGTGAAGTAGTTCTTACGGATGTCTAATCTAAACCTACTCCCCAACAACTTATGGCCATTATTCCTTGTTATGCCAGGGGGCGCTAGGGGAAACAAGGTCTCTCCCAAACCCTCCTGGTCCACCCTAGTGAGTTTATAGGCGGTCACCAGGTCCCCCCTCAGTCTTCTCTTGTGAAGGCTGAACAGCTTCAGGTCCCGCAGTCTCTCATTGTAGGGTCTGCCCTGTTGTCCCCAGATCATGCGGGTGGCCCTCCTCTGGACCCTCTCAGTGTTGTCCACAACCCTCCTGAAGTGGGGCACACAGAACTGGACACAGTACTCCAGCTGTGGCCTGACCAGTGTTGCACAGAGGGGGAGGATCACCTCCTTGGCCTTACTTGAGATGCGCCGGTGGATGCACGACAAGGTCTGGTTAGCCCCGCCAACTGTGACCTTGCATCGTCGGCCCATGTTCATCTTCGAGTCAATAATGACTCCAAGATCCCTTTCTGTCTCCGTGATCTCAAGAAGGGAGTTTCCCATCTTATAAGTGTGCTGCTGGTTACTACTGCCCAAGTGCAGCACCCTGCACTTGTCAGTATTGAAACGCATCCTGTTTTTGTTAGCCCACCCCTGTAGCCTATCCAGGTCTTGCTGCAGTCTTTCCCTCCCAACTAGCGTGTTCACCTCACCCCAAATTTTGGTATCATCAGCAAATTTAAACAGGTTGCTTTTCACCCCGTCATCCAAATCACTGATAAAGAAATTGAACAGCGTGTGTCCAAGGACTGAGCCCTGGGGAACTCTGCTGCCTACTTCCCCCCAGGTTGAATATGACCCATCTACCATCATCCTCTGAGTATGACCCTTCAGCTAATCTGCAATCCATCTGACTGTGTAGGCCACAGTTGCCTAGTTTTTTAATGAGGATGGGGTGGGAGATGGTGTCAAAGGCCTTGCTGAAGTCCAGAAAGACTACGTCCACGGCGACACTTGCCTCCAAGGCTTTTGTGACCTGATCTTAAAAGGCAATCAGGTTGGTCTGACATGACCTGCCCCTAATGAAACTGTGTTGGTTGCCCTTGAACATCATCTCTGAGGCCAGCCCATTGCAGATGTGCTCCTTAATGATCTTCTCAAAGAGTTTCCCTAGGATTGAGGTAAGACTGATGGGCCTGTAGTTGCCCGGGTCCTCCCTCCTCCCTTTTTTAAAGATGGGGACCACGTTGGCTATCTTCCAATCATCTGGCACCTGGCCCGAGCACCGTAAGCGCTCGTAAGCCATGCCAAGGGCCCTGCAATAATCCCGGCTAGCTGCCTCAACACCTGTGGTGGAGAGCATCTGGACCCACTGATTTGAACACATCCAGCCCCCCCAGAAGCTCTCTAACCCGGTCCTCCCCAGCCTGAGGTCTGGAAGTGTTCCCCCCCCCCCCCGAGTCCGTCTTGCATCACGGTGGGGAAGTCCCAGTCCCTGCCCAAGAAAACGAAGGTGAAGAATTGGTTAAAGAGGTCTGCTTCCTCCTCTGGCACAACCACCAGATTGCCCAGAGGATCTTGCAGGGGCCCCACATTTCCCAGTGTGCATAGAGGGGGAGGATCCTCCCTATATATTTGAAAAAGGACTTTTTGTTATCTTTGATTTTGGATGCAAGTCCTAACTCTATGTCTGCCTTAGCTTTCCTGACTGCCCCCCTACAAGCCCGAGCAGAGGAGGTATACTCCTTTTTGGTGATAGCACCCCCCTTCCACTGGGTGTACGCCACCTTTTTGGCAATCAAGCATTCCCGGATGCCCTTGGTTGTTGTTTCCCAACTACAGCAGAGTCTATGAAAGCTTGAGAAAGACTCATTAATAACAGAAGCCAAAATCCTAGCTACAATTGAGAACAATAAAGCTCCTAATCACATGTAGATGTGACAACAGCATGGAGATCTTCACCAAGGTTCTAATCAGGGTCTTGCCCATGTCGGCAGTATTCTTTCCATTACTTATACAGACATTAGATTGGTTCTAAAAAAATACTTCTTAACTCCTCCCTGATAACATCATCCCCAGAGAAAGATGTTATTTTTTTTCTCCTGCTCTGTAGAACAGTAATGGGGCATTAGCACAAGTATAGGGAGAAAAGATGAATGAAAGAAGAACTGCCAGCACACCATCTTTATGCCACAGCGGCCCCAATTCTTTTAATATAAAGCCTTGTAGGAAATGAAAGAAATATAAATGCTCTTCACTGGAGCTTGGGGGAAAAAATATGCAGTCTTCAGGTAAACCAATATTATTCTGAGAGAGTTAGACATTTTGATGGTAAAAAATGCTTCTTCATGATGGTGGTACAAGATACACAGGTGAAAGCAAACAATTCTTGGACAGAGGTCTCCTATTTCCTCATTCATATATCAAGCTCTCTGTATCATGTCCTGATCATGCAAGAAGTTCCAGACAAGCATTCTCTTATGTGTACAAGGAGTGCTGAGTAAATGAATGGTAAATGCCAATCTCCTTCGAATTTTATAAGCAGGGATCCTGTTTTTATTCTGTTTAAAACACAGACAAGTGCAAGGTGATGCACCTGGGGAGGAACAACCAGCACCATACCTACAGGTTAGGGAACTCCCCTCTTGTCAGCATGGAGGCGGAAAAGGATCTTGGGGTCATCATTGACTCCAAGATGAACATGGGCTGGCAGTGTGGGGATGCAGTCAAGAAGGCCAACCGCACCTTGTCATGCATCCACAGATGCATCTCGAGCAGGTCCAAAGAGGTGATCCTCCCCCTGTATGCGGCACTGGTCAGGCCGCAGCTGGAGTACTGTGTCCAGTTCTGGGCGCCACACTTCAAGAGGGATGTCGACTGCATGGAGAGGGTCCAGAGGAGGGCCACTCGTATGATCAGGGGACAACAGGGCAGGCCCTATGAGGAGACCTGTTCAGCCTCCAAAAGAGAAGGCTGAGGGGGGATCTTGTGGCCTGTTATAAACTAGTCAGGGCAGATCAGCAGGCACTGGGGGAGTCCCTGTTCCCCCGAGCACTACCAGGAGTGACCAGGAATAACAGTCACAAGCTGGCAGAGGGTAGGTTTAGGTTAGATATCAGGAGGCGCTACTTCACGGTCAGGGCGGCTAGGGTCTGGAACCAGCTTCCAAGAGAAGTGGTGCAGGCTTCTACCCTGGGGGTGTTTAAGAGGAGGTTAGATGAACATCTTGCTGAGGTCGTTTGACCCCAGTATTTTCCTGCCATGGCAGGGGGTCGGACTAGATGATCTGCTCAGGTCCCTTCCAACCCTAGAAACTATGAAACTACGAAAAATCACAGATTCTCTGATAAAACCGCAAATTATCCAATAAACCATCAAAATTCATGATGAAAAATGAAATACTACTATATACATAGGTATCACCTGAACACCATGTTTTCCTGATATATTTACTATTTCAAAGCAATTTGGAAGCTTACTAGTGTCTCAATTACTATAATGAAATACATTCTAAATACCTATACATTTTAGTATTTGAATTTGCGATTTTTGTCATGGAAAATCAGAACTCCCCCTGACCCCTTTGCTCATGGGGACATCGGTCCAGGCCCCTCACTCCCAAGCCACAGTACCCCAGCCTTTTCAGTGTCCCTCATTTGTCAACCACATCCCCCTGGCCCTGCTGGTGTCCCCCCAATCTCCCTATAGGCCCTCAATCCCCCTGCCACTCCCACCACACCGAACCTTGCCGGAGCGACCCCCCAGCTGCTAGGACTATAGGGCCAGGGACCAGGGACTTGGGTCCAGAGCCCCCTGCCCCCCACAACAATGCATGAGCCTTGGCTGTCACCTGTGGGAGGTGGCTGCTGCTGCGGCCTGGGTGGGGAGCAGGACACGGAATCCGGCTCCCCCTCCCCCATGGGCAGCATGGCCGGAATTAAGCCTGTGGGAGGGGTGGGTGTGGGCTGCTCACTGCAGCCTCAGGCTGCCCACCCTGCTGCCCTCCCCCTGGGGCCTCTGTGGCCCAGCAGGTGGGGCCTAGTGTGGCAGGGCCAGGTGGTGAAGTTCCTTGCTGCTGTTGCGAGCCCTACACCACCCTCGCAAAGTGCCCCCTGAGTGGCTGCAGCACAGGGTTGCGCAGGGCTTGCTGTGGCAAGGAGCTTCCACACCCAGCCCTGCTCTGTCCTGCTGTGCCAAGTTCTACCTGCAGGGCTGTGGAGGCCCTGTGGGGAGGGCAGCAGGGTAGGGAGCCCAAGCCTGCAGCAGGCAGCTTGCACCCCCTGGCACACAGATCTGGGGGGGCACATGTTCCCAATGCCCTCCCTGGGAGTACACACAGCAACAGGGAGCCAGCCCCTCCTGCCTTTCCACCTGGACGAGCTGCCTGCCGCCTCATCCCACTCCCCTCTAGGGCCCTGTGGCTGTGCATTCCTGCCCCAGGCCCCAAGTCCAACGCACTGCCTGGCTGGGCAACACGCTGCCTGCCCTCCAGTCCTGCCCACTCCCCTCCTCCCTCCCTATGGGGCCTCAATCCCCCTGCCCCCATCAGACTTACCTGTGGGAACTGCTCTCCAGGCTGCCTGGTGACCATGTGTCCTCCTCCCACTCCCCCCAGCCCCTTGCAGGCTGGAACTCTGACAGCCTGCAGAGAGCTCTTTGCAAAAATGGAAAATCTGTGTTTCTCCATTAAAAGGAACAAAGGTGTTTCTCAGTTAAAAGGAAAAATCTGTGTTTTTTCTGTTTTTCCATGGGAAACGGAAAACCCAGATCCCTGTTTATAAGGAAGGAATTTTTTTCAGTAAGGGAACCACCTCCCACAACTGCATCATCATTCTTTGAGCTGGGAATGAAAATTTCTTCTCAAGAGTCATTAAAGATGCAGAATTAAATGCCTAAACACAAAGAAATGACACTGAAGACAAAAAACTGTGGCACCAAATAGAACTGCCCAACTGTTAAGCTATTAAATTGAAACAAAAAGAAGTCAAGGATAGAATAAACATCTGAAACTTAATGTGGTAAAATGTTAGTCAAATGACATATTTGAAATGAAAGAAATGGAAACAGGCTAGAGCAGTAGCAGGACAAGTTAGTGATTACTTAGAGAAAACAGATGCCTTCAAGTCAGGAGAGCCAAATGGGATGCACCTTAGGATACTGAAGGAATTGACTGAGTTATTTCTGGAGGTATTAGCTATCCTCTGTGAGAACTTGTAAAGGTTGGGTGGGGTCCTGTATAATTAGAAAAGGACTAATATAGTGACTGTCTTCAAGAAAGGGAAGACGGAGAATCTGGGGAATTACAGGGCAGTAATCCTGAGCTCACTACCTGGAAAGATAGTTTCATAGTTTCATAGTAGCTAGAGTCGGAAGGGACCTAGGTAGATCATCTAGTCCGACCCCCTGCCTTGGCAGGAAAGAGCACCGGGGTCAGATGACCCCGGCAAGGTGCTCATCTAACTTCCTTTTAAAAATCCCCAGGCTAGGAGCCTGCACCACTTCCCCTGGAAGCCGGTTCCAGGCCCTAGCCGCCCTGACTGTGAAGTAGCGCCTCCTAATATCTAATCTAAACTTACCCTCCGCCAGCTTGTGACCGTTATTCCTGGTCACTCCTGGCAGCGCACGGGGGAACAGGGACTCCCCCAATACCTGCTGATCCCCCCTGACCAGTTTGTAGCAGGCCACAAGGTCCCCCCTTAACCTTCTCTTGTGGAGGCTAAACAGGTTCAGGTCCCGTAGCCTCTCCTCATAAGGCCTGCCCTGCTGACCCTTGATCATACGAGTGGCCCTCCTCTGAACTCTTTCCATATCGTCCTCGTCCCTCTTGAAGTGTGGCACCCAGAACTGGACGCAGTACTCCAGCTGCGGCCTGACCGGTGCCGCATAGAGGGGGAGGATCACCTCCCTGGACCTGCTCGAGATGCATCTGTGGATGCATGACAGGGTACGGTTGGCCTTCTTGACTGCCTCCCCACACTGCCGGCCCATGTTCATCATGGAGTCAATGATGATTCCATCATCATGGAGCAGCACTCAGCATGGATTCAGCAAGAGCAAAAGCATTAAATGGAAAATACCTTTACTTTTGTAAGGCTTTTGACATTCTTCTATTGTAACCTCATTAAGAAGCTAAGGAAATACAGACTAAATGGAAGTACTCTTGAACATGAATAAAGGCATATCTCCCAGTTGGATTGAAGACAGACACAAGAGGGACAACAGCCCACCAACAGTTAGCCCCAACCTAGTGAAGGTACATTTGGAGGGGCTCGGTGTGTGTAAGTCAGCAGGCCCAGACAATCTTCATCCAAGGGTGCTAAGGGAATTGGCCAGTGTCATAGCAGAATCGCTGGCAAGACTGTTTGAGACCTCGTGGCACTCAGGACAGGTCCCAGATGACTGGAAAAGGGCCAATGTGGTTCCTATTTTCAAGAAAGGGAGGAAGGAAGATCCGGGTAACTATAGGCCAGTTAGTCTGAGAGACTGAGGGACCTGGATCTCTTCAGCTTCCGCAAGAGAAGGCTGAAAGGTGATCCTGTGGCCGCCTAAAATTCATCAGAGGGGGGCAAGCAAGGAATAGGAGATGGATTTTTTTTACTTTTACGTTTACCAGGGCACCCTTTGGAGTGACTAGAAACAACAGCCACAAACTGACGAAATTGCAAGAAACCCTGTAATAGACAATTACACAATACTTTGCTCACAGGAAAAGCTTTTTTTCTAATTCTCACTGTGTGGTGGTTAGCTTATACCCTGGAGACTAAGAGTTTTTTTCCCTTAACTGTGGATGTTCTCATTATCCATCTAACTTGCCATTTCTTTCCACACATACAAAATCATTATTTTATTATTAAAATTGTATGCTCTATCATGGAAAATTAGGCTTTTTACTTTGCATGATGAAATTAAACAGTTTTAAATAATAAAGTAAAAAGGCAAATCACCATTACACATCTTCCATTTCTTCTGGAATGTGTTATTTTGAAAAATGTGAGAGGAAGGAATGCCTGAATAATTTACTCCTGAATTAAGCACCTTCCTACTGTTATAACATCCCTCTCTAACCTATTACACATTCTTCTCTCATTCTAGATCAGTCTAAATGCTTTCTGAAGCAACCAATTTTTCTACTAGTTTATGTTCCAGTATCCCCATTGTGCACTTTTAGCTACCAAATAACAAGGATAAACTCTTGTTTAAGATTAATAGAGAGGAAGAGTGATTAAAAATGGACAATTGACATTTATCTCCTGACATAAATAACTCTAGTGGAGGAGGTGGATACAGAATAGGTATGCTTAGAAAATAATTTGTAATATTTTGTATTTTTTACTTTATGTGAAAAGGTTACTTATTTTATCACTTTTGTTCTAACCCTACTGCAGGTGGAAAACAGTGAAAGATGGGTCATCCATCAGAAAACAATTCATTTACACATCCATCTGAAGCTACAACTAATATAAAAACTCTTTTAACAAACAGAATAAACAATATAAAAGGCCCCAAAGGCGATTTCATGAACTGCACTAAGACTAAATTGAGATTCTGTATTAAAATCAGGTCCTTTACAAATAAATGCAAATGGTGAAAACCCTTAATAAATATCTTAATTATCCTGGGTTCAAAGACAGATTAATCAGATTTATCAGAACATGTTATATTAATAGAACCATTAAGTGTACATTTATAGAAGGAAACTGATAGAAGCATATCCTTTAAATGAAGGAAGCATTCTAAAATACTCTTGATCTGAGCCTTCAAGAGGCTGAGAAGCAATGGTAACTCTAGTGGCTCTAATTTGTTATACCATTTTAGGTAGCAACTTTTAAAAAAATTAGTTAGCACTTCTTGAAAATGATAGACAAAACCTTTCAAGGTTTGCTGAATTCCTAAAACCTTTGTGGTCAGAGGTAAAGACAGAAATTTTTTGTCACCTCTGTTGTCCTCCTCTGCAAGCAACAAGGATTGAAGCCCTCCCAACACCATACTCTCCTGAGAGGTATCCCCAAGCAGAGATTTGCTGAGGGCCATGGAGGAAGGGACAGTCTTGCATCGAAATACATACCATTTTTCAATGTGTCTGATGTTACAGACTGCCATTATTTGACAAAACAAGGACAGGAATACAAGTACAAGCTGGATTGAAGCTCTCAATTCATGTCAATTCTGAAGGTTAGGATTTGAAGAAGAAATTCAGACCCATGGCTCCTTTCCTTTTAAGCAGGAACAAAGTCTCTGTTTTCTCTGTGGCTGGGAAGAAACAAGTTACTGTTCATATTTTTTTCTTTTGTCACCATGAAGATGATGATGATGGACAAGTGTTAGTCAAATTCAGACTTTGAGTCCTCCTCTTATTGCAAGGATTGTGTAACAGATCTTGCAATTTTAATTTTTTCCAGTATGCTATCAGTGTGACTGCTGAATGACTTCAAGAAAAGGTACCCCATGTAAAACTACCTTTCAGCAAGAGCGGATATCACCTGGGACTGAATGCAACTGTAGATGCATTGGTTCTGGCTAAGCAATCCATGGCATAAAATGATGATCTAAAGCAGTGATTCTCCCATTTGAAAAAGAACTCTTTTGTGGTAGGTGATACTATTTTTCATCCTTTCCAGACATTAATTGACATAGATTTAATAGACATTAGGGCTGGAAGGGACCTCATGAGATCATCAGGTCTAGCACCCTGCCCAAGAGGCAGGAAGTCAGCTGAGGTCAGATCATCCCAGCAAGATAAGCAAGTGTTTCTTAAAGTTATCCAGAGTAGGTGCTAGCAACACTTCTGGGGGGAGTCTATTCCAGATTCTGGAGAGTTGGACAGTAAAGAAGTTTTTCCTTATGTCCAGTCTAAAATGGTCTTCCAGCAGTTTGTGACCACTAGACCTTGGCTCGCCTTGGAGTGCCCTGGTGAACAGACATTCTTCCACATCCTGATGTACACCCCTTACATACTTATAGGCTGCCACCAAGTCACCCCTGAGCCTTCACTTCTCCAGGCTGAAAAGTCCCATGCAGTGGCGGATTTACTGTGAAACAAAATGTGTGGTGGCACAGGGACCACCACAACAGGGGCCCCCGCTGCCGACACCACCACCACTGCCTGTGGCAGGGGGTACAGCCCCTGGCTGGAGAGCCTCCTGCATTTGGTTTGTGGCCTTCCCTCCCGCCCAATGGATTGTGGGCTTCTTCAGCAGTTCCAGCTGGAAATTCTGGCCACCACCCCTCCCCTGCAGCTGGTGTGCTGTGCTAATTCTCCCACAGACATGCCATGGGACAGGAGGTGGGGCTCTGCACCCTGCTTGAGTCACAGGGCCCCACTATCTGTAAATCCACCACTGGTCCCATGCCTCTCAGCCTCTCCTCATAAGGTCTATTTTCTTGACCTCTAATTACATGTATGGCTCTCCTCTGGACTCTCTCAAGCTTCTCCACATCTTATGTAAAGTGCAGAGCCCAGAATTGGATGCAGTACTCCAGCTGTGGCCTCACCAAGGCCAAATAAAGCAGGAGGATGACTTCTTGGGTCTTGCTTGAGATGCATCGGTAGATGCAAGCTAGAGTTTTATTTGCTCTGCCAGCTGTGGCATCCCATTGGTGGCTCATGTTCATCTTGTGGTCAATTATGACCCCCAAGTCTCTTTTGGTCATGTAGTGAATGCAGCACTGCCAAGCCTATAAGTATGATGTTTTTTCTCCCTAGGTGGAGCACCTTATATTTCTCCATGTTGAATGTCATCAGGTTTTGATCTGCCCACCTTGCCAGTCTGTCTAGGTCAGCCTGAATCGCTAGCCTATGCTCTAGCATGACTGCACTTCCCTATAATTTGGTGTCATCTGCGAACTAGGCCAATCCACTTCTGACACCTGATATCAGATCATTTATGAATATATTAAAGAGTACTACTCTGAGTACTGAAACCTGGGGGATGCCACTGGTCACCATGCACCATGTTAACTCGGTTCCATTGACTATCATTCTCTGGGTCTGACCACAGAGACAGTTCCCCAGCCATCAGACCATAGGGTTGTCGAGGCTGCAGTTCCCCAATTTTACCATGAAGACATCATAGAAGACCAAGTCAAAGACTTTTTTGAAAACTAAATATATGACATCAACCTCTTCTCCTTGACCATGTAAGAGGCTGAATGGCATCAGAAGCTTGCAGTAATCTCCAGGATATAGAGGGAGATTTTATTTTTCCATGGGGCACCAAGAATGTCAGACACTAGATTGGAGACTTTCTTCACTGCCATAAGTAAAAGTTTTAAAGGCAACCTTTCCACAAATTCAAGAAAATTCAGTACATCTTTAAGGGGAGATGAAACAGCTGTTATTCTAACAACATATTTACTTGAATCCAAGATAAGGTTTTTTTCCTCCAATGAACATAGGGGGAAAAAAGGCATCTTATATTTGAGTACTAGCCCAGGGCAGGCACTGGCTCACCTCTGGCTTGGCTCTGGGCTTGAGGCTGAAGCCAGAGCTGAGCTACTGCCTGCCCTGGGCTTAGATGGCTCATTTGGCTGGGAAAAGAAGCATGCAGCCAGAGTAGAACCTACAGACCACAAAATACACAGGCCCAGGCATGGGGGCAAGGGGTGGAAGGCAGGCAGGGGCAGTGGGTGGGGAGAAAACTGTGAGGGAAGCAGGGGGTGGATGGCAGACACAGGGGGGACAAGGAGTGGGGAGCACAGGGGGGACAAGGAGTGGGGAGCATGCTGCAGAGGGGTAGGGGGAGGCACAGGTACAAGGGGCAAGGGGAGATGCAGTGGGGGGCAGGCACAGCCATAGAGAGGCAGACAACAGTGGGGTTCATGGCAGTGGGCAGGCATCAGGATGGATTAGCACAGGAGGGGCAAGTGGCAGGGAGGCAGGAAGGGAAGACAAGGAGCAGGGGAGCAAGGGATCTGGCCTCTTACCCTATGCTGCTGTTTTCTAGGTCACAGCAGTGAAGAGACACACTTAAGACCCCAGTTTGACCCCAGTACTTTTTCCTGCCATGGCAGGTGGTTGGACTTGATGATCTGTTCAGGTCCCTTCAAACCTACCAATTATGAAGCTATGAAGATGAATTTGTTCCTTTCCTGCTCTGCAAAGAGTGTCAGATACAAAAGCAATTGGCTCTGGAGAGTTTGTGCCTTAACTGAGAAAGATTATTCTGCCAAAAATATTAAGATGTCTCTACAAAGCATCTCTACCAGGGGTGGCCAATGCGTGGCACACATGCCACAAGTGGCATGGGCAGCTGCTATGTTGTATGTGAGCCCAGGGTGCTCAGTAAAGGAAGATGCTGGAATGGCCAACCCTTCCATGGACCAGCAGCTGCCACTAAATTTAGGGCTTTTGTTATTTACTTGCCATGTAAAACGACTGTAGTTACAAGGACAGGAAAAGGTTATCTTGCCTCTTGGCAATGACACCAATTGCATAGTAGTGTCCTGCCCCACTCCACTCTACCTTGAGGCTCAATTCTCTGTCACCTTCGTACCAGTGCCCCAAGGTCTAAACTTTGTCTGATATACTTTTGGGAGGGGGGAAGGGGGGGGGATCAGTGTGACATTTGGGGAAGGTGATCTAATTTGCAGCATGCCTATCAAAAAGGTTGACCACCACTGATCTATATGGATCATGTAGTCCATGATGGTTAATCTTGCCAGTATCTGGCTTATGGTAACAGTTCGTGACCACAAGGTGAAACAGTCTCCTCCACCAGCTCAGAGGAAAATATAAAACATTTGGAAACTGAAATTTAAGAACTGCTCTTGAAGTCTTATCTTAAATCTGTTATTCTTCCTATTGGGGATCCAACCTTGAATCTGAGATGGGTACAGTTGAAGAAACCAGAGGAAGCAGGATGCATAGCATACCGAATGATGAAAGATACTGAGTCAAAGGAGTTTAGGGAGGAAGAAACATTTCTATAGCGAAATCAAGAAATGTCATCTATTGTCTTTCACTTGTCATGTGTGAAAGTCCAAAGGACAATGTCTAAGAGAGCTTTGCTCCCCTTTTATTCATGCAAAATCATGCAAGATACACTGCTACTGTAACTGCAGCCTGTGGCAACAGAAGTGTAGGTTTCAACCGTATCTTTCATATTCAAAGTTATCATTGGAGCCAAGCAGTTTCAATCTATGAAAAGAAATCTGCTACGGAAGTCTCCTTTGACTTACAGTTTTCAAAGCAATGTTGATGGATCTGATGTGTTCAGTGCATTTTCCACAAGAGACTGGGCCTTGCTATTAGAGACGTTTTTTTTTTCCTTTTCCCATTTCCTTTTCAACTAATACATATGAGTCCAATAGCTTCTCCTATGGTTTAGTTCTTGTTCCAGAAGCAAGTGCTGATGGAAACTCAAAACATTTTATTAATCTACTGCCTATGTACAGAATCTGAACCAGGTACAGAAACTAACCCCAGTGATGGATCTGGACCCCTCACAAAAGTACTAAATTTAGAAACTAGACCAGGAACTTACATGTCTTCATAATATTGTCCTCAGAAACCTCAGGCATCCTAGATCTGAGCTTTGCAACTAATATTTCCCACAGCAAAAGAGCCTGGAATCTAATCTGAAGTTCCTTATTTGCTCTTGGATTGAAGGCACTGCAGCTAGAATATAAGTAAGAACCATAACTCTTAAAATGACACAACAGGCATTTCACATATGCATCCTGTGTAGAAAATACTGCTGAACATGAGGCAGATCATGTGACGCCTACCTTTCCTTTTGGATATATCATGCTGTATGTGGATGGAATAAAGTATTACTAACTAATGACTCACTGAAATATCCTATTTAATTATTAAGTAGCTACTGAGTAAGTATCATATCTAACCTACATTAGACATTAAACAAAGAACTAAGGCACTTGAGAGACTAGGGCCTAGATTTAAGAGATCTGGAGACGTTACCTCTATCTGCTGCTGCAGCTGGAAAGCAGCTGAGGCAGCAGAGGCATCATGTCCCTCCTTCTCACATCCTTGCCCCTCAGAACATTCTGAATGCTGATGGAAAGGCAGTGAGGGGCATGGGAGTTTTCTAACAGGCACTGCTTTTGGAAGATGATTCCAATATCTTGGCTGTATTGGATGACAAAATGCAGGATCGGCAATATACTGAGTGTACTTAAAGAAGTTAAAGTAGCAACTGGCAGAGTATTGAAAATACATGTTGGCATAGCTGGGGCAGGTAATTCTGATGTAAAATGAATGGTGCTATATATATTTATTATGCTTTGGTGGATTTTGTTTTGGGGAATTATGTTCTGGTGAATTATGTTAATAAATAATATTAAGTGAGTTTAGTTTCATAGTTTGTAGGGTCGGAAGGGACCTGAGCAGATCATCTAGTCCGATCCCCTGTCATGGCAGGAAAGAATACTGGGGTCAAATGACCCCAGCAAGATGTTCATCTAACCGCCTCTTAAACACCCCCAGGGTAGAAGCCTGCACCACATCTCTTGGAAGCTGGTTCCAGACCCTAGCCGCCCTGACCGTGAAGTAGTGCCTCCTGATATCTAACCTAAACCTACCCTCTGCCAGCTTGTGACCGTTATTCCTGGTCACTCCTGGCGGTGCTCGGGGAAACAGTGACTTCCCCAATGCCTGCTGATCCCCCCTGACTAGTTTATAACAGGCCACAAGATCCCCCCTCAGCCTTCTCTTTTGGAGGCTGAACAGGTTCAGGTCCCGCAGCCTGTCCTCATACGGCCTACCCTGTTGTCCCCTGATCATACGAGTGGCCCTCCTCTGGACCCTCTCCATGCTGTTGACATCCCTCTTGAAGTGTGGCACCCAGAATTGGACGCAATACTCCAGCTGCGGCCTGACCAGTGCCGCATAGAGGGGGAGGATCACCTCCCTGGACCTGCTCGAGATGCATCTGTGGATGCATGCCAAGGTGCGGGTGGCCTTCCTTTACTGCCTCTCCACACTGCCGGCCCATGTTCATCTTGGAGTCAGTGATGACCCCCAGATCCCTTTCTGCCTCCGTGCTGATAAGAAGGGAGTTCCCCAACCTGTAGGTATGGTGCTGGTTGTTCCTCCCAAGGTGCATCACCTTGCACTTGTCTGTGTTGAAACCCATCCTATTCTCGTCCACCCACCCTTGTAACCTGTCTAGGTCTGATTGTAGCCTGTTGCATCCTTCCAATGTGCCCACGTCCCCCCACATCTTAGTGTCATCAGCAAATTTGAACAGGGTGCTTTATACCCCGTCATCCAAATCGCTGATGAAGATGTTGAACAGTGCGGGCCCGAGGACCGAGCCCTGCGGAACCCACTGCCCACGTCCTTCCAGGTTGAGAAGGACCCATCCACTAACACCCTCTGGGTGTGGCCCTCCAGCCAGTTGGTGACCCATTTGACTGTGTGGGTGTCTACACCACAGCCCCCCAGTTTCTTAATGAGAACAGGGTGAGAGACAGTGTCAAAAGCCTTCCGGAAGTCCAGGAAGATTATATCCACTGCTACCCTGCGTCTAATGATCTGGTGATCTGATCGCAAAAGGCCACCAGGTTGGTCTGACAGGACCTTCCACTGATGAACCCATGTTGGTTGCCCCTAAACATGCAGTCTCCTGCTGGCCCCTCCTGGATGTGTGCCAGAATAATTTTCTCGAACAGCTTGCCCAGGATCGAGGTGAGACTAACTGGCCTATAGTTCCCAGGTCCTCCTTCCTGCCTTTTTTGAAGATGGGGACCACGCTGGCCCTCTTCCAGTCCTCCGGTACCTCACCAGAGCACCACGAGTGCTCATAAAGTTGTGCCAGGGGACTTGCAATGACCTCGGCCAGTTCCTTTAGAACTCTAGGGTGGAGATCATACGGGCCAGCTGACTTGAATACGTCCAACACCTCCAGAAGCTCCCTAACTAAATCCTCGCTAATCCATGGCCCAGGTGTGCCTCCCCTGGGGCCCGAGGGTGGCCCAGCCGGGAGGTGGCTGTTCTGGTCCCTACTTAGGAAGACGGAGGCAAAGAAATTGTTAAACATGTTAGCTTTGCTGTCTGGTGTGACGACCAAGTTATCCATGTCGTCTTGCAAGGGCCCCACATTACCCGGGACCTTCTTTTTACCCCCTACGTATTTAAAAAAAGACTTCTTATTGTCCTTAATCTGGGAAGCCAGTCCCAGTTCCATCTCTGCCTTGGCCTTCCTAACTGCCCCCCTACATCCCCGAGCAACTACAGAATAGCCCTCCCTGGTGATGACCCCTTCTTTCCACTGGGTATAAGCCTCCTTTTTAGCAAGGAGACATTCCCGGATTCTTTTGGTGAGCCACGGAGGCTTGTGTGCTCTCCTGCTCCCTTTGATCCTCCTTGGGATTACCTTCCTTTTGGCTTGGAGGATCGTCTCCTTAAGGAGCGACCACTCTCCTTGGACACCTGGCTCCCCTCCCCTCCAGGACCTCAGCACTTCTCCAACTATCCTCCTTAGCTCGTTGAAGTCTGCCCTCTTGAAATCTAGGGCCGCTGCCTTACTGCATGCCTTTGCCACCTTGCGCTGGATGGTGAATTCCAGCAGGCGATGATCACTGTCGCCCAGGTGGTCGAGCACCCGCAGCCCCCTCACCAGGTCATCACCCGTGCCCAGCACTAGGTCCAACAAGGCGTCTCCCCTGGTGGGGCTGTGCACCTCCTGGGTTAGATGGAGGTCCTGCACTCTGGCCAAGAACCTACGTGAGCGTTCAGACCTGGCTGACTGCTCTTCCCAGCAGATGTCCGGGAAATTCAGGTCCCCCATGACTACCACATCCTTAGCCTTCACTACCTCTGTGAGCTGACCCAAGAATTCCTGGTCAAGCTCTTCTCCCTGGTTGAGAAGACTGTAGTAGACTCCCACCATTAAATCCCTTTGTGACTTATACAGAAGTCCCTAGTGACTTATACAAAAGTTATACAGAAGTATATTAAACAATTTGGGAAGTATTGCAGCTATCATATGGCTGTTCCCTAATACAGCTTTCCTATGAGGTCAGTATATGATCAAATGAAATTGTGGATAAAGAAAAATATGACTATGAGTCCCAAAAAATGCTGTAGAGATCTGCTAGCCATTCAGATGGTTGATTAGCTCTTTAGAGATATAATTTTTTTCTCCATCCCATTTCAGAATAAATTGTTTCCTAACTTTGTGGTAATGTTTGGGAAAAGTTTGAAAAGAAAACTTTTCCAGCAGTTCCTAAGATATTATTGTGACCCTAGAGTGTCAGTTTATATTCCACTGGGCAAGGTAAGTTTAACTTTCCCTTGTATTCCCTTCATACGGTTAAAAACATAATTGGCAGATTAGACTAATGGCAATACACTCTACTACAGCTCTGGAGACCTGCATTTCAAGTATGGATTTCAGTCCCTGGACTGTGGTTTAGAAGAAGTCAATGCATAGTTCTTAAACAATATGTTCAGTCTTACAGAAAGGAAAAAATCTGATGAATCACTCTGTTATTCAAAGACTTCTTGGGCGGTCTTTACAGAATGGCATCAATATTGTTATTGGCAACTTACATTTTTTCCTAGCAATATAAGAATACTAGTGACAGTAAATCACAAAAATTACATAAAGGCAGAGGACCTTAGTGGGTGATGCCATCTGCCTAACTTTGCTCTCCTTCACTGAACAGATTGAGACAAAAAAAACCCTGGAGTTGCTGGGTTTAAAACCTGGCTACGATGTACTGAAATGATGAGCAATTCTCTTCCCTTGCACTGGGGGGAAGTGATGTGTAGAAGCTGAGGATAAAGTATGTAGCTGAGGAAGGTGTTGACAGGGGATAATGCGTGGTTTTGAATAAATGGTACTACATGATAGTGTAGAAATATCCAATACATAATAAAGACACCGTCATTACTATTTCCTGAAGCATATAAAATAAATCTCAAGGTTATTTCCTAAAGCAAAATATATTCCATTAAAAAGTTACAGAAAACAAAGCAGAAGTGCCTTTATGATTTGCTTAAAACACAGTTTTCTATTGCAACATGTAGGAGAGAGAGAACCTATTTCCCCTAAGCAGAACAGATATTCAAATAACTCTCTAAAACATATACATTGGAAGACTGTGGTTGCACTCACTGAAAAGTCAAGTCTATTTGCCTTCCTTATCATGTTTCCCAGTACAACTTCAAGAACTTCTGAAGGTTTCAGATTTTCTGTAACGTACAATTATAAAACATTATCTCTGTGGGACTAACAAATTTGGAGCCCACTACAGACTCAGAACCATTGTCTAGGTAACAGCTGAAGGTTCAAACTCATGATCTCTACAGGTGTTGACAGTGATCTTGAATGAACTATGGATTCTAACCTAGCAGAAAGGAAAGTTACTTAGTAACCAGGGCTGGGGACAGACATTACACATAAACCAGTTTAAGTGACCGGAAACTGGTTTAAACCTGTAATAGACCATACATTCACTATACATAAACCAATTTCAAAATGGCTGAAATTGGTTTGAGATAAACTGGTTGAATGTAGTATCACACTTAACTGACTGACTTCAAACTGGTTTATGCAATGTCGGTCCCAGACCACTTCCTGATGCAAGTTAAACCAGAGCTCCCCAGCATCCCAGCGTGCTCTCTGGGCTGGGCTCTCTGTTCCAGCAGAGCAGGGTTGGCCCCACCCCTCTGCTCACCAGCCAGAACAGGGGCAGGGACATGGCAAGACACCAGCTGTCATGGCCCCATTAAGGCAAAGTGGGCAGGGAGGGAGTTAATTCTTCCCTCATTCCCCTCTCCCCCACCACAGCTAGGGTCTACTTGGGGGAGTGAGACAGGTGGAAGGGGCAGCTGGGGCTGTGATCCCCAGGGTCAGAAGGGACAGAGGGAGGAATTAACTTCATCCCTGCCCTCTTCAGCTTAACAGGGCCATGCAGGGATAGTGTCTGGCCATATCCTGACACTGGAGCAGTGAGAGGATGGGGAAGGGCAGCAGGCTTGGTCAGACTGCCCACAAGGTGGTTTATTCCCCCCTCCCCCATCCCTGCCACACTGGCAGGGATGGCAACTGTCCCAGCATGGCCCTGTTAAGGCTAAGGGAGCAGGGAGAGAGTTAATTTCCTCCCTTTCCCACCAGAGGACAGCAGCCCCCCACTTCTCCCTGCCATCCTGCTCTCACAGGGTGGGGAGGGGGTTCTGTGTGGGGCTGCCCAACCCCAAAGGGGGACTCTTCCCCCTCTTCCTCCTCCCCCCCACAACACTCTGCAGCCATGGAGTGGGTAGAGGGGGTTCTGCGCAGCTACTTGTCCTGGCTTGGCTCAGCCTGGGTGCAGAGAGCAGATGTCACTGAGCCACAGCCCCTGGGTGTGGCCCCACCCCCCCCGGGGCCCAGCTCAGCGCAGCCCAGCTGAGCCGCAGCTGAGCCAGCCATGAGCCCCCGCAGCTTCTCTGAGCCAGCCTGCGTAGCCTGCTGCCTGGCCACTTGCCACCTGCACACTAGGCAGGCTGTGCTGCTGACAAGGCTCAGCATCCCTGTCACTGAGCTGCAGCTGCTGGGGTTGGTCCTGCCCTCATGGCCCAGCCTGGCCCTGCCATGTGGCTGCCTCAGCTGGGCTAGGCCAGGCTGCAGGACTGGGGCCACCCCAGGGACCACGGCTCAGTGACAGCTGCTCCCTGCGCCCAGACTGGGCCAGCCCTGCACACAGACCCCCTTCCAGCCCTGTGGCAGTGGAGGGTAGGAGGGGAAGAGGAGGGGGAAGAGTCCTTCCCAGCACTGAACAGAACCCCTACCTCTCACCCTGCAGGGGAGGGAGGGGGAAGAGTCCGTCTCTCTGGCCAGGCTGTCCAGCTCAGAGCCCCCTCCCTACTTCATGTGGGAGGTGGGGTGGAGAATAAGGAGGAGGAGGGGAAAGAGTCCCCCTCTAGCACTGCACAGAGCCTCTCTCCCCACCCCATGGCTGTGGGGGAGAGGGAGGAGAGGAAAGAGTCCTCCTCTGGGGCTGGGCAGCACTCTGTGCCTGGATTGCTTCTGGCAGAAAGGAAGCTGCTGGGGTGGGCAGAGCACTCCCCTCCTCCTCCTTGTTCCCCCTTCCCAGCCCCAGGGGTCTGGCCATGCTCCATCTTCCCCCACCCTCCAAACCCCACAGGCCAAGGTGTGGGTTTAAACCCCTCCTGAGTCATACTCAGCTTCCCTGTGAAAGGGAAGGGAGGGCTGCTCTAGTACCCCTGGACTTCTGGCCTGAGCCACTGCAGGCATGCGCTATACAGACCAAAGTACTATCAATCAACAAGATTAGTAAGAAGAAGCTATTGAAATACAATAGAATCCACCTACCCTTCTATGATAACCCTTCTATCTTGTACTGTGCCCAGTAGGGGAAACAGAATTTTTATTCCTGTTCTCAGAAATATATAAAACTTGGACAGCACAACGAAAGATCAACCGCTTCCTCATCTTTCTGACAGGCTACTGGAAAATTTTTAACTGGTCAAGACTGTTGTAAAACGTAATCTCCTTTTCTATATGCTTGTTCATTTTCATGATGAAGAGGAAAGGGGCATGGGAAGGAAAAAAAAACATTTTTTTGACATGACTCCCAAATTATTTAAATGGCTAGCAATTAGTTCAAAACAGCACTTAATATCAACTTAAATGCTTGGTTCTCAGTTTTCTTTTAATCATAATGGACCTCTGGCCTGAGCCACTGCAGGCATCTGCCTGCATTTCCAAAATGAAAAGGGAATGTCTATTCACGTGCAATCTGGTTAAAACGTTGCAGGTTAGACTAACCTGCAAAGATTGAATTAATTCAGGCTCAGGCTTTCTGAATGTCTATCTGTAGCCCAGAGTTCTTTTGACTCTTCTGTTCAGATATATATTCTCATTGTGCACTATTATATGTGCCATTGTACTCAAGCACACACAACTTTTTAATTTTGTAATATGCATATGGCTTGCAGTACATCCACCCTCTTGATGCTCATACCCTACAGGATAAAGAATGTTGAATACTTCTTGCTCTTCAGTTTCCTTCCTACTTGAGAATCTTACATTGCATTTGGGTGGTGAATGGTGTCTCGGGGAGCAGAGGGGGAAGCTTAAAAAGTGACGGATTTTTGAGAATGCTGGATTTTTGATATTCAGATTTATGAGGTTATACTGTATTTGGATCTAACCTGTCTTCCTTGCTGTGGTGATGGTCATCACAAAAAAACATTTCATGGATAAGAGAAGCAAAGAGCATATTGCTTTGGTTCAGAGAATAACTTTGACAAAAATATGAAAACCAAATTTAGGTCCTGTTATAAGACAGAGTCCTTTACCACAGAACAGGCTTTGGTTAGACTCTTGAATAATTTCATGACTTTCAGTTATGAAATATGTTATCCCTCCAGAGTAGGATGGTGGGCCAAGACAGCAGGTAGGTAGATTTTGACCAAGCTAATTGACAACTGTAGATACATAAGAGGTAGTAGATATTCCAATACAGTCAGAATAGAGGAATCACTAGCAGAGAGGTTTCTATGCTGGCACTTTCTTGAGAATCTGAACCACTTGGATCAGTGAGTCAAGCTGCATTCTTTCTGTTCTGAATAAGTCTGTCTCTGACTAATGTAGACCTTCCCCTCTCTACTTCCAAATTCTATCTTTTGCTAAGGCTGTGAGATGCAGAGTGCAGATTTGGATAGAGCACTTTCCCTCAGTCCTGAATCAGAAGGTCCTGAGATTGTTCACTGATATTAGCAGAAGGTTGTTGTAGAAAAATTATCTTGGCTAGGTTGCATTGCAAACATTTAGAAGAGAGGCTCAGAATTCAAAATTTTATTGACAAACTGGAGAGATGGTCCAATGAGACAAAATTCAATAAAGACAAGTGCAAAGCGCTACACTTAAGATGCAGAAACAGTCTTCAAATACATAAAAGACTGTTTTAAAAGAGACAGGGATCAATTGTTCTCTTTGGCCTTTAGGGGAAAGACCAGAAGAAATGAGCTTATTTTGTAGTGAGGATGATTCAGGTTGGATAGTAGAAAAGGCTGATAAATTGTTTGTTAGTAAAACACTGATACAAGCTACCTAAAAATACTAGAATTTAATTGAAAGTTTTAAAGAACTGGTTAGACAAACATCTACTAGGGATGTTCTAGGTAGCACTTAATCTTGCCCCAAGGGAAGCAAATGCATGAAATGATCTCTTGAAGTTTCTTCGACCCTATATTTCAGTGATTCCGTAGACACTGTTTGCAAGTGTACCTGAAAATGTGAAAGGAAGTAACAACCTATTCTGTTATGCTTGACAAAGTCATGCCTTTCCTTCTACATCTCATAAAAATGTAATTTCATGGAAAAACTATTTATTTTCTTTCATCTGCTCAGTCTTTGCTACATATATAGAGATCAAGATCATATTTTTGTAATCACTAAAGGTGATTTAATGGGTTGTTATGATGTTTAATATTGCAAGATGACAGTGTGAGGCAAGCCTCCTGGTTTCTCTGAGCTATATGGGCGATACAGGTTGGGTAGAGCAGGTTAGAGCATCAAGGAACTGTAAATTACTCTGATTAACTCCTTTTTCTCTTCTATATTGGGTAGACATTTTGCAATCTTGCAGTTGTCATTGATAAAAGCTCTGTTATTTAAAATTATCTGAATCACCGTGGAGTTAATCATAACTTATGCAACAACATATTCTGTTGTGATTCATTCTATTTTAATTAATCTTCTTATTTATTGGATGCCATTGGGTACCAGAACCAGCCTTATAGGGAAAATATGATACACAAACATTTGAAAAGTACATACTATTCTTTATAAAATTTCACATGACTGTGTCCAAGAACTCTACAACTACAAGTAGACTTATCAATGTATAACAATAGTTCATCAAATACTTGAAGAGAATGATGCATTACTAAATACCTGAATATATTCTTGTACAATAACATTACATTTTTTATCTCTGTGATTTTTTTAAAGACAAAATACAGATAATATAGAACTTTAAAACTCTAAGTCAGATCATGGCTCCCACTATATCTCTTTTCTCTAATTCCTAGGTAAAAGGTACCCTAAGTGACTATACTCACTCTGCTGGAAAAAAAATATGCCTAAAGGGATGGAAAATGAAGCTTCCTGGTTGACACAATAATGTCTAGTAAATTACCAGTGCTGTTTTAAATTGTGACAGAGGCTAAGTCTAATCCTGATGCAGAAACAGTCTTCAAATACATAAAAGAGCAAGAGAAGAGCAGCTCCTGGACCAGTGGCTCATGGCGGTCTGTAGTGGCAGGAGCCCTCCTCCCCAAGTCCTGCACCCCACCTGCCCCAGCTGGGCAGCTTGTCCTAGCCCCAGCCCCAATCCCTCCCTCACTGTGGGGGCATTGATATGCTCCCCCTCACACCTATTCCGTCCCGCCTCCACCCATGACAACAGACTTATCAGCTGAAGGCAGCTGTGTCCAGCATCATGGAGGACTGCTGCCTGTATAGTCTATGGCTGAATCTCCAAATCAACACTGAATCTCTGGATCCAAATCATCTGACTTGAATCAGGACAGTGATTCGAATCACCAAATTGAATCATTGCCCCTTTGAATTGGCCGAATCTTAATCTGAAGCAAATATTTGCTGCTTTGCACAGGCCTTGCAGACAACTGCAGCTGAGAAGTGCTACTTACATTCATACTCATGTACTTAACTTGGGATCTGCAAACATCCCTGTGAAACTGAATTATTCTGGGTTTAAACTGATGTAAATCACATAAGCTTTTGTAAACATGACTTTGGACAAATAACCTAAGAGTCTGTCCATTTAAAATTAGAGATCAGAATACATACCTTCCTCAAGGTGCGCTCTGCAATACAATGCTTGCAAAATGTTATAAGATGCTTTGGGAAGTGCTATATAGGCCAAAGTACTATCAACCAACAACATTAGTAAGAAGAAGCTATTGAAATACAACAGAATCCACCTTCCCTTCTATGATAACCCTTCTATCTTGTACTGTGCCGAGTACAGAAAACAGAATTTTTATTCCTGTTCTCAGAAATATCTAAAACCTAGACAGCACAATGAAAGATCAGCCAATTCCTCATCTTTCTGAGAGGCTACTGGAAAATGTTTAACTGGTCAAGACTGTTGAAAAATGTAATCTCCTTTTCTATATGCTTGTTCATTTTCATGGTGGAGAGGAAGGGGGTATGGGGAGGAAGAAAAGCCACTTTTGAGATATGACTCCCAAATTATTTAAATGACTAGCAATTAGTTCAAGACAGCACTTAATAACAACTTAAATGTTTGGTTCTCAATTTTCTTTTCATCATAATGTACTAGGTAAAATACATTAAAATAATTACTTGTTTATTACTTATGAATTTGCACTGCAGCAGCTGAGACAATGTACATAAATAAGAATATTAATTAAAATAGAATGAATCACATCAAAATATGTTGTTGTATGAGTTATGATTAACTCCACAGTGATTCAGATAATTTTAAATAACAGGGCTTTTATCAATGACGGCTGCAAGGTTGCAAAATGATTTAAAAACATTTCATCTTAAAGGAGGCACTACAGTTCACAGGGGAAAAGAGAGAGAGAGAGAGAGAGAAGGTTCTGTGTCTGCAGCTGAAATAGCCTTGGGCTGTTTCAGAATCCTTCCCACAGCACATCTTTACAACGTGCCATTGACATTATATACTTCTTTGTGCTACACAGTACCTCGTTTTTCAGTTGAGAACAATTTATTAGATACTTACACACTGAAGAAGTAGTTAATTCTCTGAATTTAGCAGCAATATTATGATGCCATAGCTCTCTTATAATTGAAAATTCAATATCCCTACCAGAAAATAAGTGTCAAAATTCTGCAAAGGAACAGAGCTTTAAAAAAAAAAATCAATATTTATTTTTTCCTCCATTGAAAGTTCCTGTCTTTAATTCCATCTCTCTAGTTACAGATTTTATAACAATCCTAAATCTAGCTTTTAGAACACAGACCACTATTTGCTTACACCATGTTAGAAAGATGAACACCATCATCAATTGACCTTAAATGCCTCTATCTGTTAGAATGAAAGAGATGATGATATGTATTCTTACAAAGGTTTTTTCTATATGTATTAAATAAAAATACAAACTAAAAGTTTTACTCTTAGCTCAGACACAGATTTACAGTGTGAATTTGGGAAAGCCCCTAAGTTTCTCCAATTAATTTCTCCTTGGATAATAGTATATAACCACATCTCTGGTGCAACTGTTTGAGGTCCTTTGATTATGGAAGGCATCAAGAAATGCAAAAATATTGGCATTATATAATTATACACTGAAAACTGAAATTAAGATTGTTAACACTGCTGAAAACTTCATTCAAGCTAAATGGGGATTTAGCCATTGAATTTAGAGCTTTAATCTGTGAGGAAGATTTCTAACAACTAACGAGTACAAATAATGACTTGACACAAGGTGTATAAAGAAAGAAACTAGTACTCTTGCTCTTGTCTCTTTACATAGATGTAACCAAAGCAAGGCTTCTCAGGCATTCACTTTTATTCCAGTATAATTCTAATAGTTGGCTTCAGCCAAATAATTCAAATAATTATTTGAAACCAGTTAGTTATGAAAAAACCCCCGCTTTTGTGATATTTTTGGCATGACCAGTTGCCTGCCCTCCATTGTTGTTTCCCTCTGGTTGGCTTAATGGGATTTGAAAAAGGAGGAGAGTCCAAGTTGGTTCTGTTCCTTCTGAAACTGTGGCTTTACCTATATTGTTCTTCCTCCACAATGCCACAGACTTTCCTACTGCTCAGTGTTAGGCACTTCATCAATTTGAGTGGAAGCCTGGAAGATGATGTCTTCAGGATGCACTTATTTGGCATTATGGCTGTGCAAAGCTTTGGGTGCTGATTCAATTTGGAGGAGATTAGGTCCAATTTGGTGGCTGAATCTCCAAATCCAAATCGAATCAGGAGACCAATTAAAAGGTCTGAATCGATTCAGAAAAGATTCAGAGAGCTTCAGTGATTTGGGCAGTCCCTGCTTGCTACTGCAGAGAGCTGGACCCAGACTCCATGCTGGTAAGTAGGGGGTGGGAGTGGGGGAGAGGGGACTGCAGGAGGGGGGAAGGGACCATGGAGGGACCCCTGCCAGGGCCCATCCCCTGCCTGCTCCCCCAGGGCCCCTGAGCACCCCCTGATTCCTGCCTGCTCTCCCAGACCCCCCATTGCACCCCTGCCCAGGCCCAGCTCCTGGCTCTGAAAAAAAAAGACCCCACTCACCAGCTGCTGCTACATGCACAGGCGATCCCTGCTGCCCCTCACTGCTCCACGCTGCATGGGGAGTTTTGCTACGAGCGCCCTGACCCCACCCACTGTTCCACCCCCACCCCCCCATGGCTGCCCCACCTCCTGCCCCTTAAAAAAGAAAAAAAAAGCCTGACTCACTCGCTGCTGCAGCAGCCTTGGGGCTTCTGGGGGCTCGTGGTAGAGCCCCCCTGCAGTTTTGCGCAGTTGGGGGCAGTGGGGATTGCTTCCCACCTGGCAGAAGCCGGTAAGTGGGAGCTTTTTTTTTTTTTTTTTTAAGGAGCTGGGAGCTGAGAGAGCACGTGGGAAGCCATCAAGAGCGGGCAGGAGATGGGGCCAATTCAGAGATTCGGCAACAGACGAATCTCCAAATCAGATTCAGTTAAAGTGATTCGGGACAGTGATTCAAATCACCAGATCGAATCACTGTCCCCTGAATCAGCCAAATCCAAAGCGAATACTAGCTGCTTCACACATGCCTATTTGGTATGTGTTTGGTTTCAGTTACACAAGGGCAAAACCAGAGCAACATTATTTATTTTATACTGGTTCAATAAAAATCAGAACCTGTCCAATTTAATCCTACGAAAGCAACTGTTTCATCCCTTGCTTTTGTGATTTGTGGGCCTGGGTTCATGGACCATAAGGTCCCATGCTGGCCTTAAGTTGAAGAAGTTGTAGTATAAAGGAGCTAATTTACTGGGCTGCAGTTTGGCCTAAATATTCAGCGGGTTTTACACAAAAATGCAAAGTTGTACATGAACATAATATAATATCACAGCTATAGGAAAGAGATGGCAGAATGGATATTGAAACTATCATTTAGATGCAAATTTCATTGCAATGCACTTTATGTTACAAAATTTAAATATTTATATCCATTCCTGAACTTAAAACAAGCATACAGATACAGACCAACTAATCACCTTTCAGTGCACAAAAGCAAATTTAAAGTCTGGACAACTGCAGCCACTGTCAGTGCTTTTAGATTTAAAGCTTTTCCTTGTCACTGAAACCAGAGTAACAAGAGAAGGTATGATGTATACCTATATTAAACAAGATGGACAGGAACCAAATAAATGGTGGGATCACTGAGAAACATGCTTTCCAGTATGCTATTTGCTATAAGCCAAAGGTGGGTGCTGCAGGAAGCAGGCAACATCTTTCCTGAGGATCTTTCACTTGGATGAGGGTTGGAAACCACAGGGGAAGAAGCAACAACTGACATCTTCACCAGAGGTGGAAAAGGAAGCAGAAAGAACCCTAGTGATGAAGGCAGTTCAGATCTCTCCATTTCCTTCTCCTCCTGTGCAATATGGTTCAGTTTTGCCCTCCTTCTGATTTTACTTCTCCCCTCACACCCATGTTATCCCTGAAACACTGACCCTGGAAAGGGGAAAGAAAGTCCTTTTTGGTGAAACCATCTTCAGCCTGGGAAAAGAGGAGCTATTAGACTTTCTACCCCCATTCACAGTTGCTGCTAGGGCCTGGACTTTCTCTGTGGCTGCAGAAGGAGTGGGGAGTGCACTGGGGGACACATGGGGCAGATTTGGGCCAAGTGGGGAATGCAGAATTGCCTTGTAACAGAGTGAGCAGAACTGAAGTGCGTTTGGGAGCTGGGGCAGAAGTGTAGCCTAAGGCAGGGGGCAGGAATGTGCAGCACATTTCTGAACCAGAAGGAAGGTATGATCATTCCTGTACCACCATCAGAAATCAAATGTAGAATGAAGGAATGGAAAGCATTGTGTGCATAACTGGGAATTTTGCCTTGGGAAGCGGTGGGGGGCTTGAGAGGACCAGCTTTCAAAGAAGCAGTAGCTGGGGAAAACAAAACTGAATTGGCTCATCTAGCATATGTATCTGACACCTAGGCAGGTAGTGGGAACTGAGGTAGAGGAGAGGAGGAATGGGGCCCTACATCTGACTGACAAACCTGAATAAGCAGCACCACACCCAGAAGAACTTGTCTGGGGCTGGCACTACCCAAAATGTATAATCAGTCCAAATAAGCCTTCAGGAGGTGTTCTTCCAGCAGCAGATGCTGCATCTGTGGAACAAGAGAGGACTCCATGTTCTTCCTTAGCCAACAGAATCCAGACCTCTTGAAGTGCCTCATTCATTAGGGTCTTTTTACTCAAACAACTGGCAGCATCTAGCTGGAATCAGCAGGGAGAGAAGACATTCAAACTGCCCAAATCTAGAGTGGGGGAAGGAGGAGGAATAGGGGAGTAGGGAGAAAGAAGAAAGGACCCATCAGCAAGGTTCCCTCTAAGCTGTGCGTGTGGGTGGTCACGCATGCTTTGAAACCATGTCGCACACAAACTTGTTAATGCTGCACACCCACTTGGAGAGGAGCTGGGCTGCAGCTTCAAGAGGAGCTGGGCAACAAGCTGAGCGGAGCAGAGGCATCGAGACCAGTGTGGGACAAGATCAAGGCCCCAGCAGTGAGAGAGGAGTGGGGCTGAAGCTGGGGCAGAGGCAAGCACTGCCTAGCCAGGGCAGGCAAGTGTTGGATGGTGCTGTGGCTCATCTGGGGGCTGCAGGGAGGAGGGGGGGGTGGCTCCTGCCGCTGTATGCTGCTCATTTGGGAACTGCTCATCCAGCGGCTCATCTGGCGTTCACCCACTTGTTCAGTGGCTCCTGCTGCTGCTCCTACTGCTTGTCCAGGAGGGCATGTGGAGGCGTTTGTCCCCAGATCTGCGTGTGGCAGGCACGGGGCTGTGCTGAGCTCGGGCAGGCGGCAGTGGCACTAAGAGAGGGGGTTACATGGGGGGGCTGCACCCCCCCAAATTCACTATAGGCCCCCCATCCCTCCCTTCCAACATCGCCGCCACTCGCCCCAAGTTCAGTGCAGCCCAGCCCCTGGCCCCAACCCACAGCTGCAGTTGCAGGATTCTGTACAAGTGGATTCATCAGGAACCTGACTAGACCTCTTTGCTAGGGATGGACATTACACATAAACTGGTTTAAGTGATCAGAAACTGGTTTAAACCTCTAACAGAACAGATGTTCAGTGCACATAAACCAGTTTAAAAATGGCTGAAACTAGTTTGAGATAACCCTGGTTGAATGTAGTAGTAGACTTAACTGATTTGGGTCAAACCAGTTTATGCAATGTCTGTCCCAGCCCCCTTTCAGGTTTAAGATAAATCAGACTCCCCCAGCATCGCAGGATGCTCGCTGGGCTGGATGGGGCTCTCTGCTCCATAGCAGGCCTGGCCCCTCCCTTCTACTGCCTGACTAGAGCTCCAGAGACTGCTGGCTGCTTTCCCCCTCCCGTCATCAATACCTCCTAAGCAGGAATGACCTTCCCCTATGCCTTGTTGAGGAGGTGTCTGTGTATTAGCTAACAGACCACATGCTGGCTAAGGTCCATGCTGAATCAACAGGTAGATGACAATGTCCCTCTGCTGTTTTGTTAATGGGGTGATAAACCCTGAGTTAGAGGTGATAAACACTGTTATCAATTCCCTGCTGGGCTAATCAGAGTGTCCTGCCAAAGCCTGGCCATGCCCCCTCTCAGCTCAGTGCTGTGCAAGGGAAGGGGGGACTGCTTTAGCACCCCCCCCAAATATTTGTGAGGATTTTTTATATGATTCTGTTCTCTACTTCATAACATTTACAAGCATTCTAATTTAAAGAGACATAATGTGCCCTTTTGGTACAATTCTTAGATATAATAATGACAAGGCCTGTTTATTTTTTTGCATGCAAATGTATTCATTTTTCTAAAGCTTAGGATACATGGCTCCAGAAGCATTATTAGAGCCATTGTTATGGCTTTTCAAAATGTACAAGTCTTTCATGTAACCTCCTTTCTTTTCAGTGCATTTGTTGTTGCACCCATATCAATTTCCTAATCAGGTCGCAATACTACTCTGTAATTGCAGAACTTTAGCTTAAAATCCTGTAATTAATTTGTTCATAGACTACACGTTTAGAGGTAACAGCATCAACCAGTGCGTATAAAGCGGTTTTGATTTTCAAGACAGCTTGTTAAATTTGGCTTTATTTTTTGCTGCTTAAAAAAAAAACTACTTTATTTCTTCTTAACGTTTGGTTCACCACTTTATATAACTTCCTTTTAACTTGCACTTCTTTGTGAATGGTGAACTAATTTGTTTGATCCTGGTTTTTATTTGTAAATAACTTACCAGGCACTCAAAACCTGTGTTAGTCTAAATAAAAAGAAAATAAATGCAAATTGGAACTGTCTCATGGTGACATCCTACTGTAAATAGGCAGCAGACCCAGCAAAACCTGCTTCAGCATAGGATCTGGAACCTACTTCCAAGGGAAGTGGTGCTGGCTCCTACCCTGGGGGTCTTTAAGAGGAGGCTTGATGCCTACCTGACTGGAATCATTTCAGCCCAGTTTTTTCTTCTGCCCAGGCAGGGGTTCAGACTTGAAGATCTACAAGGTCCCTTCCGACCCTACTTCTATGATTCTATGATATCAGCAAATATACCTTGGCAAATATACCTTGGCAAATATTTCTCCCAGTGTCTAAAATGTTTGCAGAAAGGCAAGGATCATGGCTTTCCAGAATCTCCAGACTCAGAGAAATCTTTTAAGAAAAAGAAACTGCAGCCCACAAGTGTGCTCCTCAGTACACAGACTTCATTTCCTCTCTTTCAGAGCTGCTATTGCCTGTAGCATCTTTTCAGAGATGGTACAGGCCTGGGCCCAAAAGCAGCATTTACTTCCAGGTGAATATTCAGAGAATTCTGAAGAGAAACAGGTAGTGTAGAGCAGATGCCTCCTAGCCTACCCTTCAGACAGCTTAAGCAGGCCTATCAGAGATGAGGAGACTAACCAGGATGTGGGAAAAGACCTAGGGGAAAGGGAGAATGCAGTTATGGCACTCTTCCCTACCTTTCACCTATATCTGCATACATAGCAACTCTTGTGCAAGAAGCCTCCTATCCATTAGTTAGGTTTACACTGGGATATGATTATCAGAAACTTACCCTTTGACCACTGCAGCCACTGTTATTTTTTAAAGCTACCTTGACTTGTAAAATATGTATTGTGAGTTTTTACAGATGAATTAAGCAGCAACTTGTGACAAAGCAGTTATCATCAGGAGATAATTGACCTTATTTGAGAGTTAAGCATCCTGAGGCAAAGTAGAGTGTGCTTAATCCTGGCAGGTTAATTATCCAGTGATTATGGTAGCTTGGAAAGTATTATTGCTAAGAACTATTTGCAAAATGACACCATTAAAAAAAACTTAATTTAATAAAAATTAAAAGCAATGACAATAAGCAAATTCTGCAGTCATGTATTGCCAGATAATGACTGTAGAATGGCCTTAATTGGTTAGCAGCAATGACTGCATAATTATTTTATATTGAATGTCCTATATTAAATGTATTATGTGAAGTCTATTTAATAAGTGTCAAATTTCCAAGACAAGATGTTTTGCTTAGGTTTTAAAGAGATTTCAAAGAAATCATTAATATACCAATAGTCACAGAACTACAGTTGAAATCGTAAGTATACTAAGTTATTATAGCAGTATTCAGGATCACCAGTACAGTGAAGGGTAGGCTGGCATTTACATTCTAAATTAGAGCATTTATTCTGAGAGGTTTATAAGTTGCCCATTTTAATTATCATCTGGATAGACTTGTAATAACCAATCTCCATTAAAATGTAAATTTTTAAGTACAAGATATAATTTCAAATCACTGTGCCATTTGTTTTTAGCTTAGGCATGGCAGCAATTTTGAATTTTGCTCCTCACTGTTTTTTTTGTATTATTCTAAAAATATAAAAGGTTCAGTGTTTAACAATAAAATTATGTTGGCTTATAATGTAGAGTGAAGATACCAAGAAGTAAAATTGTATGTGACACTATTTATTGTTCTAATAAAATAACAACTATACCATCTAGTATGCTTAGCTTACATATTTACTTATGTATTAAAACAAAACTGCGTTGTAAAGGTTGACTTAAGGATCCTTTTCCTGTTTATGTAAATTAGCAAAACTTAATGAAAACACAATAGTCAAGATAGAAACAAGATAAGAGTACATGGGAAAAAATAGGACTTAAGATGTTCATTATCCCTGAAGCAGTTAATTGTACATCAAGACATATATTATCTGCTAGACACAATTAAGCATTTATACATAACTCAAAATTACATGAAGGGGACCATTTAGGAGGCTGAACTGTGTCAGAATAAACAAAAAGTTAAAAGCGTTTTGCATCTGCTCTTGCTTACAAGACATAACACTAAGCAGAAACACTAGCAGCCACAATATATAGGAGTACTAATAGGTAGGAGGCGTATTATAGAAAGAAAGAGGTTTCAAATGATTAAGAGACAGGAGAATGAGCCATGCTGAAAGATATCTTAAAGAAAGGAGAACCTAAAGTGGCAATGGGCAGGTTATGTAGCAAGAAGCAGAGATGAAAGTAGACTATGCTTACATTCATTTGGAAACCCAAGGCTATAGACACAACTCTGGCTGCAAGTAACATAGCTAAAGAACAGTGATTCTCTTTGAAATACATCTATTGTACAGTCACACTTTGCAATGACTGCTAACTGTTTTTACCTAAAGATACCAAAATGCTTCAAAAACTATATGCAGAAAATGCAGGGGAAACGGCACACTTCATTACACCCTGCACAATATTTTATGACACAGAGTAAATACCATCATACCCAAATGAAATGCCTGATGGAAGTAAGGTGGGCAGAATATAATTCTCAAAATGTTAATCTGACCAGTAACTGGGGCTTTTCCTTGTGAAGTATTGCCTGATATCTAATAACAAGTGT